>NC_057843.1:35185000-35496136 GCF_910594005.1 Cervus elaphus | reverse complement strand
ACTTAGACTCCAGACTGTCTCATGTGAACCCAGGCTCTTGATCTAATCCAGTGTCAGACCAGGTCCTATGGCTCCAGTCTCCAAGATGGCTCCCACTCATATGGGTTCCCATCCCATCCCAGCACCAGGTTGTCCCTCCTAGACCCCCCCAGCCTCCAGGCTGTGCCCCGTGGTGTCAGGCTTGAGGCTCACTGCCTTGCCAAGCCTGCACACTCATTCTCTAAGTCCAGAGACAAAAACAAAACAAAGGAACTATTATCATTTCCTAGTCTTTATACATTCTCTCAGTTTCTACATTTCATACCTTTAGCGATGCTTTCTCCCTTGTTTAAGGAGATTTTCCCTGACTCTGATCTCCATATAGACAAGTCTTATCAATGCTTCAGATGTTAAATGTTACCTATTTCAGGAAGCCTCCAAGCCTGGAGCAGTGACTCTCTCATCTATAAACAACTCCAGTTCTTTATTGCTATCTTTTTTATAGCATTTTGAGACCATCTGTTATAATTATTTGTCACTCTGTCCTATTCCATTTCTTATATCTTTGTTCCCAGTGATGGATATAGTAGCTAAGGAACTTTGTTTTGGCCAAGATTGTTCTGTCATTTCTAATATTCTCTCACTGATCACTCATTTGTGTTTATCTATGAAGGGATATCTTTTGTCATTTTATGTATTTATTCATATTTTCTGCCAGTTGTTCTACTGTCCCTCTTATTAATTATGCGGTAGCACACAACTGAGGCTTGGGTTTTGACCCAACAAAGGCAACAGTAAGATGGAGCCAGTTGAAATTTCTTTGGGAAGCTTATTTTTGTCTCAGCGAATCCCGTTGAGGTGAGTGATGGAATATCAAAGAGGAATGGAGGATTGGGAGGGGAAAACAGTTCCCCTTGTCCCGTGTCCAAGACTAGAATGAGGAATCACAGGATGGTTTTCATTTGCAGCCTTCTGAACTGAGGAATGAGTTTTAAAGTATTTGCATACATTAGACAGAAGCAGGAGCGCTTCCAGCTTCTGGCAGAGTGTCTTCTCAATTAAAATGAATTCATAGAAAAGCAGACTGTCGGGTAGTGGCATTTGCATTTCAGATTAACCAACAGGCCTATACAGACTCCATCAGCTGGTCAGCTATTGCTGATAGCTTAGGACATCCATGCATTGTCAAAGAGGACTTACTGCAATTAAACACCTCCACACCCTCTCCAAACTAAATTCACAGCTATGATCTGGATTTATAGTGCAGCTTTAGAACTGGCAATGATTTGGCTTCAAATAAAATGTTTAGGTAACTTAAGAAAAATCTTTATTTCTTTCCATTTTACCATAATATAAAGTTTTCATCCAGCCCCATGAAACTCAAATCCTTGCACTGATGTGCCAATCCATAGTTCAGAAAACTTGAGTTTTAAAGATTGGAAATGTACTGAGTTAGTTTCCCTAACATTGCAGTTGGTTGCTCACATGCCCATTAGGTTTACTTCCCAAATGTACTGTGAGTTTAAAATCACTTGTGCCCTGTAAATGTAATCAGCAAATGCTACTGAGGCATGAAAGAGTCCAGGACAACAAAAACCAGCATGCTGTAAGCTAGAGAATTTTATTTCACATGTTTACTCCCTCCCAATTGGAAGAATAAACTCCCAATTAGAAAAGGTAGACTAACATGAGAATTGTGTCCTATTTCATTTACTCATGGGATGTTTAAATCCATTAAGTGCATTTAATCATGACAGTTGTTGCTGACACATCTCAGCACATAATCAAATAAACTAGCTTTCCAAAGTTAGGTACTGACCAAGGACACACTGTACCTTGTGGGGTTAGGATTCTATAATGGAAGACAGAAAGGTGGGTGTCAGTGTCCAGCTTTCTACATTTCACTGTCACTAGTACCATAGACTTGATTGAGGGGAGATGATGCTTTGGTTTTCTTGCTTATAAAAGTATTCTGGGAAACAACAAACATTCCCAACAAAGAGATAACCAAGGGCTTGATCTTGCCTTCATGGATATAAAACAACCTAGGGATTCTCTATAGCCCTGAGTTTAAGGCCCATTATATTGCCTTGTAAAAAAATATAAATGAAGTTCCAGATCAACAATGCCCAAGCTCAAACCCAAAGCAATCCATTTGGCAAGTTTATTCAAATACCTGGTTAATCTGGCAAAAATAGAGTATGCGGTAAGTTACTTGCCCACAGCGTTCCAAGTGAGGCTGATCATGAGAATATCTTGGGAAGGTTTATAGCACATTCAGTTTCCTAGGCTCCACTCCAGCCTTGGAGAATCCAAATGTCCAGAGACAGGGCTGATGAATTTGCATGTGTAAACATCATTATCAAAAGATTCTGGTTTGCAGCTAGGTCTAAGGACCAAAGAAGAAAACCACTCTTCTTCAGCTCCTGGTCCAGAGATGTTAAGGTATTACTTCAATGTTTTTATATCTCCTTACATTTCAATTAGTTTATTCACTTTATGTTCCCATGCAAGTAGAATGGATTAAGTAATAAATTCCCTAGCTCAGTAAATTAATTACTGCCCTCTATTCCGTAATAATCCATAATATGTCATTTTCTGACATTTCAGATACACTTTCATCTGGTTATAATGGCATATTTAAGCATAATTAAAATATGGAATTCTTCTTCCCCAATGAAGAGTTGTTCAATGCTAGATTATTTCATGTTTTATAGCTTATTTTATAATTGAGGGACTTATGTCCTAGTAAGAAAAAACAAATTAAAATATATGTGATTTTATATAGTCTTAAATACAGTAATAATATTAATAAAGCTGGATAGGGGATAAAAAGTAATAGGAGAGATGGCTGGTTTCAGGAAGTCCTTTCTGAGGAAGAGACATTTCAGATGAGAATCCCAGTGCTGAAAATAGTGTCTGTTATTTTTTTCTGAATCTAAATAAATATTAGTTGGTTGATTGACAAAATAGGTGAGGCTTCTTGAGAGTCTAGGATGCGAGCCTATAGGGCAATAATATCTTGGTATGTCCTAGAAGAGGCAAAAAAGATCAGTGTGGCTGAAGAGGCATCCACAGTGTGAATTAGGTGGCCTATGATAGGACATAAGCTATGAGAGGTAGATTGGGGTGCAAGGAATTGGGCTTTATAAGTCATGACAAACAGTTGGACTCTATTTCATGTACTGATGGGATATTATTGGAAAATTTCAGAGAGGTGATATGGTTTAATTTATGTTTTAAGAGATCACTCAGACTGCTGTGAGGTAAATGAATTGTGAGATCCAAAAGCAAAAGCAGAGAGACTAGACAAGAGGCTATTGCAGTGCTTCAGGAGAAGTGGAGGTTACAGACCTGGTGTTCAGATTTTGGATATATTTTGAAGGTGAAGCAATGCTAAAAGATTGCTAAAGTAAGGGGAAGAAAAAAGTCAGTGACTAGTGTCTATATATTTGGTCTGAGAAACTGAGTAGATGGTTCACCTACTGAGATCAGGAAGACTAAGGAAGGCAGGGAATCAGGAATCGTGTCCTAAACGTGTAAGACTTGTAAGTGCATGTGACTTGTTCCTCTCCCGGCTGTGCTTCCTCAGATAAGGTCCCCAGGCCAAACAATGCTCCTTATCAGAGGGACCAGGGCAGTCCTTTTGTAGCTGCTTTCTGTTCCTGGCAAGGAGTTGTTCTAGCTAGCCAGTTACAGAATTACTTAATTTATCCATTATGGAATTCCAACTCTAGGATTATTCAAACAAGGCAGTCACATCCTCCTTTGAGAACCAGGGGACATCTCATCCTCTTTTCACTGCAAAGCCTGCCTCCCACAGCTCCTGGGTGAACCCTCATATGATTCTGCATCATGTTCAGTATCTTCCTCCCCTGAGCTGTGGGGTACACGTGACTAGTAAAATACCATTGATGTCATCTGTCTGGTGTCCGGTGTCATATGTTCAGCCATTCCCATAACTTTAGGGCAGGAATCCCTCCTTCAACAATGAGGTGAATAGTAAGCATTTAAAATAGTGAGGATCTGTGTGGAAGCTTTAAAAGCTAAAATGTGGTTTTTCTCCCTTTCTATTCATCATGCATCACAGAGTCCCAGACAGAGGCTGCTCCTTCAGCATGGGCCTGATTAAAGAGCTGGAACCAGCCCTGGAAGACACTTATAAGAGTGAGAAACAAACCTTAGTTGCTATAAACTCTGAGATTTTGGAGTTGGTTGTTACCTCTGAATAATTCAAAATAACCCAGCATAACTCAGGATAACTTAGCCTAAGCTAAGTTGAAATAGGCTTGTGTGGAGCACAGAGGACAATGGCAAATAGAGTGCTTGTGTGTACTGGGATACCAAAGAAAAGAGAAAGGGAGTTGTGTTTCTGTACCTAATACAGCTATTTTATATTTATTGATTCTTTGATTTTAATCTCTATCACAACCCTGTAAGAACTGAAAATTTTCTCATTTTAAATAAGGTTAAAATTTGCTTAGTATCAAACATTAGGGTAGGATTTCTCAGCACTACTAACATTCTGAGTGGGATAATTCTTTACTTTAGGGGGACTAGGGGAAACAGGTTCTCCTGTGCATTGTAGGATGACCTCTTTCTAGAAGCCCCTCCCTAGTCATGACAATCACAAATGCCTCCAGACATGGCCAAGTGTCTCCTGGGGAACCAGATCAACCCTGGTCGACAACCTCTACCACGGGAGAGTCACAGACCTGAATTCAAAAGCAAGTCTACTTGGCTCAAGAGTCTATGTCCTTCCTCTTACAGTAAGGGTAAGCAGAAGAGGAAGACTTGGCCGCTTCTTGACCTAGCCTGGGACCCACCTGGTCAGTTCAGTAGTTTAGGAAAGGAGACAGATTCTTACTTCCCTCTGCAACTTAGCAGAACTGTCGTCTGGCACTAAACAGCACAGCTCACAGTGTATAAAAGCTCCATATCCTATTACCAAATAGCTGAGCCATTCATCCCCAGTAGAGAATGTTCCTAATAAATCACAGGTCTGAGAGAGAGTGATGAGCCTGAAGAAGGGTCATGATGAGTCTTTCTTTACTGCTATTAAGAAAAATAAAACCGTGGTTAACCACATGGACCATATGGGGAATAAATCAAGGAAACTTAAATATGTACTGGGAAGAATTTCTGAGGCCAGGAAATGTGACACAAGCTTGCTCTTCTGCCAACCTGTTAGAAGACTCGTGCTTGACTCACAGCGAACTGTGTCCTATGGATGGCAGCCAGGAGACTCTGGTGAGGTTGTGGGCATGAAAGGAACAAATGGCCACTGAACAGACTCCCGCCTCCTCAGTAAGGCTTAGAAATAAGATTTTAGCTAGTTGGGCCTTGGAGAGGCAGGCTGATACTCTGAACATTTCAGTCACTGCAAAAGCAAATGGTCAAATCTTCCTCACACTGGGGAGAAGTCATGGGAAACCAGCAGTCTTTGGAATTGCAGGACGGGGTGCTGTTCTGCTCTGTATAGAGAAGGTGAGATTCAGTTAATCAGCCTGATAAGCTTCTCTTCTTCATGAAGATGATTTCATCCTTGCTGAAACTCTGCTGTCCTTGAAGCAAATGCTTATGTGAAAGGAAAACTCCACAGTTCATGAGGACCGAGATAAGATACCACCGTGTCCACTTGCCTTTTCCATCTCTCCAAGTGCCCACACTCCCATTCCTCTTTTCTCCTTCAACCAGCAAACAAATGTCCCCAAATGAAATATCATAGGTACACAGACCACAAGAGGCCACCAAGCACTAGAACTTATTTACGTTTACTAAAATTACCCTTCCTGCAATTATTAACCTATAGATCAGGAAAAAAAAAAAAAAAAGATTGGAACTGCCGTTTTCCATTTTTCAGTCTCCTCCTTCGTTCCTGAATTTAGTGACCCTCCCTTTAAGGTTCCCACCATTACTTCACTGTAATTCACTTAGTTGAAATATTGGTCAGGGGAGAATTGAATAGAATATGACTTACTTAGCTATTTGCTTTGAAGAATAATTCAGATTCATTATGACACGTATGTGTTGGGGCATAGGTGGAATCTTACAAATTGAAGTCTAACATGAATCATAATTTCACTTTTCCAAAGGAAAACAGTCAACATTTTCCTGGGAAATTGTTCAGTACCCAGTGAAGTCCTTTGGATAAACAGAGTTAAGACAGATTGACATATAATATAAGGTTCCCACTGCAGCATCATAGCTGACAGCGAAATTCCAAGGTTGCTCAGTGATGTGTTTTTCATAGTTTGCATTTTGGTTAACTGTTATTGCTTAGATTTGTGCATACAAATGTAGAGAATTTCAGCTGTCTCAAGTTCTCTGCTTTGAGGATATGTTTAATCCTCTTTAAGGATAAGTAATTTTTATTATTTTAGAGTCGGTCTCCTATAGTGTAAAAGAGTCCATTAATGTGCATGGTATTTGCTATGGGTGAGCAATGTGGGCTCCAGGCTATTCTTGGTTAGAAAGGGTTTCCAAAGTAGTGCTTATTGCTTGAGCAGCCTCCTTCCTGGGACAAAAGAAAAGAAACTTTCTTAGGTTTTGGAAATATATCTTTGTTTAGTGCAATTGCACCAAACATATGGGTCTTTAAAGGATGCCTGAGGATCTGATGTGCTTATCTGAGTGTTGAATATGGATGCAGTACAGTTCTCTGAGCCCTAGTTTTTAGAGAGTTCATAGTATTTTTCCCCCTTAATAGTTGAAAATCTTTCTTGAGGGCTTCTTCTACTTGTTTGCTTGATTTTCATTTGGCTCGGTTTTTTGTTCTTTGTTTTAGAGCAACTCCCTCCCCTCCATCTCTTTAAATTTCTTTAAATTTCAAACCATCTCTTTAAATTTCCTGCCACCACAACTGTTTCAGCAAAAGAAATGAAAAGCAGGAAGCGTCTTGGATTTGTCTCCTTGGATTGGATTCAGTGAGATTGAATGGCTGCACCTAAATCTGTTGATCGATTGTCTCACATTTTCCCATATCTACATGACAAAAGTTGCCTAAAGAGAATCCATTCCACTGCTTACTGCTTTGGTTTTTTGTTTTCTATATTTTAGCAGTCTTAATGTCAATTTCAGTTTGGAAGTGTCTGTAACAAATCCATCATATGGAAATCAATCACTAACATGACTTGTTAAAAAATTTTGCATACATAATTTTTGACCTGACTGTGGAATATATCTCAATTTACTTTATTCAAGAACATTTTACTTATATTAAACGGTGGTAAAATATATTTATTGCAAAAATTTATCCCAAATGCCTTCCTTCTACCTGCTAATTTCTGTGAATTTAGGAATATTCCATGGTATAATTTTCTTTTCCAAATTAAATAAATTCTTATTTCTTACTTCAAATATGGCTCTCTCTGCTCATGGGACAAATCTTTCCTCCAGGAAAAGTTCTAAATGACATATAATGGTGCTATACTAAAGCAGATGCAATCATATTTATATACTTAAAACAGCGTTTGGTGCAAAAGAGGTGCTCAGTAAACATTTGTTAAATGAGTGAGTTGTAACTGGTGAAATAATGAAGCTTCTCCAGTCATGAGAACAAAACTGAATTTTCTCAAACACTTACTCCTAGGAAATTTTGGACATATAGAAAGTAATAGGTTTGAGGAAGGATGAACAATTCAGAGATCTAACTTCTAATAACCCACCATCTTCCCCCTGCCCCTTTCATCATCCTAATTTTAATTTTATTGTCATAATCATCTCAGGAAGTCATCTTAAGATCAAACACAAGTGGAAATTCAGTGTACATTATCCACTGTGTGTGTGTGTGCCTGTTCTGTTGTGTCTGACTCTTTGTGACCCCATAGACTGTAGCCTGCCAGGCTCCTCTGTCCATAGTATTTTCCAGGCAAGGACACTGGAGTGGGTTGCCATTTCCTACTTCAGGGAATCTTCCCAACCCAAGGATTGAATCCATATCTCCTGCACTGGCAGATGGTTTTTCATTTAAATAATATGAAATGCCATCACTATTCTTTTAATTTGTTATGTTAACTTGAATTGCTTATATCGGTATAAGCAGAAACAACAAAGTATAATTGTTTTCAGAGGTTCATTGTGACCTCACTCCCTTTACCTTACTTTTCATACCACAGGCAGGTTAACGAGGCAAAGACTAATGAAGCTGATATATGATTTGCTACAGATGGGCTTCCCAGGTGGCTCAGACAGTAAAGAATCTGCCTGCAATATGGATGATCTGGGTTCGATCCTGGGGTTGGGAAGATCCCCTGAAGGAGGGCATGGCAACCCACTCCAGTATTCTTGTCTGAAGAATCCCCATGGACAGAGGATCCTGGTGGGCTACAGTCCATGGGGTTGCAAAGAGTCAGACACAACTGAGCAACTAAGCACAGCACAGTGCTATAAATTGTTGTCGATTTGCTGCTGCTAAGTCACTTCAGTCGTGTGCGACTCTGTGCAACCCCATAGACGGCAGCCCACCAGGCTCCCCCGTCCCTGGGATTCTCCAGGCAAGAACACTGGAGTGAGTTGCCATTTCCTTCTCCAATGCATGAAAGTGAAAAATGAAAGTGAAGTCATTCAGTCGTGTCCTACTCTTAGCGACCCCATGGACTGTAGCCCACCAGGTTCTCTGTCCATGGGATTTTCCAGGCAAGAGTACTGGAGTAGGTAAGTGATTTGCTAATTATCAAAATGCCTTAACAAATGAAAACTCCCCACCAAAAACATTCAAGGATTACAACTTCTGCTTCCTGAAGAAAATGACAGAAAATCATCTGAGCAGTTGATCTAGTGCCTAAAAATGGACTAAATTAACCAGTGGAATTTTTTTTTCTAATTCTAAATTCAGTCATTCACAACAGTCAGCCTTATGACATAATATGCCCTTGAATGATTCTTTGATTTAATATTGATTGCAATAATGATTTTCCTAAGAAGTCAAAATAGCCTTTAAAATACAAGTAGTGTTATGTATGTTTTTCAGGAACAGAGCTTGGAACAAAAGTGCATATCATCATGCTATGTATTGAACACTCAGTATGAGTTAACTAAGTGGTAATTGTATTCATTGAAACCCATTAGATGGGATCTTTGTTTGTTCGTTTTTTCTGTAAGAGTGAGAAGAGTACTTACTAAAATGACATGGTCTCTGATTTGTGTGTATACAGATTCAGTCAACAAAAGTTTATCAAGCATCTACTTTGAGCCATTGACTTTTCTATGCATTGCGGGTGTAACAGAACATAACAAAGTCCTTATTGTCACAGAGCAGATTGTGTGGGGCCTTGTGGGCTTTCAGAGGGACTTTTACCGTGAGATATGGAAAAACATGGAGGTGTTCAAAGAGGAGTGGTATGAATTTATATTTAAAAGAATTCTCTGCTGTGTTGGAAATAAATACAGAGAAGCAAGGGTGCAGGAAGGAAGACCAGTTAAGAGGCCATTGCACTCATCCAGCCAAAGACGACAGTGGGTTAGTCTAGAAGGTTCTGTGGACATGAGCAGTGGAACTGAATTCTGAAGAAAGCCAGCTAACTGTCATTGCTGATGAATTGGACATGTGCTTTAAGAGTATAAGAAGAATCAAAGATGAAACAAAGGATTTAGGCCTGAGGAAAAAGAAAAACTGAGTTTCCATTTGCCAAAATGGAGAGTTTGGAAACGCAGATGTCACTTTTGGACTTGAGATGTTTGATAGATAGCAAATGTTATGCACAACAAAACTTTTCTAGTTTATTCATTCAAATAATATTGGTTCAGTGCCTACTATGAGCTAGGCACTGCATATAGAGTGGAAAACAAAAGTAGACATGTACTCTGTCCATACTTTGAGCTTTGGTCTAGGCCAGAAGTCTATTATTAAACAAGGAATGATACCAGTAAGTGTAAAGTTATAACTGTAAAAAATGATAGGAATGAAACCTACATAATATAGATAATGAGACTTTGCTTGGATCAGATTAGAAAAGGCTTTCCTGAAGTAAAGGTTGAGATGAGATTTTAAGAACAACTAAAAGATATCATGTTCTAAATGAAAACATGTTTGTGTGATGAACCACCAATCCTTAATTAAAGCCAGTGTCCAGGATGTGGTAGAAACTCAGGAATTTAGGACAATTGAAGTTCCAAGCAAAGAAAGTAGAAACAAATGGGGAAAGGAATGGTGTGAAAGAAGAACACATAGAATAGGAAATATGAGAAAGAAAAGATTTCAAAGTGAAATTTCAGACTTTCCTCCACTTCCAGTTCACTGGAGGGAAATATTCACCCTTAATATAGTGCAGCAAAAAGAACTAATTAGACTATTAGCCAAAAGCTGAATGCTGAGTGTTTGTGTGAGTGGAATTATAATCACTAAGTCTTAAATTTTACACACCATGTTTATTGGCAGTTTGTCTTATATTTCCTTCCCTGTCATCTTTTATTACAAAAGATAGCATTTACATTTTATTTGACATCCTGCAAATATAAAATTCTTCACAAGAATTTGCTTCTTTAGAAAATGCCAGAGTCAGCTTGTTTAGTGATTATTATTTTATTGCAACAACATTTCACTGCCATTTATTGTCTTTGCAAAATCAAATTCTGACGAGAAATGGGAAAGGAGACTTGAAGAGGATCACCTATCTATAAATTTAAGTCTCTAGTAATGAGTACAGTGAATGATCTTGAAAAATTCCAGGATGAGTGGGAAACTCTGTCAGTCCTTCTATCCTTTTTGGGTTCCTTTTAACATGAAAAAAGACACGGAAACAGTATTGGATTGCGTGAAAGTATTTACATTATTCTCATGGTTTCTTGCCAACTGCCAACACTGATTCCAGATAACTTCCCTGTGTAAGGGGAAGGTGTAATTGATTCTGTACTCACTGATTATCACCACAAATTTTCAACATCAGGACTGAATTGATTCTGTGAATTCATTACTTCTGGGCAGAAGCAGAAACAGACTCCATAACATTTGAAACTTTCTGCCAGTTCTGTGCCTCCTTGTCCACAAGCCTATTTCTTGCCTTTACCTGCTCTACTCTTTTAACACTGAGAGACTAACCACTACCTCCCACATGGAAAGAAGTCTATTACACTTATGGCCTTGCACTTTTTTAGGATCTAGTCATCCTAGTTATGTATCTGCCAGCCTCCTTCTCCCCTCCCTGGAATCAACTTTAAATAATAAGAAATGGTAAAATACATAGAAGAAATATCAGTAAATTAAGACTTCAACTTATGAAATTATTGTTCTGTACTTTCTGTTTTTCTTTATGAATACAGAGAACTCTAAGTCATAGGCCATCTGTTGGTCTTCACTTTGGTGCACCACCAAGGATAAAAGGGGCTCAGGGCTTACATATCTGAGTACCAGGAAAAAAACAGTCAGCTGATATGCCTCAGAGTCTTGAAAGTAGTTCCCTGGGGATTAATTTAGCTCAAGTTGAGATTTAATTTGAAGTTTTTATTCTCTTATTTGACTTTGAAAATATGCAAAGAATAAGTATTACTTTAATGACCATTTACTATTCTATCATTCTGGAATCTGCTTCTTTCACAGCACAAATCAATAATATTTAAACTGAGCTTAAAGTACTTTTATGTAAAACCACCAGTCCTGAAATCAAACTCTGGTACAACTACAAAATGTCACACCTTAAGGCTTTTTGTTTTGGGGGTTTTTGTTGTTTTTGTTTATGTTAGTTTTTATCAGTGGAGGTTTTTCTTGTGTTACCTTTAAAAAAAATAAGATATGATTGAGGAAAATTGAGACCTATTTCCTCCAATAATAATTAGAGCACTTTTGTATGCTGTAAGACTATTTTGCATATGACAGATTTTTTTTATTCAAATTTCTTCCATCAGGTATCCTATATGCTCACTCCATTGGTAGTGCTGGCAAAGTCTTATTTTTGAAGTCTCAGGTATGCTAAGCACTCACAGAAGATGGTACAGAGAATGGGGTCTTGGTGGCACAACAGACATAAGAGACACTTAGAAAGCTACATCTCAGGAGCAACTTCCAGAAGTAAGTTGGTGGATAATTAATTTAGCTGTGATTTCAGTCAGCTACTGCAGTTCTAATTCTTAGCATTCCAAGGGCATTTTGGCATAGTCTTACAGATTTTTCAATGGTGAAGGATTCATATCTATTCATTACCTGTTTACCAATGACCAAAACAAGCTTGGATAATCAGTCTAATCCTCACTTTTATACAGATAACTTCAAAACTAAAACCAAGGGTCTAGGAGTTGATACCAGAAGGAAGAAATCATGTGTGGGGTTGTTTCACACAAGAAAGTCTAATTTTGTGGTAAACTATAAGTTGGTAATGGTAAAGGTGGAACATATCCTCTGAAAGGCTCCTTTAACTGACCTTGTGATTGCTTTCTTTAAATAGAAATACTTAACATTATATGTGGCGAGGATGAGGAAGAAGATCATCTCCATTTAAAAGAGGAAAGATTCTGAATGCTTGTGTTTTTATGGTATTTGTTACCTGACTCTTTCTCTTTGAGTAATTAAACTAATATGACTTACCTTAATTCTCCCTCATGGTGATCACTGAAAAGAATATCTGAATTTATTTGCTGGGAGACTCAAGGTTTATCTTAGTATTACTAAATATTACTAAGAAAAATACTTATCACAGTATTTATACTGATATCTGAATTGGAAGCTTGAGCCTGTCCCTTTAGTCTGCCCTTGGGTGTAGACCGTGCAGGAAGATTATGTGATATGATCTAGAGGTTGACAGAATATCAGAACCACACCTTGAAAGAATATCAGAACCACATCACTAATGAATAGTCTTAACCACCCCGATAAATGATGGACTTTTCTCTCTCTCACCTGCATGGTACTCTTATTATACACTGTTCATTTAACACAAGTGACAACCTGCTTAATATTCCTCTTTATCTGCATTCCTCATTTTCCCAGCTACAAAATAAATTCCTCCAGTGCCAGAACTGTATCTTACCCAACTCCATCCAATATTGGATTTTTAACAGGCTCAACTCTTATTTTCACAACTTATGTTTGTTACCCAAGTGACAAGTCTGAATTTGATTTTTGTTCAGGTAAAAAACCAGATGACTGAGTGGCTGTAGGGATTAAATAAAATCATGTAAAAGGAAAAACACTTTATAAACTAATGTACAGGTAATAGTTAATATTAGTGAGTCTTGATGGATAGTTCATTAATCTAAGGGACAGAAGGAGATACTCTCAAAGGAGGTGTTTGTGACACAGAGGGCAGAGCTTTGGGCATGAGACTGACAATTCGACATGTAGTGTCTGCACTAAATGCCACACCCCTGCCCTTTGATTTGACAGTATTTCAACTCTAAACTGAAGCTTTGTGTTGGCAGCAAAACCTACTCCTGCTGCTACAGCTGGAATGAAAAGAAGTCAGTTTCCATTGCGTTCATAATTGGCATGAAAGAGCTCACTCTGTTATTTCTTATGCCAAAATGATGCGAGAACTGAGGGTAGCAACCAAATTAAAGGTATTTCATAATTTCCAGATTCTTTTGGCCTGGTTGGTTCTCCACTGGTGGATTATTTTGTTTCTACTGGTTAAAACTTATTATTAGCCAAAGTAGCTTGGGATAGTCCCAACTGGGATAGTCCCACTTTTTCAGAAAGTTTCCCTGGTCCAGCCTCCCCACAAAGCCTCTCAGAGGCTGAGAGAGGCCTAGTTACTTCTACTTTTTGAGTATGTGATGACATATTATGTTGGGCTTCCCGGGTGGTGCTAGTGGTAACCCTTTTGCCAATGCAGGAGACATAAGAGACATGGGTTCAATCCATGAATTGGGAAGATACCCTGAAGGAGGGCATGGCAACCCACTAATACATCACAACCCAAGTATTCTTTCCTGGAGAATCCCATGGACAGAGGAGCCTGGCGTGGTACCATCCAGAGGGTTGCAAAGAGTTGGACATGATTGAAGTGACTTAGCATGCAATAATTTTGTTGTTCAGTCTCTCAGTCATGTCCAGCTCTTTGTGACCCCATGAACTGCAGCCTGCCAAGCTTTTCTGTCCATCACCAACTCCCGGAGTTTGCTCAAACTCATGTCCATTGAGTTGGTGATGCCATCCAACCATCTCATCCTCTGTCGTTCCCTTCCCCTGCCTTCAATCTTTCCCAACATCAGAGTCTTTTCTAATGAGTCGGCTCTTTGCATGAAGTTTCCAAAGTATTTGAGCTTCAGCTTCAGCATCAGTCCTTCCAATGAATATTCAGGACTGATTTCCTTTAGGATGGACTGGTTTGATCTCCTTACAGTCCGAGGGACTCTCACAAGTCTTCTCAAACACCACAGTTCAAAAGCATCAGTTCTTTGGCACTCAACCTTCTTTCTGGTCTAACTCTCACATCCATACATGACTACTGAAAAAAACTTAGCATGACTATATAGACCTTTTTTGGCAAAGTAATGTCTCTGCTTTTTAATATGCTGTCTAGGAATGTCATAGCTTTTCTTTCAAGGAGCAAGCATCTTTTAATTTCATGGTTGCAGGCACCATCTGCAGTGATTTTGGAGCCCAAGAAAATAAAGTCTCTCACTGTTTCCATTGTTTCCCCATCTATTTGCCATGAAGCAGTGGGACTGGATGACATCATCTTAGGTTTTTGAATGTTGAGTTTTAAGCCATCTTTTTCACTTCCCTCTTTCACTTTCATCAAGGGGCTCTTTAGTTCCTTTTATCTTTCTGCCATAAGAATGGTGTCATCTGCATATCTGAGGTTATTGATATTTATCCCAGGAATCTAGATTCTGGCTTGTGCTTCATCCAACCCAGCATTTCGCATGATGTACTCTGCATATAAGTTAAATAAGCAGGGTGACAATATACAGCTTTGATGTACTCCTTTCCCAATTTGGAACCAGTCCATTGTTCCATGTCCTATTCTAACTGTTGACCTGCATACGTTTCTCAGGAGACAGGTAAGGTCGTTTGGTATCCCCATCTCTTGAAGAATTTCCCACAGTTTGTTGTGGCCCACACAAAGGCTTTAGTGTAATCAATGAAGGGAAGTAGCTGTTTTTTCTGGAATTCTCTTGCTTTTTCTATAATCTAACAGATGTTGGCAATTTGATCTCTGGTTCCTCTGCCTTTTCTAAATCCTGCTTGACTACCTGAAAGTTCTTGGTTCACATACTATTGAAGCCTAGCTTGGAGAATTTTGAGCATTACTTTGCTAGCATGTGAAATGAGTGCAATTGTGCAGTAGTTGGAACATTCTTTGGCATTGCCTTCCTTTGGGATTGGAATGAACACTGACCTTTTCCAGTCCTGTGGCCACTGCTGAGCTTTCCAGATTTTCTGGCATATTGAGTGCTGCACTTTCACAGCATCATCTTTTAGGATCTGAAATAGCTCAGCTGGAATTCCATCACCTCTACTAGCTTTTTTCGTAGTGATGCTTCGTAAGGCCCACTTGACTTTGCACTCTGGGATGTCTGGCTCTAGGTGAGTGACCACACCATCGTGGTTGTCTACATCAGTCTGTGTATACTTGCCATCTCTTCTTAATACCTTCTGCTTCTGTTAGGTCCATCGTTTCTGTCCTTTATTGTGCCCATCTTTGCATGAGATGTTCCCCTGCATCTTAGATCTCTAGTCTTTCCCATTCTATTGTTTTCCTCTATTTCTTTTCATTGTTCACTGAGGAAGGCTTTCTTACCTCTCCTTGCTTTTCTTTGGAACTCTGTATTCAGATGGGTATATCTTTCCTTTTCTCTTTTGCCTTTAGCTTCTCTTCTTTTCTCAGCTATTTGTAAGGCTTCCTTATACAACCATTTTGCCTTTTACATTTCTTTTTCTTGGGGCTGCATGCAGTACTAAAGCATGCAACACTAATGTATAATGATTTTTAAAAATGAGGAAATGCAAGCAGGATTACAAAATTATAGTATTTTTAAAGTTTATATTTAATAAATCAGTTTTTTTACCACCAAGTATTATGAGGCTATACAGTTGTTATATATTAGGTAATTGTGGGATTTACTTTTTAACCCTTGCTAGTAATTTGTTTAAGAAAGCTTATGTTACATTTTTTAGCCAATGACATGAGAAAGCAAATAAGCGTGGCAGTTTATCTCACTTTTTAAAAAGAACACAAGAAAGAGAAATTTCACTTTTCTGCCTTTAAATACTGTTTTTAACATTCAGCTATCTTGAAGTCTCCATAGAATCCAGCTTAAAGGAAAGGCCATCCATCCCTGAAGATGGTAGAGAGGAAAGACAAAAGGACATTTGTCCCTCATAATGTTATTGAACCACTGAATTTTCCAGCTCTACCAGATGCTTTCTGTTGTTATTTAGCCTCATTGCAGTCTTTCTCTGGTCTTTTCTTATCACTGGTGGTAGAGGGAGGTAGCGTAAGAACCCCGGAAACAGCATTTTCTGGACACCCTTGCCAGCTGATTGCTGGTAGCTTCTATCAGTTGCAAGTCACTTGCACAGGTCTAAATGGAGGGAAGAGGGAAGACTGAAGTAATTCTTTATGATTTTGGCTCTAGCATCAAGTGTGGTGAGAGATCGCAGTTAACTGTTGTCTCTTATACCAGCAACAGTAGGCAAATACAGGTGGCCGGGGGATACTGCAGTGTCCGAGAGACCACAGGCTCCTGGCCTCTGGCTTAGCAGCGACAGTGTTGGGTCCAGCAGCCTTACCTGCACAAATGCTCAAGAGGTTATCCTTTGGTTTCTCTAGGTCTTTCAATACCTTAGTGCCCAATTCCTTATATGAAAGTTCCTTGGCTCAAAAACTCTACAGTGATTTATATTTTCCTGTCTAGACTCTGACTGGGTTCCATCATCTAGGGAACTGCTTTCCTATCTGACTCGTTATAAGAAATAGTGGATTGCTCTTACCATTAGGGTACTTTTAGCTTCAATTAAGTAGTTGTTAGTGATGCTCAGTTTGGGACAAACAGTGGATAGGGGAAAGGGAATTTGTTGAGCCACTACTCAATGCCAAGCTTTGTGGAAAGTGTTTGATATATGTTATCTTATGTTTTTAATAGAATAATTTTATGTTACTTGCCATGCACATTCCACATTCTTCTCCTGTTATAACCTTCTTAAGGATGCAGACTGTCTATTTATCTGTATTTGTCATTCACCATTCCTTGAAAAGGACTTGCCCAGAGCAGATTCTTTATTTGGAAATTTTCTGAAGTCAAACCAAAGGCTCGATGCATATTTCTTGTTCTCTGTTTTGAAAAACTTGATGTTTCTTTTCGCATCTTCCAGGTTCACCAGTAGTCAAAGCAAATTAACAGCTACAACCCTGCCTAAGCCCATGTGAAACAAATGTCTGTGAAGTCTTTTATCTAAGTTATTTTGACATAAGCAATTTTTTGACATAAGCTATTTTTTGAGGCAAAAACTGAAAATCTATTTATCAAATTCTGAACTGCTGAACGAGCCTCAACACAACTGATGGCTCTTTAAACAACCCAGCTTTCCCTTTAATGGTCCTCATTAAGCACTCTCTGTGCTTTCCAAGAGTTCCAAATGAATGAAGTAAAGCCGACTAGTGTATTGGCCAATTTCCCTTTGGACAGTTTCTCCCTCCCCACCCTCTTCACACTTGCCAAATCCCACCAGGCAGCCTGCTGTGGCAGAAACCTGGTTACCAAGGAGGTGTGGGTGATGGGTTATAAACAGTTATAAGTCAGCAGAGGAGAAATGTGAATGCTTCAGAAAATCAGCCATCTGGCCTTGGAATGAGAACGCAGGGAAGATTCAGAAGGGAAATCAAGAGAGGAGAGAAGAAAGGCGCTGCTGGGGCTGGGGGTGGGGGAGGGTACCGGCTCAGGGAGAAGGGGTTCTAATGTGATTCCCGTCTGCTTTGAGGTGAAGGGGAGGCAGGCCATGCTGAGCAGAAAGGCTGGGGTGGGAAGTGAGCCGGCAGAGCCAGCTTGCTGGCTAAGCTGCTTAAGGAGGATGCTAGTGAGGATTCTGACACGGGGAGGGAGTCTGTGCAGAGGGCTTTGAGCTTGAAATTGGCTCATTTTGCTACCTGAGAACTGGAGAGATTCAAATAAAAGTCTAAATGGAATGTTTCTATTTTTCAACTTAATTGAAATGAATGCTTGTTACGGAAAATGTGGGAAATGCAGAAAATTAGAAAGAAAACAGTAGTCTCATCACTTAATTCTCTGTCATCCCACCTCCCAAACATAACCGTCATTAAGATACATGCCCTTCCATGGCTTTTCTCTGCCAGCTCTTGCATTACGTAATCATAATGATGCTATTTGTACACCTTTGCAATTCTATTGCTTTCACCTAGTGTAGTTTGGGAATCATTTCCCCATTTTTTCATATCGTGATTTGTATTATTATATGACATCAAATATGTGCAGTTCCTAATGCATCTATTTTGCATACGGACTCAGTCACTCAGTCATGTCCAACTCTTTGCAACCCGATGGACTGTAGCTGGCCAGGCTGCTCTGTCCATGGATTCTCCAAGCAAGAAGACTGGAATTGGTCTCCAGGGGATCTTCCCAACCCAGGGATCAAGCCCAGGTCTCCTGCTTGCAGATTCTTTACCACTGAGCCACTGGGGAAGCCCAACTACCTGTAGTTACATATTGATATTTTTTCTATTATTTTGCTATAAATAATGCTACCATGTATATCAAAATGTAAAGTTTGTTTGCTATTCCAGATTATGTCCTTAGGCTAGTCATAGGAATACACTGATTGCATTAATAAGCAAGTGTATTTTTGTCTGTTGACACATTAAATGGATATTTAATTCTGATAAACTTCTACATACCTTTACAGATAAAATATTTTCTTAATTATCATTTCAGGAACATATCATCCCTCTCCTGCCCTCTTCTTCCTAGCATAGTGTAGAATACTGTATAAGTTCTACATATGTTGCCCCAAGAACAGTAAGTATATAGATTGTAGTCTGTGTCACTTGAGTGTGCATCTAAAACCAATAGGCTTTCACAGTGAATAATGATTTTTCTGTCTGCAGCCCCAGTAGGCACACTTGAATAGTTATTCATTATTATAGGGCTGAATGGTTTGTGTTGAATATGCCACTGAAACGCTTATAAGCGATCTCTAATAAGACCAACCCTACACCCACAGATAGCTGCCACCAAGTGAATAGTAGTGATTTGCAGGTACCTTTAGGTAAGCATTCCTGCAAAACAGAAAGGATGAATTAACAGATGTTATTGACTGAATGTTTGTGCCCCTATTTATATGCTGAAGCCTTAATTCACAATGTGACTGTATTTGAACGTAGTGGACAGTTAGGTTTAGATGAGGTCATGAGGGTGGAACCCCCATTAGGAGATTAAGTCCTTCTAGGTAGAGCAAGAGACCAGAGCCCCGGCTTTTTTTTTTTTTTTTGCCATGTAAAAACAGAGCAAGAAGGCAGCCACCCACAAACCAGGCAGAGGGCTCTCAGTTCAGTCACTCAGTTGTGTCTGACTCTTTGCGACCCCATGGACTGCAGCACGCTAGGCTTCCCTGTCTATCACCAACTCCCAGAGCTCCTTTTACTAACTCTCAATTACCTCACATCACTTCCCTTAGTAAGTAGTCTAAGCATATCCTTCGAAGTCAATAACTGTAATGATTTTACTTAATATTATGAGAGTAATTCAACAAGAAAATTTCGTCTTTTCCTTTCCTCATTTCTGTACTTTTCACATTCTAGGGGTCTTGCTACTTTGAAAAGTGTCATTGAGTTGGGGAGTTTTCATTAGTGCTGAGTTGCTTCAGTCATATCCAACTCTTTGCAATTCAATGGACCATAGCTTACCAGACTCCTTGGTCCATGGGATTCTCCAGGCAAGAATACTGGAGTTTTCATAGTAGCCAGTTTTAATCACTTAGTTTATCTATGGGGAGATTATGGCCTGACTAAAGAAAGGGACTTATTTAATTCATTACTATAAGGTAAACATCTACCTCTGATTCCTCAGCCCACTCTATCACATCCCCCTTAGTACATAAAGAAACATATTACTAAAAAAAAAAAAAAAAAAGAAAGAAAGAAAGAAAAGGAACCATATTACTTATACTGTATTTCTTTCTCCTCCCTCCATTCTTCTGCTTATTGAATGAATGCTTATTAAAAAGAAAGTAATCATATAGATTTTTTAAAATAAAGAGGTCACTAATTCAAAGAAAAGCTGCCCTTAATAATTTATATTCCATACAAAGTTACATGTGAGATAAAATAGTTCTAATTACCACTTATACTATACATTGTTGTTGTTTTCAGTCGCTCAGTCCTGTCCAACTCTGTGACCCCATGGGCTGCAGCACACCAGGCTTCCCTGTCCTTTACTGTCTTCCTGAGTTTGCTCAAGCTCATGTCCATTGAATTGGTGATGGCATCCAACCATCTCATGCTATGTCACCCCCTTCTCTTGCCCTCAATTTTTCCCAACATCAGGGTCTTTTCCAATGAGTGGAAAATTATAGCCTTAAGTCTATTCGTTTTAAGTTGAATGCAATTCTTTCAAATTGTTGGATCCAAGTCTCAGTGAAACCAGCATTAGACATATATAAGAAACCAAAATTTGCTTCATGTAAAGCAAGTGTTTTAATCAATAAATACATTAATGATGAGATATTGTCAACTGCCACAAAAGTTGTACAATAGGCTAGTTCTTTACTTAACAATGAAACAATTTTAATTATTGCACTTCTGTGAGAAATTTCATATGAGGAGGAGAATGTCCTTGTGAAGTCTCTTATTAACCCAGTTTTAACAAGAAGTGCAAAATGGAAGGTAATCAGCCTTTGTGCATAGCATTATAATGATGGTAATCGAAACCATGCAATCACATAGATATTTTGCTCTCTATAACTAGCTCTGAATAATCAGTGATTTTCAATGGTAGCAAAGTGGCTATTTCAAATTGCAACACTAGCAAAGCATTGTGATGTTTACATTTAACCAGATATAGTCTCTTTTGATGGTATTTAGAAGGAACAAGATTTCAAAGAGGGGGAAGAAAACAAGGGTTGTTTTTAATATTACAGTTTAGTTGAGCATTTGGATCAGAATTGTAAAAATACATTATTGCTTGCTTGGTTTTGCCAAATTACTTTTTAACAACATTATTCTAAGAATAAGAAAGTCCTCAAATGTTGATTTGGTCACTCCACATTCCCCATTATGTGGCTGAAAACATATTTATTGTGAGACACAGATTGGGAGGAACATAAGATTTTCAGTCTCCTTCAGTATAGGGTGGTATAGTCTAGTATCATTTCATCATTTCAGAAGAACAGTGTTCTCATGATATTCATATTCATTTATAACACAGTTTATGTCACCCCCTGCCTGCTTTATCAGACATTCTTCAACTAAGGTACAGGTGGATAGACCCCAGAGATTTGAGAGGAGCAACCATTTATCATGGATGGAGATAAAAGTAGTTTTATGGAGGAAGATGATAGCATCTTTATGATTTGTTGTTGTTGTTGAGTCACCCAGTTGTGTCCAACTCTTTATGACCCCATGGACTGCAGCACACCGGCCTCCTCTGTCCTTCACTATCTCCCGGAGTTTTCTCTGATTCATGTTCATTGAGTCGGTGATGCTGTCTAACCATCTCATCCTCTGCTGCCCCCTTCTCCTTTTGGCTTTAGTCTTTCCCAGCATCAGGGTCTTTTCTAATGATTCAGTTCTTCATATCAGGTGGCCAAAGTATTGGCGCTTCTGCATTAGTCCTTCCAATGAATATTCAGGGTTGATTTCCTTTAGGATTGCCTGGTTTGATCTCCATGCTGTCCAAGGGACTCTAAATTAGAGTCTTTTCCAGTACCACAATTTGAAAGCATCAGTACTTTCATCCTCAGTCTTCTTTGTTGTCCAACTTTCATATCTATACATGACTACTGGAAAAACCATAGCTTTGATTATATGGACCTTTGTTGGCAAAGTGATATCTCTCCTTTTTAATATGCTGTCTAGGTTTGTCATAGCTTTCCTTCCAAGGAGCAGTGTCTTTTCTCTTTATGATAGGATTCACCAAATTCTCAAAGTAATATGAAAAGCTGAATTGTGCTACAGACCCCAGACGTCCCCCCCCCACCCCCGCCCCCAGAGTCTTTCTGTTTCTCTGAGTTCTACATCCAAGATGTTTAAAAGTCATGTCTTCCTCTTTCTGGGCTATCCCATAGGCCCCTGGTGCAACACTATAGGTAAAATTGGTCTTTCCAAAAAAAAATATTGACTTTCTAAAGATTAAACAAATATTTAGTTTTTCTTACTGGTAAATTACTGAATGATCCAAAAATATATAAAATCTCCTAAAATTCCACTGCCACTATTGGATTTTTTAATCACCTCTAACTTGCAAAAATAGGAAAACCATATTTGAATAAAGATTAGCTGTCATGTTTTAGAGAGTTTCAGATGGATTGTGGAGAAGGAAGTGAAAAAAACATTGGAGACTTCGAATGATCTTAATGGAAAGAACAGCAATAAGAGAAACTTCTGGGACTATAGAAAGAAAAATAATTAAAAAGGAGTCAGGAAACTTTCTTATTGCATTATGTATCTGTCTACATATCAGTGAGTGGAGCTGAGTAATAAACAAAGGGACCTGGAAATTGTGAAGCAGAAGACTCTCCTTGAGAATTCTTACCCTAAGGAGAAGATTCTCAGGTCCAGGGATCCAGCAAAATGGCAAATCATATAGAAATACTGAGGTTCAGGTCAATACCAGGAAAATGAAGAGGTTCACTGCTCCTTACAGGGCTATAAACAGATGTGTAGATGTGGAACAAGAAACTCAGGGTCAAAAAAAAAAAAATGAGAATGAAAAGAAGTTTAAAGAGTGATTGTAAAGGACCAAACAGATCCTAAAAACATCTAAAAGTTCTGAGATTTAAAAAATTTGCTTTATTTAACTCAGTGTTTATATGCAGTGTTTCATAAATAAGATTTAGATGTATTTCTTAAGTGATGCCAGTTAATATTCCATGAAACTAATATATGTAGAATATGCTTTGGGGATAGAATATATCCCCAAAATGCACTTTGAAGGATTTGACTTATTTGACTTATAAAGTGACTTAGCAGAAGCAATTTAATGGCCAAGAAGGCAAGCCCTGGAATCAGAATGTCTGAATTTCAGACTGCTCTCAAACTTAATTCTAATGTGATTTTGGACTTCATTCTGTATCTCTATTTTTGTAGCGATAAAATGAGATTCATAATAGAATTTTTGTCATAATGTCATTATAAAGGTTAAGGGCATAAAACCTGAAAAAAAAGCACTTAGCTTAGTGTCAGGACCATGGTAAATTCTAGATAAATATTAGTTCATCATCATCATCATTATCATCCTCATTACCTTTAGTGAAGTAGCTTAGTTAAAAAAAAAAAATCAGGGAGGAATAATACATTGATTAGGATTGTTAGGTAGTTAGAAATAGGAAAAAGAGTCCAGAATGCCATTGGCTAAAAGACCAGGAAGGGAAAAGCTGGCGAAAATAGAACAAAGGAAGGTCCGAGGACCGGAGTGAGGACCTCAGGTAGAACAAACAGCACTCATGGCTAGCCCAGTTTACATAGGGCAGGCACAGGGGGAGGAAAAAACATATAAAAAGAGAAGTGAAAGGGCTGAGGGTCTCTCTCCAGTGCACGCCCGCTCACTGTCTCTCACTCTCACTCTCTCCCACGCTCTCTCTCTCTCCCGCACACTCGCACTCATTCTCGCTCTCTCTCTCTTTTCTCTTCGCCTCTTTTGGGTCGGCATGCCCTCATACCCGAGGATGTATTTTTCTTTATTTTCTAAATACAACTGAGCTGTAACATGAAGCTGTAACACTGTCTGAGAGCTGTGACATGCCGAGGGCTTTAACATCCTTCACTTCAAATCTTTGTTGTGACGAGACAGAACCGAGGAAATTACACACTCCCCTGACAGGATAGACCAGAATTTTCTTATGGAGACAACATCCTGTTTCCAGTGCTTTAAATATGTACGACCAGGAAAAGTCTATTTATCCTAGTCATTCAGGAACTCAGATTGTTGGAAGCTTTCTTTTGTCACATGTTTCCATGATTGTTGACCCAGAAAAAGAGAACATGGAGAATCACACAGAGTAATTATAGCTTCTAGCCAAAAGTGACATAAGTTCCTTCAGTTCTCATTTAATTGGCCAGGCACACTTCCCTTACTTGTTTATTAATTAATTTACTTATTTTTACTACCTATTGATATCTTAGTACCTATATTGCTCCTCACTTGACTGCCCATCACATTTGTTTCATGCAGTACTTTTGACCAACTTTTTTAAAAATTAGAAGACTTCATGAATGATATCCCTTCTAACTTTATAATTCTAAGACAGTGAGATCTCTAAAGGCTTTTCTAAGTCAAAATACTATGAGTATAAATCTTTCCATTGTGTACTTTAGCCCATAATGTACTGAAAGGTTGTTGCTGAACCATGAAAGACACCGGGATTCTTGGCCTCCAGAGGAGAAGAATTCAATCCAGGGCCAGTGAGGAGGCTTGATCACTCAGAGCTTTTGTGTAACAAAGTTTTATTAAAATATAACACAGAGAGAAAGCTTCTGACATAGACATCAGAAAGGGGCAGAAAGAGTGCCTGCCTGCTAGTCTTTAGCCAGATGTTATATAGCTACTAGCAGTCTGCTAATTAGAGAAAGAAAATGTCTCAAAACTCAGAGAATGGCACCAGGCCCCTCAACCACTCATTGGCACAAGGTGAGTTGTCCCAGGCCATAAAATGATTTACATGAATTTTGAAGAAAGGCAGATTTCCAAGCAAATACAAGTCTCATTAACATAGCTTAAGAGAACATTTACATGAGTAAAACATACTGGTTTGTCAAGTTGGTTCTGAGTCTTAGGTGGAACTGACTTTAAGACAGAGTCTAGGGTAAATACATAGTTCATTAACATAAGTAATGTTTCATAAGTAAATGTACAGGCTTTATCAGACCATGGACTGTGGGGTTCAGATTGCAAATCCTCTGGAAGAATCTCAAAGGATAAGTAAGAGGAGGTTTTTAAAAAAACATAGATATCTGGTCTCCACTTTCAGAGATCCTAAATTAACTGGTTCAAGGAAGGGTCACCTATTCCTGTTAAGTCACCAGATTCCATTAATAATTAGCACCCTTGGTTGAGACCTTATGACTCAGCAGAGATAGGTTTTGGCTGTGGTGCCTGGGTCACTGGGGAACAGAGGGAAGGTGGTGTGTCAGTGGAGTGTCATCATCCTCCACCACCGCACAGACCCCCTGAGCACACACTCGAATAGCGAGTGCAGCAGGACAAGGCATGACCTCCCTCTTAGACTCAAGACCTTTAACCTGAGGCATGGCTACACCTCTGATGAAATATGTTCTGATCCAGCAGTCTCTGTAACTCCATAACAACCCCGAGGGGTAGAAATGGAGGCTTTGAGTCACTTGCCCAAATTTATTCCAGAAAGTGGCACCCCTGGCTTTACCAGCCAGATGTGTCTGATCCCAGAGCCCAAGCTCAGTCTTCTATAAAAAGGGCATGGGAGTCTTCTACCAGGTAAACCTTCCCAGTATCTTTTTAGAAGACAAACTGAGTAGGTAATAGAACGTTCTGCGTCCAGCTTAAGACAAACATTTCCATAAGAAAACACATTGGTTAGCTCAAAGTTTGAGAAAAGGTAAGTTCAGGTGGAGCCAGGTGTCCTCATGGCAACACAGAATTTTAAGAGAAACATCCTTTTAAATTTATATAGAGAAGGGGAAAAAAATCTAACACTTGTAGTTTGTTTCCTCCTGTCATTTAAGAGAGAGATTAAAAAAATGCCTGACACAGCCTATTTCCTCCATTTGGAGATCCCTGGCCTTCCTGCCTGTTACCCTCTCAGTACCCACCTGTTTATCTACAGAATGACCATTAGAGTCAACTTCCAATTTTTAGTAACAGTAGATAGAAAAGATGGTGTACTGAAGAAGGAAGGTTGGGGTATAAAGCCAAAAAGTTTCAAAAAACGAAGAATAAAATATTTTAAATTAGAACAAACAACTGAGACAATATGAGTGAATGGCCAAAAATCCCAGCAATTTCTCTTGACCCCAGCAAACATATAAAATCACATATTTCAGAGTTTCTCACAGTATCTAACAGTTTTTCTAAATGAGTGATTCACACTGGGGTGCTTATTAAAAATGCAAATTCCTAAGACTCTACATCAGATCTGCTGAATTTTTATCAAAGTGTCTGACCATGTTATGTATTCCATTAAATAGTAGCTATTTTTACTTTTAGTAGGTAAAACTATTAAATATGTCTTTTAAAAAAGAAAACTCGTGGCAGAACCACCCCTGTCTCCAAGGCAATATGAAGGTAGCTATAGGGGCTTCCCTGATGGCTCGGTAAATAAAGAATCTGCCTGCAATGCAGGAGACACAGGAGACTCGGATTCGATATCAGGCTTGGGAAGATCCCCTGTAAGAGGAAATGGCAACCCTTCCAGTATTCTTGCCTGGGAAATCCCATGGACAGAGAAGCCTGGTGGGCTATAGTCTATGGGGTAGAAGAGTTGGATACGGCTGAGCACCAGCACATAGCAGAAGCTCAGGTGTGAAAGCTCCAGTGAGGGTGGCAGTGAGGGTGATGAGGAGAGAAGAATCTTGCTAATTCTAGTGGGAAAGAGGAAGAATGAAGCAGTGAACATGATTTCAAATTTTTGAGCCTGGATGAGTGACAAGCAGGGGATGATTACATTTTCAAAGGAATGGTGCAGGCAACAAATGTTACAAAAGGTCAAAAAATTGGAGGAGCCATGTGGCCAACCCAGGGCATTTGGACCAGCCTTAGGAAAGGGACATATGGGAACATTGTCTCATAGAAAAAAATGTAATTTGTGATAGGTATGATATGGGATTGGGGGGAAAGTAAGGACAAGTTGAAAATAACCTTGAAATTTCCAGGCAGTGTGACAAGGATGGATGGTATTTGATGTGAAGGAGAAAAAAATAATAATAATAGAGGTTGGATAAACTTTATTTTTCTAGTGGTGGAAATGTTTCTTCAAATCAACCTCAGACTCTTGATATAAAAGAGGTATATGCTATAGTTTAGTATTCAAAGCCAGATTTTAATGTTGCACACAGGTGATTATTTGAATTCACGACACCCCAGCTAACTCAGAGTGCTTCTACATGTTCCATGACACTTCCCTTTCATCCTCCTTGGCCTCTTTGACTTAATATCCACCTCTACTCCATGATTCACTTGGGTTTTTCGGACAAATCCCTCCTGACAAACCCACAAATCTTTCCAGACTTAGGGTGAAAAAGTCATGGAGCTGAACTAACCTCCCAGTTCTTGTTTTGACTTTGAGGTTGGTCTTTCAGGTGTGTAGGAAAAAGACTTCCTAAGCAAGAAGATTAAAAATCATAGAGAAAGATGCCTGGAAGGGAAGCTAGCTCTGCCACAGGGGCCCAGAGAGCTGTTCACGCCCACGTGAATGACAACTGCAGGTCTCTGAGAGTTCCTGGGGGGAGCCACACAGCAAGAAGCACACAGCTTGGTCTACAGATGCCAATTTGAGCTTACAGCCTAGTATGTGTTTTGATTTGAGGACTCAGCAAATTGGATGAGAAAGTAATAAATGGAAAATGAATATGAAACAAAAAACAGCCTGTTTGTAATAAACTGTCACCTATCTTTGGAGAGGCAAGTTTTTTAAGAGGTGAAATGTGGTTGAATTTGGAAGTTAGAAATCTGAAGAAGTTTGCCTGTGGTGCTACAGGGACATTATGGTTTGGTGAAAAAATAGCCCTAAGAATGGAGGGATTCTACATCTGTCTTATTCTGACTTTGATTCTTTTCTTGAAAAACTGCTATCAAGCAAAAACCTCACCTCTAGACTGGGTTTGGGGTCACGTCAAGCCGCCAGCTGTACCCTCAAGGAAAAAAGGAAGTGACAGCTGGAGAATCCTGCCTCAGAAATTCCCAGTAGCATTAACGAGGAGGTCAGCCTCATACCTCCTGCAAGGAGGCAGGCTTCCTCCTCCCATCAGGTGTTTTGTCCATAAGGCTAGAGAAATGTCTTTGATAAGGTTCAAAGAGCCTGAAGAATTATCATAACAAAGATCAGTTCAAACATTTTCCTGAATATAAGACCTGCTATGGGAGTGTATTGTAGAAATGTATGGTCAGCCCTTGAGATTTTGATGCAGCTGGTTTGGGGTGGTCGTGGGAATCTACCATTTTAAATAGCACTCAGGATTCTTCAAGAGTAAGTTCGAGAATTACACTTAGAGAAACACTGAACTAGAAGAAAGATGTAGAGGAAGGACAGGAATTAACCTACCTTCCTTCCTCCCACAGATAGTTGTTGGGAACTCTTACTGTGGGCCAGGTACTTTGCTGTGTAATAGAGATGTGATGGTACATTTGTTTTCTAGGGATAATGTAACATATTGTCACACACTGGGCACATTTAACACAGCAGAAATCCATTCTCTCCCAGTTTTGGAGTCCAGAAATCCAAAATCAAGGTGTGAACAGGGTCGTTGCTATTGGAGGCTCTGAGAGTCTGTCCCATCCCTCTCCCCTAGCTTCTGATAGTTCACTGACAATCCTTAGTGTTCCTTAGCTTATACGTGCATTATTCTAATCTCTGCCTTCAAATTCACACATTTGATGTCTCTGTGTCCTTTCCTAACTTTTATAAAGATACTCTCCTTAGATTTAGGACCCTCCCTAATCCAGTATGATCTCCTCTTAAGCTTTACCTTAAATATGTCTGGCAAAGACACTATTTCCCAAAACAAGATCACATTCTGAGGCTCTGGGTAGAAGTGATTGGGCATAGAGGACTGTTCAGCCCACTACAGATAATGAGCAAAAATAGAGTTGGCCCATACCCTCATGAAGCTCATAGTCCATTTGGCAGGGGGTGGGGGAGTGGGGGGTGGGAGGGTTAGCTATTCAGCAAGGTACTTCAGTTACTCAAGTGATTCATTATCAGCCCCAAGAGAGAATCACAAAGATACAGCAAGTACATGGCAAAGTAGGTGCTAGAGCAGTCATTGTAAAAGTGAGTGGCTGACTTTTACAGCCAATCAAGTTCACAACTTTCCGGGTCAGTAATTTTCAGACCTGCAGCTGTGCTGTTAGAAATATCTCACTAAGTCAATCAGGCAGTAACATACGTGGTCTCATCTGAGACTAGCCCTCCTTAGACCTTAGGCAGGACTGAAATACTTCCTCATACATAGTAGGAGCTTAATTATAAATGCTTGCTGAATTACCAAAGTAAAACAAGACTACTTAACCTAAATCTCTCTCTCAGCAATACAAATAAGAAAATACTTATTGACTTTGTAGAATAGGAAAAAAACCTGCTATGTACATTTTCATCTTTTTAATTGAATTTAATATCTGATGTATTTTTATCGCCTGATGTAAATCTACCTGTCACTTTTTTGAGCACTTAATATGACCCAGACACTTTCAGGCTTTACATCGACTATCTCCAAAACACCTTGCAGATAGATGTTATTTTACAGAGAGAATTGTAGCCAAGTGTTTCAGACTCCAGTATCCATGCTCTGTTTACCATGACTCTGTATCTGGGCAGGTGGGCAACTTTTAACATATATCACAGGAGTGACTGCCTAATTGGGCACAGTTTATTGACTATGCCCAAGCCATTGACTGTGTGGATCACAATCAACTGTGGAAAATTCTGAAAGAGATGGGAATACCAGATCACCTGACCTGCCTCTTGAGAAACCTCTATGCAAGTCAGGAAGCAACAGTTAGAACTGGGCATGGAACAACAGACTGGTTCCAAATAGGAAAAGCAGTATGTCAAGGCTGTATATTGTCACCCTGCTTATTTAACTTATATGCAGAGTACATCATGAGAAATGCTGGGCTGGAGGAAGCACAAGCTGGAATCAAGATTGCCAGGAGAAATATCAATAACCTCAGATATGCAGATGACACCACCATTATGGCAGAAAGTAAAGAACTAAAGCACCTCTTGATGAAAGTGAAAGAGGAGAGTGAAAAAGTTGGCTTAAAGCTCAACATTCAGAAAACTAAGGTCATGGCATCTGGTCCCATCACTTCATGGGAAATAGATGGAGAGACAGGGGAAACAGTGGCTGATTTTATTTTTGGGCTCCAACATCACTGCAGACGGTGATTGCAACCATGAAATTAAAAGATGCTTACTCCTTGGAAGGAAAGTTATGACCAACCTAGACAGCATATTAAAAAGCAGAGACATTACTTTTCCAACAAAGTTCCATCCAGTCAAGGCTATGGTTTTTCCTGTAGTCACATATGGATGTGAGAGTTGGACTATAAAGAAAGCTGAATGCCGAAGAATTGATGTTTTTGAACTGTGGTGTTGGAGAAGACTCTTGAGAGTCCCTTGGACTGCAAGGAGATCCAACCAGTCCATCCTAAAGGAGATCAGTCCTGGGTGTTCATTGAAAGGACTGATGTTGAAGCTGAAACTCCAATACTTTGGCCACCTGATGCAAAGAGCTGACTCATTTGAAACAACCCTGATGCTGGGAAAGATTGAGGGCAGGAGGAGAAGGGGATGAGAGAGGATGAGATGGCTCGATGACATCAGCAACTCAATAGACTTGAGTTTGGTGGACTCTGGGAGCTGGTGATGGACAGGGAGGCCTGGTGTACTGCGGTTCATGGGGTCGCAAAGAGCTGGACATGACTGAGTGACTGAACTGAACTGAACTCAATTGCGTGTGCCTCAAAGTGTGTGATAAACCTACCTGCCATTTCAGCCTCACTGTGAGAACCCTAATGTTTCCTCATGTTTCCTATTCCTTTTTCTTTATTATATTTAGGCATATTTCTTTTACAGTTCTTAACTTTGAGTACTGGTCTCCTTTCCCATCTCCTTACACCTGTCTTCTAGCATTTTTGACTGTTCACTCCCTCACTTAGAAACCTCTTTTATCCATGTTTCTCAGTCCTAGGATGCCTCCGGCTCAATTATCCTTAGTTCCTCAAGTAGGAACTTATAGTCTCCAGGGACCCAAGTCCCATGCAGCTGAAGAGTAGGCAGGTCTGAATCCAGAGCACTGGGAAAGCTATAAGAGAATTGTTTCTTGAGAAGATCTAGGGGCAACGATCAGACCACATACATGGAAAGCACTACATAACCAAAGGCAACAAAAACCCCATTGAGATTGTTGCTCTCAGAGATCACAGAGTCTTCATTGCTCATGCATTGCTTTTCAGTGAGCCACTGATCAGCATTTTGCCTGAATGTCCCACAGTAAGTCAGCCTATAAAGACTTTTTACGGAGAAATCTCTGCCTCTGAAACTAAATTGACAATTTCTTTCCTGGGCTGTTTAATGCGGCCTGCTATTGTTATGCTAATGTAGCTTCTGTTAATACCGAGGTGACTTTATAGAATGCCAGGATGTGTGGGAGCAGCATTCTATAAACCAATTAATAATATTTTCTGGAGTGGAGAAATCATCAATCTATTTGGCAACTAAACGACCTTAAATGCGTCATGGACTAATGAAAGATGAATAGTGGGAGGTAGAACTTGGAGGAAAAAAATGAGCCATTTGAGCATCAGTAGTTACCCACCAATCGTGTAAGGAAATTAACTCTTCTTCAAGAAAATTATATGGTCGGGCAGATCTCCTTAACTATCCAAGTAAAAGGGATTCCAGGCCAGCTGATTCCAGACTTATTTTCAATGAAGCAGCAGGAATATCCCCCTATGAAAGATGGATGCAGGGCCATTTTTAGATATTACCACCCTCTGAAATATATTTAAATGCATCCACATTCTCATTACATATATACTTTGGGGTAAAGATTTTGGAAAAGAAACATTTATTTCTTTCAAAAGTATGTGACTACAGGTCACTCATTTAATTTATCATTGACTATAACTTTTCAGAAATCATCATAAATTTTCTATGATCCTGCAAATTGTATTCAACCATGTCAAAACATAATAATGAGTTAAGCTGACATAACATTTCATTTTGTAGACATGGAAAAAAAACTAAGAATTTTAATTGTGCTATTATATTTTCATATTTAGAGCCAACTTTTTTCTCTCAGTATTTAACCATTTTAGTAAGACCTTGAGAAGGTCATAGCCCCAGGCATTGTATCTGTGGAGGCAATAGACTGAATGGCCCTGGATGAGTGCCCTGGTTTCTTTTAGCTTGATGACTAGCCATTATGATTTTCTGTTGTATTAAATCGCTCCTATTTAATGTTTTCCAAATAACCTTCTGGTTGTAACTTGACCACTCAAAAACTTTCCTACACAAAGAAAATATGCTGAGCAATCAAGTCCAATATTGCAAATAGCAAATGTGTGTGCATATAAATAATTACTATTCATAAATTTATTGGATGGCTACAATTAATGAATTAGTCACAACTATACATTTTGTTCACTTTCTTTTTCTCTTTGGAGTATGTATGCCTTTATGAGAACTTTATGAAAACATTTGAAAACAGGGAAGAGAATGAAGGACAGAAATAAAGATTAGAGAAATAGAAAAACAGAATACAGCACAGTCAAGTGGCTCAGCCCTAGATTTTTAGAGAGAGATTTAAGAGTTATACTTCTAGATCCTCCTTTAAATTTTAGTACTACCTTGGGCAAGCTTTAATGCCTCTGAACTTTGGTTTCGTTATCTACAAAATGGAACTAAAAATAGTACCCATTTCAGAGAATTCTTGTAAAAATTAAAAGATGCAGTATACTAAGAAAAGCGCCTTGCAAGTAATGAATATTCAATAAATGTTAATATTAAGAAATCTGCTTGAAAATTTAATCTGAGTTTGGATCTCCTGAGCCTTACTACTGAATGTTCCTGGAACCAGTGGAGGTTCAAAATAAACCAATAAGTTTGTCCAAGATATTAAGATGCAGTGCAATCTATGAAGAGGAAAATTCTGAAATTTTAGGAACTGACCTGGTCAGTTTTTAAATTTCCTAGTACTCCAGTACTTCACCTTGTTTCTGTTGCTTTGAAGTTAAAACATTTTAAGGCATTTTCTTTCACACTCCTGATAATAAAAACATTAAACAATGGAGGAAAACACACCCTTCATGGCAGATATTCTAGGGGTCACTGAATCTTCCAAATTTCCAAATTGTGGGACAGCTTCTCCATAACTCAATACAGGACAGATTTTCAGTCCAGAATTCACAGTATTTCCTTTCATGTCCTTCATTAACTGATTTTTGCATGATGGCAACTCTAGTTTCATTTCTCTTTTTTCTCTTTTGGCCAATATCTTATCTGGCAGGATTATCAGTTAAATATTCATTGGTCATATTAGAATTCAGCCAAATGCCTTCCTATTTAAAATGGCTGGGTGAATATAGTGATCATTTGTCAGTGTCCCTTCTGAATTGTTAGTGAGACAGACTTGCACACATTATTTGAGACAGAAAATGAATAGTTTCAGTTGCTATGGTTACAGCTAGGGTATGGGGTAGTTGTTTACAAGTGATCCTTGTTTTTTAGACTCTTCACATGTGCACATGGTGTACATCTACATATGCATGCACACACGTGCTCTTATATTGAAATCCTAGGTTTTCTGGAAAAATACCCACTTCAAATATTCTGTCCCAAGGTCTCCATTCATTTCCCTACTGTTAGATTTTTCATCGTGATTTTCTCTTCAGCAGTAATGATTTCACATTCATCACAAAAATGATATCACAAATGAGTTAGGACCACTGTCCTCACATGCTCTGAGAGTTAACAGATTTTTGCTGATACTGAAAATTTGTTTTTCAATATTATGCTTTATTTCCTTATTCTTAAAGAGTTATCTGTTTAAAGAACAGAATAACCTCCAAAAGGAACTTGAAAAGACTAGTTAAACAGTTTAACATTTTGCCACATTCCTTAAGCCAGGCAGAGTCCTCCACTGCAAGCAACAAAAACTGAGTCTGGCAGATTAAGGAGAAAAAGGACTTCATTAAAAATAGGAGCTTCCTCAGACACACAGGAAGGGTAGGAAATCAGACTCAATCCTAAACTTCCAGGGAAAAAAACCCTAAATCACTCCACAGAATCAGTGTGTGTTTAAAAAAAACAAAACTAAACCAGCCTCCCTCATGTTGCAGATGCCCTGTTTTGTATCTCTGCCCCTTGAGTACCAGGAACTCAATTTGACCTCATCCACCACCGTCTGCCACTCCAAAGCCACATTTCTACAGGAGGGAGGCAGTCAAGGTAGTCACAGCTGATGTCAATTTTACCAGGAAATGAATCCTGCTCTTCATGCCGATCACTTCTTATTTTAAGTCTCATGAGAGTGTGTCTAATTGGAGAAGGAGCTGGATCATTTTACTGTACCCTAACTGGAAAGGGAGGCTGGGAATTGAATTAGTTGCCTGCCTTTTACCTGGAGGATGCAGGACTCCAAAGCAAACAAACAAAAACAATAAAGGAAAAAAGCAAAAACTTTAAAAGCGTGTAGGGATTCAAAAAGATGCTGAAAGGCAGAAAAACCTAACAAATGACCTTTATAAATACAATCTGATGTGTATATAATGGTTTTCAGTTAAAAAGAGTCAATTAAATCAGCCAGTTAATTAAGGCAAATAAGAAAGAAATTCATGTTTCTATCTAAGGCCAGTTCTTCTCCTTGTGTACCATGATCATCCTCTCTCACCTCCTCAAGAGCACTGCTCTGAAAACACATTAGAAATGTTACTTTTTCTATCAGATTATTCTCAACAGAATATAAGCATATTGTTATTCCTCTCATCTCAAGAACAGACAAATACCTTTCTATCTTGCACCCCACCCCTTTTCTTTTCAGTTACTGCCCTCTAACTACTGCCCCACTCTGATATGTTTTGCAGCAAACTACAAGATAGAGCTGTTCATATTTGTGGTTGCCCATTCATTTTGTTCATTCTGTCTTTAACTCACTCCGATCATACTTTGGCATCCACCACTCTACTCCCATTGCTAAATCCAACAGGTGACCAATTCTCATTCCTCTTTATACTTAAACTACAGATCATTCTCTCCTCTTCAAATAACATGTTAATTTGGCTTTCAGTTCATCACACTTTTTTTCCAACTCACTGGTCACATTTTTAGTCTCCCCTTCCAGTTCTTTTAATACCCTAATGCCTAACCATTGGAGTCCTTAGGGCTTCTCTCTTCTCTGTACATAGACTGACATAGACTGTCTCATACGGCCTTATAGATGTGTTCATGTAAATGTTAGCTGCACACTGTGTATGTGTTCATTCAACCAGTCGTGTCTGACTCTTTGTGACCCCATGGACTGTAACCTACCAGGCCCCTATGTCCATGAAATATTCTGGGCAAGAATATTGGAGTGGGTTGCATTTCCTTCTCCAGGGGATCTTCCTGACCCAGGGATTGAACCTGTGTCTCTTCCTTCTCCTGCATTAGCAAGTGGATTCTTTACCACTAGTGCCACCTGGGAAGCCCATTGTACACTGAAGACTGCTAAATTTGTGGCTCCAGAATTTTCTCTTCTTTATGCCCTATTCATATATACAATAATCACGTGACATCTCTATTAGAAGTATAATATGTATTCAAATCTATATGACCAGGGGAAGAAAACCTCTTGATTTTTATCTTACATATTTTCTCTTTCTGAATTTTAGAAAATTCAACCAAATATTTAGGTCAAAAAAATTGAAGCTGTTTTTATTCCTCTTTTCTCTTCACACTCTCCCATTGATTCTATATCACTATTTATTCATAGATTTTAATAGATGTTTAGAATTCAAACTTTTCTTAACTTCATTGTTGCTACCATGTCAAACACACCATCACTGTTCACACTTATTAGTGCAATAACCTCTTGGTTTACCTTTCTACTCCCATCTTTGTAATCCTACAGTCTATTTTTCATACAGCAATGAGAGTGGTCCTTTAGAAATATAATTACTTTATCACTACTTAAAATTCTTATCATGTTCATAATAACCATGCAAGTCTTTGCCTTCAAGGACAAGTTGTAGATAACCTGACTTTTGGTCTTGAGACCACATCTGCAAACATTGCTCCTCCCACACTCACTTTCCTCTAGTTGCATTACTTAAAAGGGCACAGGGGGAATTACATATAAAAACAAACAACAATTAGGATAGACTGTGATAAGTTTAAGAGTAATGGTTCAAACCCATTATTTGGTAAAAATTATGGTAGGAGAATCAAAGAAGTGATCATAGAGAAGCTGACATTTGAGCTATGCTGTGGGAATGGGTACAATATTGAAAAGCAGAGATGAGAAGATGGAAGGCACAGTAGTGTTAAACAACCTAGGGAAAAAACTGAACATCTACTGTGTGCAAGAGACTATGTCATAAAAGATAAAGAGTACAGATAGGAGAGCTTATGTATAATTGGGGTGTATGTATGTTCTTGGAGTTCTGGGAATCATGAGTGTTCTTAGTGCAGACAGACCATTGGCTACTACACCTACATAGAATAAAGCCACATGCTACCTAGTGGATACTGATATCAATGCATATCTAATGTGAATGCATAGCTATTCTTTTCTCCCTTTTTCTTCTATCTTTCTCTAGTACTAAGTGAATCAAATCAAGTTTTAAATGGCTGTATTAATGAATGAATATCTACTGTGTGCCAAGCACAGGTAAGTACTAGGATACCAATAATCTTAGGATGAAATTTTATGAAATGAAACTACTTTTAATATTCTCTGTCTAGTTGCTTATCCAGGGTAATAGATTTAAGATAATTACAGAAATATCAAATGCAGGGGAAAGGACTTTTTAGGGGTAGAAAAGATTCCTGGCACTTCTTGTCCTCTGCAAGCACTTGCTCACTAATGTTACCCTACAAGTGTTTAGTTTTTAAATGTCTTACACTTGATAACTTAGTCTTCTTACTCTATCACTATTGCAAGTGTTTCTTTCATAGAGATCCATGAAAATATTCACCCCATCAATGTGTTTTTGCAAAGAGTTTTTAAAATAATGGACATTAATTGTATGGTTATGGATTGTTGAGCCCCAACTATGAAACCAAGAGTTACAATAGATGCCATACTCCAAACAGATAGAGAGAAACTTTGGTATGTTTTCCAAAATTTCAAAAGCATATACTCAGTTTTTAAGGGATCAGTAAATATTTTCCTGCCTGTTGTAGCAGTGAAAGAAGAAGTTAATACTCCTTTTTATTTGGTGCTTATTCTATGTCAGACACTAGACTGAACATTTTATATGTGCAAGCCTAATTAATCTTTCAACAGCCCAGATTATAAAAATGATGCTCAAACTGTGATGTGCCCCCACGTAATCCATCTAGAAAGTAGCTGACAAAGCGGCTGTATGTATGAACGCCAGTGGAAGCAGTGTGATTCTGGTGCCCTTCTAGGCCCTCAGTCATTCACCTGAGTCAGGTTTTCACTACGTGAAGGCAGAGAGATAAAAGATGGCTTGGAACCCACTGCAATCAAAGTCCCTTCCCTGCATGCTGGTCAATGGAAGAGAAACAAGAGAAGATGTGGGAAGAAAGGTGGGGAAGTCCTGCTGTCATCTGGGGAGGAGGAGGAAGCACCTCCGCTCAGGCAGTCCCATTCTCTGACTCTTCTTTTTTTTTTTTTTTTTATTTTTTTTTTATTAGTTGGAGGCTAATTACTTCACAACATTTCAGTGGGTTTTGTCATACATTGATATGAATCAGCCATAGATTTACACGTATTCCCCATCCCGATCCCCCCTCCCACCTTCCTCTCCACCCGATTCCTCTGGGTCTTCCCAGTGCACCAGGCCCGAGCACTTGTCTCATGCATCCCACCTGGACTCTTCTTTAGTGGCACCCTGGGAGAGGGGAGAGCCTGGGGTACAGCAGAGCACTTAATACTTTATGTAAAGGGAGATCTTTTTTAAGGGGTCAAAAGAAAGAGCTCATACATCATTTGAGGCAAAAATTTCTTGACACTGATATCCTTCACCAAATAAAATTTTATATTAATACATGTTTTTTGAAATTTTAAGTTTGTTTTCTGATAGGGGATATGTAGGGGCCCAAATAGTCCTCAGTTTATCCTGCTGCATTCTTATAAAACACCTCTTATCTAGTGTTTCGTGTAGAAGAGGCCAAACTGCCAAATGCCCTGATTTGGGAAATGCCTAATTGACATGAGATTGATTATCTATCTTTCAAAGAAACTTTTTCACTCAAGGAGATAGGGAATAAGAAAAAAGTAGTACAAGTTAAATCAGCAAATATCTTTCTTAAATTATAAAGATAAAATTAGCATAATCTCTCTTTAAATTAAAATTCTGACCCCCACCCTGCCCCTACCCCATCCATCTTTATTGTGTCTGTAGCTTCATTTATTTCTGGGTTTGGCAGTAAGTCAGACAGAGAGAATCTGCCATTTCCCACTGTGCCCACTGTGGGGAGTAATGATGGCTATGCTCTTGGTCCCCAGTGGAAGTACCTTTGATCAATGTCAATGAAGCGATCTTTTCCTTCCTAGGTGATACTCTGAACCTACCACTTTGATCATTAATACTTAACAAGACCTTCTCTTCCTTTACCAAGGACTGCCCTGGGGACCATTCACTAAGCTTAGTGATGGAGAAAGAAATTAACCTTTTGTAGAGTAACTAGCAGGTCCATTAGAGAATTCATTATGCAGAGTCCGACCAGTGAAGGAGTCCCTACAGTTTCTGGCAAACAAGTTGCTTAATTCAATATTTGAGGTGATAACGTGTATTCTCACATCTATAGTTGAATTAACTATATCATGCCCCAGATGACACCTGGACAGAATGCTGGAGGGTCTCCAAACTGATCCATAGTGACCAGTCTCAATACACAAACCAAATTCAAGGGCTTCAAATGAGTGCTTAGTGTTAAGTGCCATGGGGAATGCACAGATGAGCAATACCTGGCAGAAGTGTCCTCTTTCTCCCATGACAGCCTTCATAATAAATAACAATACTCTGAATGAACTGTCCCTCCCACACACTAACACCTGTGGACCACGCATTCCCATGGAAATATCCAATAATGTGAAAAGAAGTACAAACTTTCCTCAAGCTCTTTTCAGGCTTAGAAAAGCTTAAATCCTGTCCCTGGCATGACAAATGAATTATTTTTTTTATTAATTCAGCCATAGTCCTAGTCAGTTCTGGGAGGAAGAAAGGGTGGAAAGAAAACTAGCATAAATCAAATATCTATCTTGTACTGGATTTCACAGAGATAACTTATTTGATAAATACTTTAATCCAGTAAGTTGCATATTATCACCCTCATTTTATAAAAGAAAGAACTGAGAGGGCTCAGGAGGTTCAATGGCTTGTTTAAGCTCACACCTCAGAAAACTGAGGGTGCTAAGAGTCAGAGTCACAGTCCTGTCTTGTCAATGTTTTTCTACTTGATTTTCAAAAGTATCTAATTAGGTGCGAAGAAGCACTTTAAAGGAATTCAGTGTAAACACAGAAGGGAGCGACAGAGGATGAGATAGTTGGATGGCATCACTGACTCAATGGACATGAGTTTGAGCAAAATCCAGGAGATGGTGAAGGACAGGGAAGTCTGGTGTGCTGCAGTCCATGGGGTGGCAAATAGGGGGGCACAACTCAGCGACTGAACAATAATGATATAAACAGATATTTGTATTCCTTTAGAAAAGGTTTCACAAGAAGTCACTCTTCTTAGCGGAGACAGAAGTTTGACTTGTTACCTAGAAATTAATCCTATTCCACCAAGCAGACCGAAAATCTGTCCATCTCTTTACTTCTGAAAGAAACATGGATCTTATATGGTGACATGTACAAAACATGAGAGTGTTCAACCTTCCCTAGTTGTTGTTGTTTTTTAATTTGGTTTTATCAAAGTAATACATGTGCCAGGTTTCAAAGTCAAGCAGTGCTACAAGTCTTATAACAAAGTTCCTGTCCCAGCCATATCTGCTATTCAGAGGAGCCACTTCTTAACTCTTTGGGCTCTTCTGTTGTTCACCTTCATGATGCTATATAGTGACTTACTGTTCTATTATTTGATTGTTTTATTTTAGACATTATCTATTGAGCATGGTGTGAATATTTAGGTTTCTAACACTTCATCTGCACACATACAGGAACTTTCACTCCTCCTAAATTTATATTAATTTATTTAGGAGGAATTACTGAGGTATATTAAGTCTTCCACACTTTCCACCTCCTGGTTGCTCCATGGCTGCAGTGAAATGAACTTGGGAAAATTCTGGGAGATGGTGAGGGACAGGGAGGCCTGGCGTGCTGCAGTCAGATACGACTGGGTGACTGAACAACAACTAAGTACTCAGCTGTGTTCTAGGCAAGGTGATGATAAAGATAGCCAAAATAAACCAGGCCCTTGCCTTCATTGGGCTTATGTTCTAATAAGAGAGACCAAAGCAACCAAATACTGATATACACCATCAGGGAGATAATAGCTTGGTGGGGTGGGCAGGAGTCAGGGAGGGCGGGAGTAGGGTGACATGTAAAGAACAGAGGATCAGAAGTGTTGGTTTCAATAAGATTATTTTGTTTGCATCAAAGGGGTCAGTATTTACCTTATTTTGAGTATGTAAATTCATTTTATACGTGCGTGCATCCTCAGTCACTTCAGTCATGTCTGTCTCTTTGTGACTCCATGGGCTGTAGCCACCAGGCTCCTCTGTACGTGGGATTCTCCAGGCACAAATACTGGAGTGGACTGCCATCCTTCCTCCAGGGAATCTTCCCAACGCAGGGATCCTGTGTCTCTTAAGTCCCCTGCATTGACAGGTGGGTTCTTTACCACTAGCACCCTGTATTATGATTACATTTCATTTCTTGTAAAATTTCCATTGTCTCTGGAATTAAGCATTGCTTTGGCAAGAGGACTGGGTGCAGTGTTGGTTTGCCTCTCTTTCTATCACTTAATCATTGGCAGAGTCTCAGTTTGCAAAATGAGTCTTACAAGGCTCAGGCGAGGTAAGAAACCTACCAGTTCCACAGCGCACCCACATTTTCCACCTCCTGGTTGCTCCCTGGCTGTTCTCCATCACCTCTCCTCCTCCTTCATCCTGAGAAATCCCTTCACCTCTCTCAGGTTTCAGAGCCCCCTTACTTGATCCGTGCCTTCCTCTTCCTTAGATAAGATTCTCCTTTTGATGGAGTATATCTCCAGCAGTTTCCTGGGAAAAAGTGCTTTCAAAGTACATTATTTATGAAGCTTTGCTTGAAAACATCTTTATTCCATCCTCACAATTGAATATTAATTTGTGTAGGTAGAGTATCTTAAATTGAAAAATATTCTCCTTTAGAATTTTAAAGACATTACTCTGTTATCTTTCAGCTTCCAATGTTGCACTTGAAAAAGTCAAATACCATATTGCCTTTTTAATCCTTTCTATGTAAACTGAGTTTTGTTTTTTTTCTTTATCAGACTTTGAGGCTGGTTTCTTGATGGCTAGTTCTACAGTCTTGGAAGAGTATCCTTGGTGAAGACATAGGTTCAGGTTCAGGGTCTAGGCTCTCAAAATCTGAAGTTCTTGTCCTTTGAATCATTTTATGATCATTTCCTTCTTACTTTCACCTGCTTCTTTTTCTAGAATAGCTATTAGTCAGCCATTGGACTGCCTTGGTTGATTCTCTAAATTCCTTCTTGTCTTTCCTCTCTTTGCTTTCTTCTCCTTTTGGAAAACTTTCCTCATTTTACATTTCAGCTCTTGAGTTGAATTTTCTCATCTTTTTAAGTAGAAAATTTCAGTTTTATAGCAAAGTTGAAAGACTTTTACAGTAAAAACCCTCTTGTACTTAAATTTAAATCTCCAGTATTATTTTTTTAAATTATCAGTGTCTTTTTATAGTATGTTAATTATTTCTACAGATAACATCCTGTTAGTATTTCATAGATGTGGCATTTTCTCATACCTTTCTAAGGCTTTGTTTTTAAGTTTTACTTCACTCCTTTTCTGTTTCCTCAAGGCTACTTCAATTTTTCTCTTTGCTTTCAGCTTTCTCTTGAAGCATTTCTTTCAAATGTCTGGTTATTTGTTCACATTAAGAGTAAAGAATGGCTGAACAGTTTTAGCACTTTTTCCTTTCTTCTGGAAATCATCCAAAAGAAGCAATAAGAATGGAAAATATTGAAAAATCCACCTTTAGTAAAATTAGTAGACAGACTCCAAAATATTTTCAAAGGAAGCCAAAAATAGATGATTTTGCACTAAAGCCCCCCAAGGCTGAGTAGAAACAAGCTGAGAAGAAATTTCACTGGAAAGAAAATAAAACATCAAAACCAGTCTCAGAAACTGCCCACAAAAAAAAAAAAAAAAAAATTACTACTTCCTGATGGTGGGCAGAATAATCTGTCGGCTGAAGGAAAAATAACCTAAAAATTGGGAGTTAAGTTTTATTTGGATTTGACTGTAGCTCAGGAGACAGCCTCTCAGATAGTTCTGAGGAAACACTCCAGAAAGGTAAGGGAGAAGCCAGGATATATAGAAGTCCTTTGCTAGAAAACAACAACAACAACAAAAAAAAAAACAACAAAAAACAAATGTACTTGAACATCAAATGATTACTGCCAGTCACAGAGAACAGACATCTCAAGTTAATGATTTTAGTGCTTTTCTATGTATGGGAAGATTCAAGGATCTGGGTTCATTGAAATCATTCCTTAAATATGCATCTTAATTATATAGAGACAATATCCAAAGCACAGAATGATTCCTATTTTTCTCCATCCTGAATTCCCCTGATGGCAAACCTTTGATGGGAAGCTGCGATGGCCAATGGCTTGACCCTTGTAGAACTGAGATGGTGGGCAACATTCTCTGTTTACTGTGATGGCAGACAACAGCCCCTGTCCACAGTGCTGAAGGAGTCAAAACTGTTCCTTGATCTCTAGAGGATGTGGACGTTAGGAAGAGCAAGGTGAGACAGAAGCCCCCTCCTTAATTCATTTATTTGAGAAGCAGAGGAAGCAGGGCTACTTGAAGTATCATAGAAAAATGATATTTGAAGGAGTCAGAGTACATACTGAGAGCTTTTTGTTTTGAAAACCTGCTAGCATGGAGGAATGCTGCCTTGGTTCTTCTATACTCTTACAAGTTACTGGTCTGGGAAAGCCAGATCACTCATAGACATATATGTATCCAATCAAATTAATATATGACAGTATACATTCAATACATATGTAGACATACAGGTAAATCATCTGTCTAAATATATGCATACACAAAATAATATACACAAAAAAGAGGAAAAGCAAAAGTTATTAATAATAAGGTATAGTCCCTTAAAATGTTGCCATGGAAAAACTGAAAATGCTAAACATCCTGGACCAATGTGAAGCAACACTCCTTGCTATAGCTATTCTGTGGAATCAAAGTTTCTTTCAGATTAGCTGTCCCTAGACTTGACTGAGGCAGAGAATGGGACAGAGGATAGTAGCAAGCTCTCTTGGTCACAGATTTACAGTCTTGATCTCCAATCAACTTACCAATACTAAAAACTGATATTTTGATCTCCATCTGTCACTTTCATCTGTCTTACTTAATTTGTACTCAGAAGGAATTACTACTTATTGGGTTCTTCAAATATGTAAGTACATAAAGAAAAAATAAGATTTAGGGTGTTCTGTAATAGTGTTGGAGGAATGCCCCAGTGAGTCATAATCTTACTGCTAATGATATGAATGGGGTGGGACTCTGTTAAGTGTGTCACTGCTCTGGTCTGCCTCCTGTTCCACAGAATTAGATGCTGAGACCCTCTTTGGTCCTATAGCATATAGAGCAGGATACTAGTAACACATCAGCCACCAGTACCTTGAAACAGATTGCCTGGCCCAATGGATTCTTTTATTCTGTATCTAAGGAGGGAGGTTAAGGAGACTTTATACCGATACCATTCCTTCTCTCTTTGTTCAGTGAACCCAAGTACATATGTATTTTTCACTTATACTGATTTCTGTGTGTGGGTTTATGAAGACAGATGAAATGATTTACTACTGAATTCTTATGAGTAGAGATGATAATTATTTATTGTTGAATTCCGCAAAAGTCAGTATAGACACCAATATTGTAGGAAGAACAAGAAAAAAGATTTTTGAAATTAATTTGATATTTAATGAAAAAAGAATCATCATCATCTTTGGGGGAAAAGTTAAACATTTGTTTTACTTTTAATTACTTATGGATGAAATATCATATTCTTTTTAGTGTTTACAGCCTAGAAAGATCTTAATCTAGCTAGACTATGTTTTCCCTATCCTTAATTTCTCTAATCAAACCAGGGACCCACTTTAACAGTTTGACAGTTCTGTTTCTGATAACGAATGTGGAACAACATTATGCTTTGTATATTCCAAACCTGTGAGTGATTTAGTGAGACTCAGCATTCCTAAGTCAAGAATCAGTTTCTAAGTGAGAACCTGAAAGCCAGACCCTAGACCATCAGTGATATCACCAAAGTAAAAATTGATGAAGGCCCTAGGTAATAAAACTTATTCTAGTATTTTAAAAGGCTTCCACACTGGAAGGGTGTTACATCAGTTATTGATTAACCTTTCATAAGTAAATGTACAGGTTTTATCAGACCATGGACTGTGGCGTTCAGATTGCAAGTCCTCTGGAAGAATCTCAAAAGATAAGTAAGAGGAGTTTTTTTAAAAAACATAGATATCTGGTCTCCACTTTCAGAGATCCTAAATTAACTGGTTCAAGGAAGGGTCACCTATTCCTGTTAAGTCACTAGATTCCATTAATAATTAGCACATTAGGACTCAGCAGAGAGAGGTTTTGGCTGTGGTGCCTGGGTCACTGGGGAACAGAGGGAAGGGGTGTGTCAGTGGAGTGTCATCATCTCCATCACAGCACAGACCCCCTGAACACACACTCAAATAGCAAGTGTAGCAGAACAAGGCATGATCTCCCCCTTAGACTCAAGACCTATAACCTGAGGCATGGCTACACCTCTGATGAAATATGTTCTGATCCAGCAGTCTCTGTAACTCCATAACAACCCCGAGGGGTAGAAATGGAGGCTTTGAGTCACTTGCCCAAATTTATTCCAGAAAGTGGCACCCCTGGCTTTACCAGCCAGATGTGTCTGATCCCAGAGCCCAAGCTCAGTCTTCTATAAAAAGGGCATGGGAGTCTTCTACCAGGTAAACCTTCCCAGTATCTTTTTAGAAGACAAACTGAGTAGGTAATAGAATGTTCTGCATCCAGCTCAATCTTCTAGGAGGAACCATCCACATTCTGGGAATTCTCCTGGGCCAGTAATCTCCCCTCTCCCAGCATGACCCAGGACAACCTGCCATGGGATTAAGCTGGAAAGTCCTGGGCTTGAGGAGACTTGGCCACTGCTTGTTTTCTTAATGCACAGCTATAAGCAACAGAGTTTATAGTTGCAGATGAATTTTTCCCCTTATTGCAAATGGTTTTGATTTAATAATAACATTTTCCAAGCTATTGGCCCATAATGAGGATTATTGCCTCTGGGTATTTAACACAGGAGAAAAGAAATGGGCCTGCTTCACCGTGTAAATAGCTGCCACAAAGCCTGTAGCAGAAGGGCTGGAGTGACAGGTTTCCTACAGCAACACTGTCTGGGCAACTGTTACGAGGCAGGCTGTTAAGTCTCACTCTTTTGTTTAGCCAAGGCTCAACCAAGTCTCCATGGATGACTTTGCTGGGAACTGACTCTCAAAAGCCAAAACCCACTTTATTCTAGGGCTCTAAGCAGAGGCTGTAAAGAACTGGTGAATTTGCAGACTGAATCAGAGGTGGCTGTGCTAAGGCAAGGACAGGAGATGAAGGGGTCTTGGGTGCAGAGGAATTTGAAGGAGTCAATATAGAATTTTGGAGATGAAGGAAAATGACAAAACTGAATGCCAGATGTAAAGCTAGGGACTGTTCTGCTGTGACCTCTTTTAATCCTTAGATCAGCTAAGTCTCTATGGTAGATGCTGCTGTTATGCCTGTTCTGTGAGGAAACTGGTACCTTCTCAGATGCAGAAGAGCTTTTCTCAGGACACAAGAAGAATTATGGAAGCAGAGCATGGATTCCGGTGCAGGTCTACCTGGCCCAGAAGCTCAAGTGAATCCTGGCTCTCTACTTGTGGGAAGGGTAGCCTCAAGCACTCACCTGAAGCTTTCTGCTCTCCCACGTTAGCAACTGCCCTTTCTGAACCCTAAAGTTCTCTTCGTCTTCCCATCTCAAAGGCCAGGGGCCAGTCTCTCAGGTGTCTCAACTAGGGCTTCTATCTGGATGGGTTTGCTGTCAGTCATCTGCTCCCTGGTGAGAGTGTGTCCATGGCTTCTGTACCCTGGAGGTGCTGGCAGCCTAGACATTCTTTAATGCTTTGTGACATGAGCTCTTTCCGAGACCTAATATTTATAGCCTCCCTTTACAGAATGGAATTGAACAGCAGGGAAGTGTTTGGGAAGACAAGACACATTTCCCAGGGTTGCCTGGACTTTCTAGGGGAGAGCTTCCAGCTGCTTAAACCTGACTCTGGTGACTAGCCTCAGAGTCACCTTTTCCGGAGGTGACTTTTCTGAAGTAGCTGGGGTAGAGTAGTTGGGATTTGATCAGTGTTCTGTTCAAAAGGCAAAATTTCCCCCAATTTCATGTTCTCTGTCTTCTTCACACACACAGATTCTTTGCTCAGGATTGTTCCAGTCACTGGAGCAGTCTGTGGGTTCTAATCTACTTGGTGGTTCCTTAAGTGATTTTGAAGTGCATTTTCTATTTGGAAAGAGAAATTCAAATGGCCCTGAGTGTTGCCTTATAAAAGAGTGTCCCATCTGAGCTTGGTCACAGTAACTGAAAGTGGCATCTGTGCAATCTGCAATAGACAAATATGCTGCAGCTTTCTTTCTTTTCTTTCCCTCCTTTGTTGGGCTTCAATTTTGTGTATGTTTTTGGAGAGTAGGGCTTCCCAAGTGGCTCAGCAGTAAAGAATCTGCCTGCAATGCAGGATACACAGGTTCAATCCCTGGATCAGGAGTATCCCCTGGAGAAGGAAATCGCACCCTGCTTCAGTATTCTTGCCTGGGAAATCCCATGGACAGAGGAGCCTGGCGGGCTATAGTCCTTAGGGTTGCAAAGGGTCAAACACGACTGAACACACAGACTTTTTATTTATAGGGGTAATACCACCCTTCCAAGTACAAAAGTTTGCAGACTGTACAGTCACCTAGCACCCTTCTAGGGCCCAAACTTCCTGGCCTGAAGCTCCAACAGGAGTGCTGCCCAGTGGGTCCAAGCTGAGGTGTGGGCAGGGTACTTGTCTGAGTGGCCAGCACCATGAGGAGCTAGAGGAAAAATGTCAGGCACGTCCTGGGTGTGTTGGGGCCTCATTTCAAGCAGGTAAAGCCATCATCAGGTCCAGGAGAAAAGAAAGGAAAGTGGTGAAGGAAGTTGGTCAGAACCCAAAGATGAAGGAGAAGAACTGCTGGATGCTGAAGTCGAATAACAAATGAAGAGCATTAGCATGGAGCATCCAGAACAATCACCTTACATAGAATATGGAACTCTTTTTCTTTTGCATCAGTCGTGAGATGTGTGTGTGTGTGTGTGTGTGCACGTCTGTGTATGCATGTGTGTGGACACACACAGGTAGGTGCCAGTGAATACACAGAGGTTTAGGATGAACAAATAGTAACCATCTTAAATCCAGCTTCAAATAGTCAATCTCAAATCCAGCTTCACAGAAGAAGGGCAAGGTTTTCAGTATTATGTCACGAACTGAACAGGGAATGGTATCTGTTGCCAGGGCTGAGGTAGGGAAGGAGGAGGTAAGGAATTTTGCACCCAGGGTGCACACAGAGCCCCACCTCAGGGTCCTTAATTTTAGTGCCCAGGTACAAAGGGGGATCTAAAAAGCTACAACTGCCATGAAGCCATCCTGTGCACAATTGATCAGAGGAAAGAGAAAGATGCCTTTTGGAGGAAGCCTGAGTATAACCTGCCAGGAGGCCTCTGGAGTCTAAGGCTCACAGGGAAAAGGGAGGGAACACAGGGCCCTGCTGTAACAACAGCTGAACTGGGAAGGAGCTCAGCACACAATTACTCAAATGTCCCAAAGGCTAGAGAGGTCTGGAGAAACAAGGGGGACATGTCAGAATCTTACTCTTGACCTTCAAATCCCTTCCCAAATCGACTTATCTTCAATCTCTGAAATTCCCCTTTATCAATCACATTCTCCTATTACATTAAATTGTCAGGATTGCAGGCGAGTGATCATAATTTGCCCCATTTTCTCTTATTCTGCTGTGATTGTTTCTCTTTCATGGGCCCTTAATCTTCTTTATGTAACCTTGATGTCAGCTGGGTCCCTTTCTCTCCTAGATTTCTAGAATGTTTGATTCAGTCCCAGGAATGACAGACTCCACAGTCTTCCCTCAAATGTCTGGTGAGTTCACAGGTCTAAAGCCCTGTGGGCTGATGAAGAGCATTCATGATGAAGGATCAAAAGAAACTCCCTTCTTGCCAGGCCTTAAATCAATTAGTTGGCTCTTTTCTTAAAGGTGTGAACAAATGTTTTAGATCTCTGAGATAGACTCAGTCAAAGGGTTTTTCCAACAAAGTTACTTTCATTTTTGACCCAAGAGAATATCAAGTAATAATAAGTTATTTCCCATCCTGATTTTTCAGGTCTCTGCTAGAGAGGTTTCTGTCTTTGTTTCAAATATTCAAACAGTTGAGGCTTATCTGCTCTGTATTAGGAGAAGCAGACAAAAAGATTTCAGCCACAGCAAAGTCATGAACCGTATATAATCAGCACTTCCAAACACTGACATTTTCCAGTCCTGTGGTCACTGCTGAGTGCAGCATTTTAACAGCATCATCTTTTAGGATTTGATTAAGGAAGGGTTTTCATATGTTTAAGGTTCAAGGTTCGTGGCCTCTGAGGCAAGATTGTCCAGGCCCTTGGCTTCATTGTCTTGGGCATTGTACATATTGACTCTAATTCTTTTATTTTCAACCTGGTATGAGAAACTTAGGACATTCATGAATTTCCATAAGAAACATTTTCACATGACAGAGAACATGGTTTTCTGCCTCCTTCTAATCCCCTTCCTGTTATAATTCTCCCATTTTTCCTCATTTCTTCCTATATGAATTTCTGTGTGGGAACTCTCACCTCTTTCCTTTCTATTATGAAAAGTATCTGAGCTTGCCTGAGCTTCTGGCATGAACTCTGGTGCCCAGTCCCTCAAGATCTGCAGTAGAAGCCATAATCTTATACTTAATGTTACCCATCCTCCATCAAGGGTATGATGGGTTAGCACTAGAAATATCTGTCTCCTGTGGTTATTTTGCTTCTGGATCTTTCATATTCTTACTCTTTTACTTCAGCTTTGAAGGTGAATCCTCTAGTTGATCTTTAGAATCTAGAAACTGCCGTGAACTCTGTCAGGGGGACTTGGCAACTGTATAAGTTTCTCTGGTTTGGGCTCAGGGTCTCAGTATAACCACATGAATACTAGCTACCAAGGCATAACAACTGTACAGTTTCTGTCACGGTGTTATGCATCCTGGGTAGACCCGGAAGCCACTCCCTTGTCTCTGAAGCTACAAATTTTCTTAATTGAGAGAAATAAAATTCTCAGTGCTTATCTGACACAGCTGGGTGCAAGAAGGTGCTAATGGACCAGTGACTGCCTCAAATACATTTTAATGAGACTACTTCCAAGAAGCTATGTGCAACTGAGATAAGAATATGAAAGAAGTCTAGAAGCTGGAAGGAGGTAAGAGAGACAACAGAAAAGGGTCTTTGTTTAGGTCTCGTGGGGAGTAATGAAGATAGACCTTAAAGGGCAAATGTCTTTCAAAAATTTTCACTGCCTTCTACCCTGGGCACGCTTTTTCTTTTCTATCCTCCAGGCTTTCTGCAGAAGTGAAAATTACAGCTTAATTATGCAGGCAGTGGAGAGTAGCTGCCTGCTATGAGCATGAATCATTCATTTATTACAAACCAACATATCTTGAAGTGTCCTGTGGACAGGGTGCTATGCTGGACACTGTTACTTACATGAGGATGAATCAACTCACCCCTAACCTGCAGGAGCTTGCAGTCCAGTAGGTAATCAGATAGCCAAACAACCATAATGTAAGATGTGTTGAAGCAGTTAGGAAAATACATGCTATAGTTATGTGTGCTACAATACATAGTAGGGAGTAATTCTTACCAAGAAAATCAGTGATTTTTCAGCTGGAATTCAAAGAAACTTTCCAATTGGTTACAAGGGTGAGGGGGCATTCAAGAGAGAATGAATTCTGAAAATATGAAAGAGAAAAGCATTTTTGCAAGGCCTGAGATGTTGGATATACAGAAATATAGAATGTGCAGAAGGATCTTAGGAGATAAGTTTGAAAAGATATTCTGGAACCTGATGAAGGCCTAAGAATTTTTGGCTTTTTCCTTTGAGCAACGGGAGAGTCATCCAAGGTGTTTAGGCTGAAATGATAAGAACTGTGTTGTAAGAAATCACACTGGTGGCAGTGTAGACTGTAACAGGTTGTACCAGAAGCTATTTCATTCAGCAAGTAAGAAATATAGAGAATACAAGACTTGATGTGGACGTGTGCTGAAATTATGGTAGTGGAGATGAAGAGAAAGAGGACAGTTGATAGCATATTGTTGTAAGAAACCAATTAGCCTCAAGGATATGGTGAAATTTTGAAGAAAAAGGAGAATTCTTGCCCTCTCTAGAGAAGACCTCCGTATTGAGAGAGTGGAGACTAGCTTTCCTTTTACTGGATGAGCCCGAATTAACTACTAAGGCATTTGACTGCTATGTCCCTAAGCTCCAAGCTTTCTAATTACCTCAGAGCTACTTTTAGTTCCTAGATTTATATACAACTCATCAGTGCTTCTTATTTCCCTTGTTCATCCAGTGCTCATTAGTCTTTACCAAGGAAACGAAGCATGATTAGAGGGTTAAACCACCAGTCCTTCCTTTCTGACACTCAGATCCTTCACATTAATCGTTTGCATATGTGCTTGTTTTACGTAGTACAAAGATAATTTCCCACAACCCACACTGAAATGACAGGAGTACAGCGTGCAGCATGGGCAAGAGGAGATGGGAGCGCAGGAGGAAAGACTCAAGGCTCTCTTTCTTAATGGACGGTTCTGGGAGGCAGTGTCCAATTTGGACCATCAGTCGAGCCTAAAATATCCTCCTGCCCAACACCTGGCCTCCTTGGCTCCATTCAACTGTTACTGGGAATTTTGGAAGCACAATTTGGCTGGTATGCTCTTTGGAGAGCTCTGCCTGGGGTCAGATCCCAGCCATCATCACCGGTTGAAACAATGTGGAAGAATAATACCCATAGTGGAAAATACCAGCAGGGATTGTCATGACAATTCTCAGTCTTCTTATTTTATTTTTTTAAGAATATGTAAAAGTAAAAAATAGTATCTTCATGAACTCAGCCCACAAAGCACATAATCAGCTAGAGAATGATCATCCTTGGAAAGACATGTACATTATTTGAATTTTGAGTTGAATTCAGAGGAATCTTGAAGGAACCTAAGGAATGGTAGGATGCAGAAACACACAGCATCATGGATCTTTGAGTGAAAAACCATCATGGGGGTGGGCTTATCTGAGTAGGGCTCTGCTGAGAATAACATATAGCATTAGAGTATTTTACCTGAAAATTCTCCTTATTGACTAAAATGCTCATATTCCCTGCTTTCCCAGTCCTTCTCTAGGCATTTCATCTTTAGATGAGATAGTTCTCACACACAGTAAGTTCTCAAACTTACTGTGTGTAAGAATAATCCGAATTAGATATTCTGACTCAGCTGATCAGAAATGGGGCCCAGGGATCTGCATTTTTGAACTGCATTGTAGGTGAATTTAGCAGCTCATTGCTTCTGTTTGGCTGATGGTGACTCTGCTCTGAGGTCTTCTTCTTTTGCCTCTTAGCTGTCCCTGAGATGGAGGGCCGGGTGTCTGTGTAGAGTTCAATTTTCCCAAAGTTAGAAAACCTCCAAACATGTTTACATTTTTGAGCTCTTTGAATCTCACATCCACCTGCAGCAAGGAATGAGAAAAGAGAGGAAGCCAAAGACTGCAAGTTTCATGTAAGGGTGATCATCATTCCTCCTGGGGTAATAGGCTCCCCTTGGAGAAAGAAATTGCAAATTACTAATAGTTCATATGGCAGAAAATTGCAAATTCCAAGCAAAATAAATATGTTCTTCCATTTCTGGAGTTTGCAATTGAATGTAATGTAGGAGGGTGCAGTATTAATAGGCAGCTATAAAATAGAACAGTAGTATTAAATTACATAATCAATTTAATGTTCTGGGTCAGTTAACAAAGAAATCTGTTCTCTCACTTCCACTAATTTGGACTTTTCAATATCCCATTCACAAGTCTCTCTCTCTCTTGTTTTGTAACTTCTGGGAAAGGCTTGGTATATCAAGTTCTTCCATAATCATCTGTAACAGCTGTATAAGGGATCCCAGACTAGCTGACCTTTCTCCTTTTGCAGTCTGAGGGTTGAAATGAGAACATAATCACCCACAATGAGCTGGCTGAGCAAAGTTGGGCCAAGCCATCAAATGCAGCTGTTGACTTTCCACAGGATTGATCTCTTTTGCCTCCCAGGACACTTCAGGATATATGTGTGCAGGATATTTGGCCATGTGTTCAGAGTAGCTGTATGTATGTATATGTATGTGTATGTTCATATACACATGGTGGTGGGGGCAAGAAAGACAGAAATTAAAAATGGGAATTATTTAGCTTTTGGGCTAACGTTTTCTGTTGGAAAGCCATCTGGTTCTTTTGCTCCAGATAGTGGTAAAACACCATGTTTCTTCTCAAGTGGCAACAACAAATAAGTTTCTCTCATGTGCTGAGTGGTAAGTGGTTATTTGAAGCCCTGTGCTGAGAAGGATTCTGAGACTGAAGCAGTCTTAGTCAGAAAGACTGATGACTGGTACATTCCATCACTCCAGAGGAGGTTGTAGGAGGTGAGCTTTATAATCCTGGGAAATGTCGTTCCTATATGCCTCAAGCAAATGCCATGATTTAAGGCCTGGGGCTGGAGAAGTAGAAGCCTTGGAAAATAGTGTGCACTCTGGTTTCCATGTTCAAAATAGCTTAGTGTTAGCAAACTCATTCATCAATGACTTGAGTGCCTACCCATTGCTAGGCACTGTGCTATGCTTGGGACAGCAGCAGGGAACAAGATAGCCGAATCTGAGCTGAGCCACAGCTGGAAGGTGAATGAACATATAGTCCTTGGGGTCACAAGTTCCTGATTGGTATAGAATAGTGACAGCTGACCCCCCAGTAAGCATACAGAACAAATCTGATACATCATTAAACACTTCTGTTTTATGAAAGTTTGACTGTGTATTCATTAATACTCACAAATATGAATGAAAGTGCTTGCCATGGAATGAAAACTGGGCATGGATGTGACATCCTCGGACATCCTGTCAAGTTCGAGCTCAGATTCAATAGTGTGGAACACTTACAAGTCCTTAACCATCAGAGTTCATCATTCTGGAAGGCACAGTGATAGAAAAAGCCATTTGATGCTTTGACCACATTTTAGTTCTGAAAGTTTCCCATGTGAAACAAGGCATAGTAGGATCAGCGAGGAGACTGATACAATGATACTGCGTTTAGTAGTGAGGAGAAAAAATATCAAGAGTTTTTCTAAGAGTAAAGGCTTTTGGAAAAGAATTTGTTCCTACAACATGCCTGTTTGTTCAGGCCCTAGTCCTTGACATTCCTGTTCGTAGAAGGTCAGAGGAGTAGCCCAGGGTCTTCTCAGATGCTCTGAGTTCTGAATAGAGCTGCAGGCAATATTTATTACTTACTTGTATAGGTTTTCTACATTTAAAGATAGGAAAAATATAAAAATCAAAGCCATTTCCCTCTACTCTTCACCATAAGTTGGTACATAGTCTGGTAATAATCCCAATTAAATCTGACAGATTTAATCATTTAATTCTGCTACTAGAACACTTATTTAGTTTTTTTCTTAAGCCATGTTCTGATTTTTTCTTTCCATTTCTCTCTGCTTGGCATTATCTATGCTTCAGCTCTTCTCTGCTGATGCATGTTTAAAGGAAGACTATGTTTTATTTTGGAGGCTTAACTATTTAACAGTGGTCCTCCGCTCACACAGTTAATTGCCATAGGAATATTTGCTATATAATGGCTCTCTATATACATTAGGAACAGTTCTGGGCAGGGTGAAAGAAAATTTGTTTGCCACCTTGTGTGGGTTAGAAAATTTTGAGTTGTTTTATTCACAGTGTCCTCTGGGAAGGAAACATGCTTCTTGATAAAATGCTTAAACAAGTCTCTAATACACTTTAAGGATAAGTCCTTATTAATCCTCCCAGTTAACTGTCAGCTGATCATCAGTCAAGAATCCAGTGACTTTTAACCAAACATGTTTGTCTCTTTACATCAGTGATATCCCATGACGTATGATGTCTCATACATCATACAGTGATTGTATGAGTATTCCTATTTCATATTATATGTAAGAGAATATGCAAATATTTCTAAGAGGAGTCTTTTTTCCTTGTGTGCAAGGATGAAATAAAATCACACTCATAATTAATTGAATGAGCTACAGGAGCTTTCTATGGGCTTCTTTTGTGGCTCAACTGGTAAAGAATCCGCCTGCAATGAGGGAGACCTGGGTTCAATCCCTGGGTTGGGAAGATCCCCTGGAGAAGGGAAAGGCTACACACTCCAGTATTCTGGCCTAGGGGTCCACGGGGTGGCAAAGAGTTGGACACAACTGAGCGACTTTCACTTTTCACTTTCATAGGAGCTTTCTATACACTCTCTTCAATCTTCACAGTTGTCCTGTTGGTTCTTCTTTCATCCCTTCTCACTGATGAAAAAAGTAAGGTCTGGAAAGCTTTCTTGGGAAAGCATAGCTACTAAGGAGCTGAACTTGGATGGATTCACAGTTACAGCTATCTCATTCTAAAACACTTCCCCCAGTGCAGCCCTATCTCTCTTTCTGGATTGACAGGTTTTCTGTTCTCATTTTCTTGAGTGCCTTGTGCTTTTCAGACATGCAAAGACACACTTCAGGCTCCATAGTAGGCAGATCTAGGGAGTACCTTCTGCTTCACTTGTATCATTGCTGTGGATTGGTTGGCTCCCTCAGAGCATTTTGGTCTTTGTGATGTCTGCATTCTGGGAGGCTGTGGACAGGAACAAATCTAAAAGCCCAGGGTTGGAACCTCTGCCTGTCTTTGTGTGAGAGATACTTGTAGCTACAGTCTATTGAGTCAAATGGTATATCTAGATCATGTCCTTGAACCCTATTATAGGAGATAATAATATCTCCTATATTGCAAAGTAGATGTTATTTCTCCTTTATATGGAGGAGGAAATTGAATTTCAGAGGATTAGATTAATATGCCCATGTGCACAAAGCTGCTGAATAGCACAGCCATACACTCTGCCTTAGTGTATGAATGAGGAAAGAAGTTGTAGGGTTTTCCCCCCTTTTCCCATTTATCATCACATTCTCCCTTCTGTCTTCTGAAGTTATCACAATGAGGCCATGGCTTCAACAGGTGGAAGCCCTCTTTGAAGATTAATTTGTGTTTAAATTTTATAAGAGGGCACATGACTCTCCTCTGAAGGACCCTTCTCCCATTCCATCTGTTTGCTGTCTCTTGGGCTACAGTGTAATCATTTCTGAGAAGTTTTTCCTTACTTCCCAGGAGAAAAGGAGAGACATTTCAAGAGTTTCTATGCCTGTGATGATAATAATTGTGGTACCTAATCAGGTAGCTACTGAATTCAGTGCAATATTAATTTGAGTTCTTCAGGTTGTCACTTATGGCTTCTTGTGTACTTGGCCCAGGTTGTCAGGGTGGGGAGGTGGTATCCTAGTGGGAAAAGGAGGCATTAGCTTAAGACTGAAAGATGGCTTAGCAGCTGACGGCAAAGCTACGGCTGAACCAGTGGTTCCAAAAAGCCATGTTAGTCTAGGGTGGTGTCTGTCCCAGGCTCATGCACACACTCAGAACTTCTATCTGGGTTTGAACGACAGCTTTGGGGACATTTCCAGAACTCAGGTTCCTTGTCTGTAAGATGAGTATCACACTAGCTCTTCCTTTAGAGGACTGTTGGCAGGAATAAATGAGATAAAACCTTCAAAGCCCTTTGACCAGTGCCTGGCACACAGGAAATAGTCAATAAACAGAATGACCTTATGGCTTGCATTTGCCCGGGACTATCTTGGTTTATGCCTATCCAGTGGCACCTTGATACTGTCAGAAGTATTGTGATTTAGACAGTATATTTTACGAGCATCCTACCACCAAATGCTGACTATTATCATTCCTGTAAAATATCATCCATTCAAATGTAAGCAACCCAGAAGTTAGTCAGGAGAGGAAAGAGAGAATCAGAGGGTTTAGCCAGATGCCAACCAGATCAGAGGAAGTTTCTGTAGACAGTTGTTTGGAGACGCTGACATGGTCAGTGGATATTCTGCATTCTAATGTGTTCCCTCTTCTCCTGCATTCTCATGCAGATCTGCAAGACTCTCGCATTGGAGGGGATAAACAGGTGCAGAGGCCGAGGCTGTAGAGGAACAGAGTAGTACCTGTCCTCCTGCCCTCCTGTCTGCTAACCCACAAAGAATAGAGTCTGATTAAGGGGGGAGTCAGAACAGGTCCTCAGCTGCTCTCTTCCTGTCTTCCTGTTTATTTCCCTCCCTTTCTTATTAGATCTCATTTCCACAGTATAGAATGGTAAATTTTCATCTTGGTTCTCATTTTCTGTTACCTAACCAGTTAACCCATTAACTTTGTGCCTTTTAACTCTTTCTAAAGTTAATCATCCATCTCCCCTGTGGAAAAAAGGTCACTTTCTTTAAAGGGCAACCACTTTTAAGAATTAGCCCGCTTTGATCTTAAAATGTTTGAAGAACCTTTCATCAAGGCCCTACCAAAAGGAGCTCTTTTGTTCGGCTGCCCTGTCGAATCATAAATTTGACCCCAGCATCACCACCCTTAAATCCAGGCGCTAACTTCAGATGGAAGCTGTAGTGATGCTGCAGCTCCTTCCCCCCATCCCCTCACCACTGCTGCCCCGTCCATCCTAGTGATGGACGGTGAGACACAGCCTCTGCAGTCGCTCAGGTCTAGCATAGGAGACGATGAGAAGACTGACCACTCCTGTCCCAGGGCCTGATCAAGTGATTCCATCTGGCTCACAAGATGCAGGTGCACCAGGCCACAAGGGGCACGAAGCTCAAAAGGAGATCAAATCTGTCAGGCTGCAGAGTGGTTAAGAATTCAGATGCTGTAGTAAAACCGCCTGAGTTCAAAGCCTGACTCCACTACCTACCACCTGTACAACCTTGGCCAAGATGTTTAAATTCTCTCCACCTTAATTTTCTCAGCTGCAAGTTGGCGATAGCAATCAACTCTACTGGTATTTTTGAAACAAACGTATTGGAGTGTGGTTGCTTTACCACACTGTGTGAGTTTCTGCTGTACACCAAAGTGATCAGCTCTACATATACATTATCCCCTCTGTTTTAGATTTCTTTCCCATTTAGTCACCATTGAGCGTTGAGTAGGCTCCCTGTGCTATACAGTCGGTTCTCATTAGTGATCTACTTTATATATAGTATCAGTAGTGTTGGTTTCCCTGGTGGCTCAACGGTAAGGAATCCACCTGTAATGCAGATGACCTGGCTTCGATCCCTGGGTTGGGAAGATCCCCTGGAGAAGGAAATGGCAACCTATTCCAGTATTCTTGCCAGGAAATCCCATGGACCGAGGAGCCTGGTGGGCTAGTCCATGGGGTCGCAGAAGAGTCGGACATGATTTAGCAACTAAACAACAACAATCAATAGTGTATATTTGTCAATCCCAGGCTCCTAATTCATCCCACCCCCTCTTCCCCCCTTGGCGTCCATATGTCTGTTCTCTTCATCTGTGTCTCTATTTCTGCTTTGCAAATAAGTCCATCCATACCATTTTCTAGATTCTGTATACATGCATTAATATGCAATGTTTGTTTTTCTGACTTAACTTCACTCTGTATGACAGTCTCTAGGTCCATTCACATGCCTGTAACTGATATTTTAAAGAGTTATATGAAGTAATATATGTAATTACTTAGCATAGCACTTAGAATGGGATGTTCAAAGCATTGTAATTATTATTACTTTCATGGCCATGTTTTTTTAAGTTGGAGTTAGATTCCCTTGGAGTACACTTACATGAGTGATGTGTGTTTACATATCACAAATATATCATTTAAAATATTTAACCAGCAGTATGCTGAATAAGTGTATATATTTTAGGTCTTGTTTTGCCTTAGGTTTTTGTGTGAGTCATTAAATTTTGCTTCCTTTCTTTCCTATCTATACTCATTAATATATTTGTTTAATCCTTAGGACAATTCTATGATATAGATATCATCCACATTCCCTTTCTTTAAGTGGGGGAAGAGGTTTATGATACTAAATAATTTGTGCCAGATTACTTAGCCAGTACACAGTAGGATTTAAACCATGGTGATGTTGACAACAAGACCACTAGATTCTTCAGAAGTAGCTTCAACTGTATACTTAAATTGATTAAAAATAGTGGTTTTATATATCCTTTCAAAGCTTTTCCTTTTCTTTTTGTTCACTCTTTTCTCTTAAATGTAAAACACTTTGATTGTGAGTGTCAGGGAAGAAAACATTATTGGGTTCATCTTAGATGGAAAGAGTAGGGAGCACGGCTCAGATTCTAGCATACGGGCCTCCTCCTACAATCTCAGACCACAGAGCCTGCATCTTATTTGGAACTCAGTACATATTTCTTGAATACATGAATGAATTAAAATCAATTTACATCTTTCTCATCTTTTGATCTTCATAGCAGATGTTATAATATCAATTTGAGAAAAAAGGGAATTGAGTCTTAAAGAAGGTCAGGGTCTTGCTCAGAGTCGCAGAACTAATTAATAAAAGAAACAGGGCTAGAATCCAGTCCCACTTACTGGCAACACTGCACAGATACCCTCTTCTGTTTATCTGCTCAGTCCTGCAGCACACAAACCAGAACACAGACACACCCGGGCAGGAAGTCGTTCTTAGAACTGCTATTCAAAACAGTTCGCTCTTCCCTTTAGAATCTGTCATCCACCCCTTCCTTTTTGCTGTTTTCTTCTTTTCTGGATGACTGTTCACACCCCATGGCAGGCAAGCTGATGCTCCCCAATAATGTCAGCAGAGGTCTGGTGCCTCCATTATGTTTGGTTAGGCAAGATTCTTGTTCTGTGACAATCTGCAGAAAACACACATTATAAATCAGAAGTCTGCGGAAAGTCCAGGAATGAAAGAAACTTCTTGCAGACGTGAGGAGCTCAGAGCTCATTTGTGAATCCCTGAAGGAAACAAAACAACCTAAACAAAACTGTGACCTTAAAAATCACATTTCCTTCTCTCTCTGAGGAACTTGTCTGTACCATTTGTTTGCCGCTTACTATATTCTCCTCTGTGCTGGCTGAGTTCCAAGGAGATGGAGTCCAGTCCCTATTTATCCTTCAGGCTGAGGAAAGGTATGAGATAGGAGGGAACAAGGAGGACTTAGAGAAGCTGAGACATGAAGAGGCTCCCTGAGCAGTCAGTATAGGATAATGGTTAAGTGTGTGAATCTCAGCATCAAACTACCTGGGTTCAAATCCTTATGCCACCACTTAGCAGCACCCAGGGAGCTTCACTGCAGACAACAATGGGTTTCGTTCAAAACATCTTGAGTATTAATAGCTAGTGGAATCCTAGGTCTTGACATCCTGTGGTGGTTGGAAAAACAGGAGGGAAGCATGGGCACCTGACATAACACTCGTAAGAACTAAGGGTTGTGTTGTGTTTCTCTTGTGCAAGCACTTGCTCAGCTTCCTGAGTGTTACCTCATAGCGTTAAACACTTCATTCTTTCCATTTACTAGATTCTTAGGAGTCCTTCAAAGGGCTCTAGTTTCCTAGACTCAGGGTTCCTCACTGTTCTTTGCCATGATACTTATTTTGCCATAATCTTGTCCTAATGACTTAAATTAACCTCCTAGGCTTACGGTCAAGCATCAAATGGAGAGTTTATGCCTGATGATAAATACAAACAAAATAAGAACAGCTTAGAAAGGGAAAACCTTTTCACCTGATAGAAATAAGGAAGAAAAGCTGTTCTTGCTAATTATGGTCCCAACATACTCAGGCTTTACCAGCAGATGGCAAGAGATGTTATCACATAAATGTTTCACCTCACTTTTGCCTGAAGCCTGAATTTAGTGATTCCTTATAAAGTGCCCCAGACTATTAATTCCCCATAGTGGTTCTGTGTAGACATGGGGAGACATGATTTTCCAGTGGCATCTCTAGATGTAAAGTTTGGACAATTATTCCAATCACTGGGCCTTAATTTGTCATAGTGCAGGGACTGTCTGGGGGTTCAGAATGGAAGGTTGCAACCTAAGAGTTGTGCTCTGATAGGTAACATTGCTTGGTCATGAAGTGTTTTGCATTCACTAAGTTACTAAGGTTACACACACATAGCCTATTTCTTACTGAAGCACAAAAAAATACTATCCGAGTGATGCTATTTGGCTCAATTCAAGTTCTGTAACACTTGGAACAACTCTTGGCCTCAGGCACCTTCAAGGTGACTGAGTCTGCTTCATTGTGTCAAGCTTTCATGTTGATGATATTTCTCTCTGGGTTTTTAGAAGATTCTGCCCAAAACTGCCTTTTAATATGTCTTTCCATTCCTGCCCCATACTCCACACATGCATTTACAAGTCTGAATTCCAATTCTAAAGCCATTACATGAGTCCCTTTCTCATCCTCCCTGGAGGTTCTTTTGCAGCAATATCTGCAAAAGAGAGACTGGAAAGGTGAAGGGGAGAGGGCAGTGCATAGCTTTACCTGCCAACTGTGATCAACATGAGACACCCTGGATCAACCACTGTTTCAATCTGCCTCCGTTGGATGTGCCATTTAAAACCTATCTCAAAGGAACCCAGGGTATAAGAGAACCAGAAAAGGAAAATGTGGAAGCCAAACATGCTAGTAAATCTGTGTGAATTAAGATAGAGGGCGGAGCCAGCCAGGATTCCTTGCTAACTCTGGATCAGAGTGGATCCATCTCTCCATCAGACGTCAGACAGAAATTCTGTAGCCACATCACTCTCCTTCCTCAAACACAACCCTCTTGTGGACCTTGGTTCACACTGGCTTGGTGAGGAGGATGGAGGGGTCATACTGTCATATTCACTTGCCCTGAGCCCTACCAGCATTGAATACAGACACTATTCTCTACCAGACAGCTTGTTCTCACTATATGCCTTCAAGTGTAGTAAGGAGTTTTGTTTGACAGAGAACATCAGCTCACAGTAGATTTGCAGTGAACAGATGGGATTTGACAGGGATGTATTTGAATGCAGCCCCCTGGGATGGCGACCCCCAATAGCTGCTGCATTTCACAGCTGGAAATGTACAGGGCATATCTTACACAGATCTAGTGCACCCTCCTCCTAGTTATTTCTATCAGACAATATAATGGGGCTAAATCATGGACCTCCCCAAATTCATGCATTGAGATCCCAGCCCCCAATACTTCAGAATGTAACTATATTTGGTCCTAGGGTCTTTTAGGAGGGCCTCAAACAGTATCACTGGTATCCTTATAAAAGAGGAAGAGACACCAGAGGCATAATGGGACAAGCATTGAGGACAAAGCAGGGAGAAGGTGACTGTCTGTAAGCTAAAGGGAAAGGCCTGGAACAAATCCTTCCATCATGGCCCTGAGATGAAACCACCCCTGCCAGCTCCTTTATCGTGAACTTCCAGTCTCTAGAACTCAGAAAATTTAAATTTCCTAAAGCCGCTTATTCTGAGGCATTTTGTTATGGAAGTCCTAGAAAATTAATGCTTCCTTCAAATCACCTCTAACAAACTAAGCATAAACAGATTTCACATACATAGCTCTCCCCAATCCTGGATCCTCCTACGGTAATTCCTTCCAATGAGTGACTTTCACTGTCTTTTAAATTTCTTACAGAAAGAGCTACCCTGATCATGCATCATTACTAGAAGTTTACTGTATGATTCCATACAAAACCTGTCTGTCCCCTATAGTCTGGGATACTCAGCCTTCTCTATGGGCTCATTCTTGTATCCAAAGCCAAGGATATCTATAGGCCTCCAAGGTCTATGCAGTTCTTCTACCCCACACTAGTTGGTTTGGTGCACAGGTTCCCCAACCAGACAAATCAGCCATGATATTTACTAGTTTCATGAGCTTAAGGGCATCATTTAACCTTTCAAAACTTAAGTATTTGCATCTGCAAAGGGGCATGATCATACTTTGTTGGGCTCTTGTAAAATGATGCATGTGAAATACTTGGCTCAGCACACGACACATGGCAATTACTCAGCAGATATTTGTTCATGTTGGGTGTTGATCATTATTGCTATTACTGTTTTTGGAAGCTCCTATAACTATGCTCTAATTTCCATTTGTTGAATACCTTAGCACTCTTGAGTTACACTCAAGCAGTTTCTCTGATGTGAGGTCTTTTCTTACTAGTCTCTCTTTTATTATTAATCTCCTTACAGATACAATTGTTGTCTCTATAGCACCCTAAATCTACAAGCCTTGGAGGGTTACTTTCGGTACTCTTCAGAAAGCATAAAGAAGGCAGGAGGAAACTTTTGAAAGGAGGCAATGGATATGTTTATGGAATAGATTATAATGATGGTTTCATGGATACATACTTATCTTCAAATTCATCATGTTGCATATTAAACATGTACAACTTTTGAGGTATGTCAACCCTACCTTAATAAATTGTTTAAGACAGAAAGCAAAGGGTAGGGCCAAGTATGTATGGGAAAGAAACTTGTTCTTTTTGGCAATCGCCTCAAAAATGTGTTTTTTTAATGTGTTTATTGAGATAAAGAATCAAACTTTTCAGCAGTAAGCCTGAATTATATGTATCATGTGTTCAGACACTACGTTTATAACAAAAATACCTCAGAAAAAGACTGTGTGCTATAGTACAATTTAAATATATCATGTGAGGATCTCTATTATCAATTTAATGTCTGACATGCATGGATATCCTCTATTGAGGTGTATGCTCCTCACAAGCACAAAAACTCAGTTAAAAAATAAGTTAAAACATTTTAAGAACATGAACTATGTGCTGTGCTATGTGTTTCTCATGCCACTGTTTAAGGGAATTATTCTACTTTACAGATGAGAAAGTTGAGACTCAGCATTTTGACAAATGAAATTTTTATGATTACTATGAAATTTATTCTAACACAGTTAAACAGTGATTAGGTAGGTAAGGGAAGGAGAGAACATTCTTGTTGTACTAAGAGAACATCCTCATTAAAAAAAAGAAAAAATATATAAACAAAAGTGAAAAAAATTGCCTAATCCTACAACCTAGAGACCATCACTTCTAGCATTTTCATTGATAGCACAATAATTGTGATTTTTACAGGAACCTCTCAATCATTCATACTAATGTAAGAGAGAGATAAGGGTAGAGAATCTAAAAATCATTTCTGTCTGTGCTGTGTGCTTTGGAGAGTAGAAAATTAACCTTTTAATCAGGTTCTGCATAGGCTAATTACTAAAATTACTTTTCCAGTCCCAACCGATCCTATTTCAGGGCAGAGTCTCAGAAGCGTTTTGGTGACAGGGGATTAAACATGTGTTGTAGCTAATCCAAGTGAGGGTTCTACACATGGATAATTAAGATCTGACCATGGAACAACAGCTCACACACTGTGGTATCGTAGGGGCTCTCCAGTTTTTCAGAGGCTCTATGCTTAGAGATCTTGAAAATAGATTTGATTCAATTCACCAGGCATTCCTGGAAGACTGATTTGCTCTGCAATGTGCTAAATGTCCAAGAAGTAGTCCCTGGTTTTAAGGGACATACAATCTAGTGAAGGAGATGGGTACACATCCCACTCCTTTTAACAATAGTAATAATGATAATTGGAGCTAATACTACTTGAACACTTACTGAACTGAGGTCCCTTTCTCTTCTAAGCCCCTTAAATGTGTTGGCTCATTTAATCCTCATATAAAGCATAGTGTAATAAGGGAGAAATACTATGCACTTAGAGGAGAAGGAATGGTTTATTCTGAGTTGGGAGATTAGGAAGGCTTCAAGGACTGCTGTCACAGATGGAAGCTCATGGACTGAAGGGACCTCTTTACAACCCTGATCTTATAAAATGGGTGGTATGAGCTGCAGTCCTCTGCTGCATCTTCCTCTTCCTCCCAGCGTTGATGACTGGCTAGCTCACAATGCATCCCCCTCTAGGAGCTGTCTCACCAACATGTAGGATAGACTCTCTGGATAGAGCCAGTTAGACCAGGTGTTGGTTCCAGATCAAGCTGGGCCATTTAGATCCTTCCACTGAGTTATTTCAACCAAACTTATGGGGCGCACATTAGTCATTCTCTGGCAGGAGAAACTGAGTAATGTGAAATTCTAGATCTGTTGAGGTGACCCTGACAATAGGCCACTAGGACCTTCTGCTTCGGGAGAAGTTATTGACCCCCAGGCCCAGCTCCTGGTTCCATGTCCACTTCCCTGTTCACTTGGAGACCACATTTCCCAAGGGCCAGTGAGTGAGTATGGAAGGCACAGGAAGGCAGGCCTATTTCTGTGTGACAGGCAACTTTGGGCCCAGCAATCCATATCTGCATAGCTAAGACTTTCTTGGAATCACATTTAGCATATCTGGTATACTTTCTTCCTCCTCTCCTTCACAAGGCCAGACCTGTAAAACATCATGATGATTCTTCTGATTGCTGGCTCCCTCCTCTATTCCCTGCGGTGTTTTCCTTCAATAAGTGTGTTGCACATCTAATCCCACCCTGAATTCTGCTTCACTGAAAAAGTGAATTAATGTTGGAGTTTATCTTCACTTGGTATTTCATCTTTAAATTTAGACAGAGTTTCTTTATATTGCAGCAGCCATGTTCCAAGAGTAAGCACAATGAGTGAGCATTGTCAGACCTTATATTTACTGTTGCCCAGTTGACTGTGGCAAGTCATATGACCAAGACCAGAGTAAATCTTCAGTTTAGTTCAGTCGCTCAGTTGTGTTAGACTGTTTGTGACCCCACTGATTGCAGCACGCCACACCTCCCTGTCTGTCACCAACTCCCAGAGTTTACTCAGCCTTATGTCCATTGAGTTGCTGTTGCCATCCAACCATCTCATCCTCTGTTGTCCCCTTCTCTTCCCACCTTCAATCTTTCCCAGCATCAGGATCTTTTCAAATGAGTCAGCTCTTCGCATCAGGTAGCCAAAGTATTGGAGTTTCATCTTCAACATCAATCCTTCCAATGGCTATTCAGGACTGATTTCCTTTAGGATGGACTGGTTGGATCTCCTTGCAGTCCAAGGGACTCTCAAGAGTCTTCTCCAACATCACAGTTCAAAAGCATCAATTCTTTGGCACTCAGCTTTCTTTATAGTCCAACTCTTACATCCATACATAACTACTGGGAAAACCATAGGCTTGACTGGATGGAACTTTGTTGGAAAAGTAATGTCTCTGCCTTTTAATATGCTGTCTAGGTTGGTCATAACTTTTCTTCCAAGGGTAAGTGTCTTTTAATTTCATGGCTGCAGTCACCATCTGCAGTGATTTTGGAGCCCCCCAAATTAAAGTCAGCCACTGTTTTCACTGTCTCCCCATCTATTTGCCATGAAGTGATGGGACCAGATGCCATGATCTTTGTTTTCTGAATGTTGAGCTTTAAGCCAACTTTTTCACTGTCCTCTTTTACTTTCATCAAGAGGCTCTTTAGTTCTTCTTCACTTTCTGCCATAAGGGTGGTGTCATCTGCATATCTGAGGTTACTGACATTTATCCCAGAAATCTTGATTCCAGTTTGTGCTTCATCCAGCTGAGCATTTCTCATGATGTACTCTGCATATAAGTTAAATAAGCAGGGTGACAATATACAGCCTTGACATACTCCTTTTCCTATTTGGAACCAGTCTGTTGTTCCATGTCCAGTTCCAACTGTTACTTCCTGACCTGCATAGAGGTTTCTCAAGAGGCAGGTCAGGTGGTCTGGTATTCCCATCACTTTCAGAATTTTCCACAGTTGATTGTGATCCACACAGTCAAAGGCTTTGGCATAGTCAATAAAGCAGAAATAGGTGTTTTTCTGTAATTCTTTTGCTTTTTCGATGATGCAGCAGATGTTGGCAATTTGATCTCTGGTTTCTTTGCCTTTTCTAAAACCAGCTTGTAAATCTGGAATTTCACAGTTCATGTATTGCTAAAGCCTGGCTTGGAGAATTTTGAGCATTACTTTACTAGTGTGGGAGATGAGTGCAATTATGTGATAGTTTGAGCATTCTTTGGCATTGCCTTTATTTGGGATTGGAATGAAAACTGACCTTTGCCAACCTGTGGCCACTGCTGAGTTTTTCAAATTTGTTGGCATATTGAGTGCAGCACTTTGACAGCATCATCTTTTAGGATTTGAAATAGCTCAACTGGAATTCCATCACTTCCACTAGCTTTGTTCGTAGTGATGCACTTGACTTCACATTCCAGGATCTGGACACATTACACCATCGTGATTATCTGGGTCATGAATATCTTTTTTGTACAGTTCTTCTGTGCCTTCTTGCCACCTCTTCTTAATATCTTCTGCTTCTGTTAGGTCCCTAGCATTTCTGTCCTTTATTGAGCCCATCTTTGCATGAAATGTTCCCTTGGTATCTCTAGTTTTCTTGAAGAGATCTCTGTCTTTCCCATTCTATTGTTTTCCTCTATTTCTTTGCATTGATCACTGAGGAAGGCTTTCTTATCTCTCCTTGCTATTCTTTTGAACTTTGCATTCAAATGGGTACATCTTTCCTTTTCTCCTTTGCTTTTCACTTCTGTTCTTTCCACAGCTATTTGTCTGCCTCCTCAGACAGCCATTTTGCTCTTTTGCAGTTCTTTTTCTTGGGGATGATCTTGCTCCCTGTCTCCTGTACAATGTCACAAACCTCCGTCCATAGTTCATCAGGCACTCTGTCTATCAGATCTAGTCCCTTAAATCTATTTCTCACTTCTACTGTATAATCGTTAGGGATTTGAATTAGGTCATACCTGAGTGGTCTAGTGGTTTTCCCTACTCACAGTCAATGTGAAATAGGATTAAACAAGGGTGTAGATTCCAAAAGTGTCATGCATTGACCATTCTAGTGTGATGGCCTAATGCAGCTATGAACAGGGAACAGTTCCTGCATTTCCTGTAAGCTGCAATTTCATGGAAGGTTTTACATTCTGCCTTCTGGGGGGAACTTCCCTGGTGACTCAGATGGTAGACTCTGCCTGCAATGCAAGAGACTGATTTCGATCCCTGGGTTGCGAAGATCCCCTGGAAATGGAAATGGCAACCCACTCCAGTATTCTTGACTGGAAAATCCCATGGGTGGAGGAGTCTGGCGGGCTACAGTCCATAGGGTCGCAAAGATCGAACATGACTGAGCGACTTAGCTTTCTGAGGGAAAGCTATGCCTAAATAGGTACCTGGTAAAGATATATCAAGATTGTTCTGGAGACTATTGTAAGTAGAAGTAATTTTTAGAAAAGAAACCTTGTTTGTATCTTATTGGCTCATTGAAATAATTTCTCAGGCGGTAGGACTGGTATTACTAAACTTTTATTTCTCTAAATTTTGAATACTAAATGAGGCATAGAGGACCAACTGAAGCTTTTGATAATAGTGAGATAAATGGTACACTTTTCAATATGAAACATGCCCTGTGGGCAACTCTGTAGTCAGGAAGTCACTTGTGACATTACCCCACAAAAAGAAGATAGGCAGAAGCTGAAGAGAGTTCTAACTATAGAGGAGTTGAAAGTGGGAGGGCTAGGGGATCCTTGTGCTACTACATGTTAGGAAATTAATCACACAAACGAATGTTTCCCTGTCAGTACCTTTTCTATGTATTGCGTAGTCTTGGTTTCACACTGCTTCCTCTTCATCTTCTTAACTATTCTTAGCTTAGCCCTTACCATATTGTTTAAGGAACTGAAAAGGCACTGTTATTTGAAGTGATTACAACTGATCCCTTTTCTCTTAAGTATGTTGCCATTCTAAGGGTGGGAATATTGCATGGAAATAACTGGACTTTGCTGTCAGAAGACTTAGAGTGAATCTTTATTCTTCCACCTACCCTCTTGAACCTCATTTAAAGATGTGGGATCTCTAGTTGAATTAGGTACCTTATGGAAAGTGTGGTAAACACACAATGCTTTGTAGACTGCGTAGTACTCACCTTTATGTTTTTTGTTTTTTTCTTTGTTATTGGTCAAAGGAAGTGGAGAGAGAGAGGTGGAAGGAAAGAGATTCCAGGTTGGGAGAAAGCAGAATGATAATTCCTCCACTCTAAGGTCCTTTGAAAAAAGTTGAGAAATAATAATGTCTTAAGGCATCTCAATGATTCAAAGTCTTCCATACTTAGCATAAGTTTATGAACAAGTTCGGAGAAGACAATGGCACCCCACTCCAGTACTCTTGCCTGGAAAATCCCATGGATGGAGGAGCCTGGTAGGCTGCGGTCCATGGGGTAGCTAAGAGTCGACCACGACTGAGTGACTTCACTTTCACTTTTCACTTTCACACATTGGAGAAGGAAATGGCAACCCACTCCAGTGTTCTTGCCTGGAGAATCCCAGGGACGGGGGAGCCTGATGGGCTGTCGTCTATGGGGTCACACAGAGTCGGACACAACTGAAGTGACTTAGCAGCAGCAACAGCATGAACAAGTTGCCTCATCCATATTCTGAACTGTCAGAACAAGGAAACAGGTTACACACGGGTGACCCCCTCCCTTCTACAGATCACTATTCCACATGTCCTTGGTCCTCAGGGTCAACCTCCTGAAGCTCATGTTATAGAACATGCTCTATGGTGATCCCTGAAGTAGGCAACATAAAACCTCACTTGACATCAGCCTTGATTATAGCCTTCAGGCATTACTTCATCTCATGAAAATTTATTTAATATTTGCTTGAGTTAAATAACCATATATATCTGAGAAAATTACAACTGATTTTTATCTAAACTACAATTGGGACCAAGTCATATGGTGAATAAACACCTTCCTCTTTTTTATAATTGAAAGGAAAAAGTCACTTTCCTTTTTATAAACTGAGTTGATTAGCTAAAGGTTTCATAGAGGGTGGATGAGTCAGGGACAACTCATAAACTCAAGCTCACCTCCCGAGCAGTCACACAGTTTACACCAAGTCATAAAAATCCTAAGGCCTTTGCACATAATGTTAATAAGGCTGTGGATCAGGTGAAGCTGCAAATCCCAACAGATGACAAGCTACAAATTGGGTGAGCTGCCTCTGGCCTCCTGGTGAAAGAGAATAGGGCTCTTGTGGGAAGATGCTAGCTGATACTAATGTCTGATTCTGACAATGCGGTGAAAAAGTTTAGTCCAGAAAATCAGATGATGCAGCCCTTTGGCAAGGCTGCCTCTTTATTTTTCACCATATCATCCTTCTGGGACAGTTACCCCTTATCTTCTAAGTCCCTATATATGGGAACCTTCCCAATCTATCTATATCTTGTGTGAAGTTTTTGTCTTGTTGTTGTTGATAGGGTAAGGTGACAGCCACTAATTATGACAGCTAAAGTCCTTCTCATTCTGTTCCCAATCTTCTTTTCCCATCTTCTTTCTGATCATTTTACTTGCTCCTCCCTCTCTCCAGATAAATGAGCAACTAGACTCCATAGTATTCCACCCAGGCTTTATTCTTTCAGTTTCCTCTACCCAGAGTGTTTTCTTGCCATTTTCCCACCCCAAGTCATTGTATTCATCCTCAAGATAGAGCATTTCAACTTCATGAATTCCCTCCTATCTTCCCTCCACCAGGCTTCCCTGGTGGCTCAGATGGCAAAAGAATCCGCCTATAGGAGATTCGAGTGGATGACCCTGACTTGAGCCCTGGATCGGGAAGATCCCCTGGAGAAGGGAAGGGCAACCCACTCCAGTATTCTTGCCTGGAAAATTTTATGGACAAAGGAGCCTGGCCGGCTACAATCCATAGGGTCATAAAGAGTGAAACATGACTGAACAACTAACACTTTCACACTTTCCTTCTAGAAGATGGAACTAATCCCTCATTCCACTGTATCATTCTAGCATTTTGCATACACATACCTGTTATAGAGACTTAGGTTTATAATCAAATACAGTATTCTAAATAATGTTTCTTTACCAACAGCAGAAGTTCCTCAAGGGTTGGGTCCAAATCTCTTCCATATATGCATTGCCATTTTCAGATTCCCTCTCAACCCACAGACCTGTTGTAGTTAGTAGTTCAAAGATATAGAACTAATACGCAGGAACTGAAAGTCAAATCTACATGTTAACCAAAGGAAAGTAAGACAAAATCCAGGATATCAAGCTGTGATGCTTAAATTTTGTGTATAACTTAGCAAGGCTATGGTACCCAGTGTAGTCAAACATTAGTCAAGATGTTTTATGAAGACATTTTATAGTTGTAACTAACATCTTCAGTAAATTTACTGTAAGTAAAGGAAAATGACCTTGATTATGTTTCTGGGCCTCATCTAATCAGTTGAACGCCTCAAGAGCATAAATAGATTTCCTGTCGAAGAAGGAACTCTGACCCAAGACAGTAATATGGAAATCTGTCTGAATTTCTACCTTGCTGCTCTTTCTTACAACTTTCAGGCTCAAGACTGCAACATCTACTCTGCCTGAATTTCCAGTCTGCTGGCCTGTCCTGTAGATTTCAAAATCAACACTACAACATCAAATCTTACCCGAGTTTCCAGTGTGCTGGTTAATTTCAAACTCATCAGCACTCATAATCATGTGAGCCAGTTCCTTAAAATAAGCATTCATATTGATCTCCTCTCGATTCTATTTTTCCAAAGAAACCTTTTGATATGTAAACCAACTAGCTAGAAAGAGAGTAAAAGCTGAGGTATGGAGTCAAAGTAGGGAAAAGAAACCAGAAATGTAAGGAACCAGGAACAGCAGAGACAGTGATTGGCCAAAATAACATAACTTCCAGATGTGAAATATAAGCACGTGTAGAAGCTAAGGCTTGTGTGAGTTGGTCATATTTAAATTAAAGAATCAACTTAGCAATTCTTGGGACATACTCAGTTCAGTTCAGTTCAGTCGCTCAGTCATGTCCGACTCTCTGCGACCCCATGAATCGCGGCACGCCAGGCTTCCCTGTCCATCACCAACTCCCTAGGCATTCAATAAATGTTACTGAGTGAACAAATGAGTACATTTGTGAAGGAATTGATCAACTCTTGCCTTCTCTTCCTTCTCAACAACTTAATAGCTCAAAATACCAGGAATCATGACACACTGGGATAATTTTGACTCCTGGGCTGGATAACCACCAATCTGGTGAACTCTTCTTTCACAGCCATATGTGAGCAGTGGAATGACAAAATCACACTGACAGAAGGTGATACAGTAGAGTGTAACTTCTAGAAGTTTACCTTGTTAAGTAGAGTAGCTTTCTTAGCACAAGGGTGATACAGAGAAGCAGATAATACTTGGTCATTAGTGCCAGCTTCTTTAGCTTCTTGTTGAAACCACCATGGAAGTTATAAAATGCCTGGGGCAGTCCTTTACTACAAACATCATCCTTCTAGAAACATCTGCTCACTGGGTGAGGGATCAATTATCTCCACGGTGGAGATATTACTGCCAGTCCTCAAGGCTAAAACCCTGCATGCTAGGCCTTCCTTGGACAATATCCCAGAAGCTTGATTTTAGCCTCTGGACATCATTTAATCTCAGTCAAAGGGTTTTGCTTGTTTTCTTCAGGTATATGTAGAATATATACCTATGAGAAACTGTCAGACCATATTGTGGCTTTTAAAAGTGCTTGGACACAGTCATGAGTGGCAGAGGTCTGATGGCTACTATAGATTGTCAGGAAAAATATAAGTCAAACCTATCTTCCACCTAGGTCTATATTTTGTGGTCAGCTGTGGCTTTCTTGTTATCTTTTATTCTTTGATTCAACAAAAATTTCTTGCATATCTTCTGTATTCAAAGTGTTATTGCAGGAGAGGAGCTCCAGGGATGAATCATATGTGAAACTTCAGCAACCAGTGGAAATACAAGTTATTTCAATTATAAAAAAGGGTGGCGGCAGCCTCACCATCTAACTTGGTGCTGACATACCTTAGACTAGAAATTAATTGTAGCATTCTCAAATATGTGTGATTATTTCACTCAAGCAAATATTAAAGCCCTTTCCCTCAGATAAAGTAATGCCTGGAGGCAAAGATAAAGTGATATAAATTAATCTTTAAGTATTTAGGAGTGTAAAAAAATCAAATAATTTCTAGCAAGGGCACTTCTCCCAAAATTTGCTTAAGCATGGAATTCCTCTATGGACTATCAATAGAGGAATACTATACATGACTAAAATTCCAAGAGACACTCTTTGGGAAATGAATGCAGTCAACTTTTTGGCTTACTCTTTACCATGGGTTGACTTGCCTGGTGGCTCAGATGGTAAAGAATCTGCCTGCAATGTGGGTTACCCAGGTTCCACCCCTGGGTAGGGAAGATCTCCCGGAGAAGGGCATGGCAACCCAGTATTCTTGCCTGGAGATTCTCATGGACAGAGGTGCCTGGTGGGCTGCAATTCATGGGGTCATGAAGAGTTGGACATGACTGAGTGACTATCACTTTTTACCATGGGAGTTTGATATTTATCAATACTTTCCAAGCTTCATGTCTTAGAACAGTAGACTTCCACATGAATTTAATTAGTATTCTGGAGGAATATGGATTCTAAGGTCAAAAAAGTTTGGGATTAAGAAAAACTGCATATTTACTCTTTTCCTTCTCCTACCATGGTTTCCAGTCTGTTTTAGGTGTCTCAGCATTTTAAGATGTTAGGTTAATATAAACATGATTAAGATTAACATGTTAGGTTAATATAAACATGATTAAGATTAACATGTTAGGTTAATATAAAACAAAACTCATGTTAGGTGTTCCAAGATGCCCAGCAGAAAATAATTCTGACTAGGGCATATTTAAATAGACTTAGGATGACTTCATGTTGACACCTAAGATGAACTTTCAGGGGATAGAAAGGATTGCTGTTGAGAACAAAGGGTTCCTTCTTGGTTAAAGCCTCTACTTCTTGCCTGTCACGCTCTCCAGCCATGTAACTTCTTTTCAGAGTTGACACTGTATCTGTTCATTTCCTTGTCATGTTTTTGGACGATGGGCCTGAAAAGAAGGAGCCTCTTTCCCTCCATTTCCTCAGCACTGTTGTGCAGTTCCATTCCTGAAGTCTCTCTGAAATGACTCCCTTATTCTGGGAGTTCGTGCATATGAATTTTTAGTGCTTCTTTCAGCACTGCCATTTATGTCCCAGAACAGCAGCATCTCAGGATGTACAGTAAGAGTTGGACCTGAGCTGAGGAATAGCATATTTTCTGCTAATGGAGTTTCTAACTGGGAAAGCACATTCAAGTGGAGTTTTTGTGGCTTTTCCAGATGAAATGAAGAATGAGTGATTTTGCTGGTGGTGTTCTTGAGCATGCTTCCCTGGCAGCTCAGACAGTAAAGTGTCTGCCTGCAATGCGGGAGACCTGGGTTCAATCCCTGGGTGGGGAAGATCCCCTGGAGAAGGAAATCGCAACCCACTCCAGTATTCATGCCTGAAAAATCCCATGGACTGAGGAGACACAAAGAAGATTTCAAGAAATCTGACAGGTTGAAATTACCTCACAGAGAAGGCAAGAGAGTGGAGAGGTCATACAGGCTCAAACTATTGGAGTGCTGGTCCTGAATTGTCTTTTCTACTGGAAAATTCAAAGAGAGAAGAGGAGGAAAATAAATGGAAAAAAGAAATTAGATTTTCTCAGTTGCCTGGTTAATTCAAGATTGAGCCATCTTGAACGCTTAAGTTTGAAATACTCATCTTCTGTCCACCCTTTCTTTCTGTACACCTTCACTCTCTGATTACTACACACACACACACACCTCGCTAAACAAATCTAGCTTTAACATTAGATTCTCAAAATTCCTTATATCCAGAGAATTTGATAAGAATATTGCCTTTTTTGTTATCTAACTCAACTCTCTGTCTTTAAACAAAATATTTGGCTTTTGTATCACAAAGTCAGCCTTCCAAAAGAACCAGTACATGACCAGCTCCCGTTTCTGATAATTGTAAAAAATATTAAATCACTTTTAGGTGCTTTTTTTAGTTGCTTCAATAATAACTTAATTATTTCCAGTTTATGATAATTCTAATCAGCCCCTCACCATCTCCTTCCTCCCCAGAGTTCCCTCTAACCCCCACCAAGATTCTTTTTTAAAATAATTTCACAATAATATATATTGGCATGTAATTTACATCCCATACAATTCATCTATTAAAGTGTAAAATAAAATGATGTTTATAATATTTACAGAACTGTGCAACCATCACCATAATCAATTTTAGAGCATCTTCATCACTCTAAAAAGAAATGTCATCACCATTAGCAATCACTCCCTTTTTTTCCCAACATACCCAGTCTCTGACAACCACAAATCTACTTTCTGACTCTATGGATTTGCCTCTTCTGGGCATTTCATATAAATGGAATCATACAGTATATAGCCTTTCATGTCTGACTTCTTCAGATTAATGCAATGTTTTTAATATTCATCTATGTTATAGCCTCTGTCTGTACTTTCTTGATTTTTATTGCTGAATAATATTCCATTGTTTGGATGTACCACATTTTGCTTATCTCCAATTGATGGATATTTGGATTGTTTCTACTTTTAAGTACTATGAATAATGCTGCTATGGACATTCATATATAAGTTTGGGGATAAATAACTAGGTCCCTGAAAAATTTGAAAGCATGTTGGTAATAGCCCAGTGATGGCGTTGGAGAGAAAAGGGTCCCCTTCTTGGTTTTATCTCCACTCAGTTGTGGATGATGTCGAATCCAGCATGTGTTTGTCTCTAGAAATGCCCAATGCTTGCTGCAGAAGGCAGTAACTGAATAGATTGCAAATATTCATTCAGCATGCTCTCAATTCTGTGATGCTGGTAATCTTTAGTAAATTGCAGGCATGCTGTCCTTCGGTCCCCAGCTTGGTAATCTACTCATGCATACTGATGTGGAATCTTCCTTGGCCCAGCTGGGAAAATCTTCAGGCAGGTCCACAAGGGCTCTCTCTGAATAAAAATCCTCTGCCCCTGGGCATAATGTACCTCTCTGTGTCTCTAGGAGAAAGACAGCCATGAAATTAAAAGATGCTTGCTCCTTGGAAGAAAAACTATAACAAACCTAGATAGTGCAATACCATTGTGGTTATATCTATATGCATGGATATGTTTAACTTTTTACTGTTCATAATTTAGAAGACAATGACATCCATTTTCTTCTGTGACTGAAAGAAGCTTCTTGTTGCTTTTATAAATAAGTCTTTTAGAACCACAAGGTTTGTTTTCTGAAATTGCATGAAGGATTAAGTTGAGACAAGTTTGCTCTTTGACTAGGCAGTAACTTCAAGACATTTATATTTTTGTAGAACATAAAGTTAGCACAGTCATTTTTAATGAGAAAATCATCACAGAGCTGATGTGTACATTTCAACTTAGATAGTTAAATTCAATTTGCTACAACAAACATAGTCTAACAAATGTGTTCTCCTCTAACAACATACAGAGAGTAAATTCAATATCCAATAACAGATATATAAAGCATTTTTGCAGTAATTGTAGCCTCAAGGTTAAGAATTCTATTCTATAAGAAATGAAATAAAACATGTACTTAAAGAGCAGACTGTCACAGGGAAGTTCTGATCATCATTGGCAACTAAACTGCCTGCACACTCAATTTTTATATTGCTGAGGTACACATGATGTTTATATGTGCCTCTGTCAGTATATTCACACAGCCAGTACTTTGCATTCTCAAATACTTGCATTATCCATCTTGTTGTTCTCTAAAGATTTCTCACTAATTTACAATTATAGCTTGTGATCAATGGTTTTAACACAAAATAGGTTTTAAAAACTGCTGAATCTAAAATTGAGGGCTTATAATTTTCTATTTATATACTTCCTTTTTAGAAAATATTTCTAACAGCCACTCCAGTTATTGAGCACCATACCAAAGACTTATTGTCAAGTCAAAGTTAGACTACTTATTTCCTTGGTCTATCCTTATGTTCACTCTATAGTGCATTATCCCTACTCAGAGTGTGCACATATGCCTGCATATGAATGCCTCGGCATGTGTGTGTGACCAGTCAGGATTCTTCCTTTCAAACAACAGAAATTGACTTCAGGTGGTTGAACAGAAAAGAATTGTGGGAAGATGCTATCTGGCTCACAGATAGGAGGCCTGAAGAACCAAACTTATAGGTAGGAACCAAGGGAGGCAGGTTGCCATGACTATAGCCAGTTTCACACCTTGAAAAGACTTTGGTCAGGGCACCACAACCTCTACAGCAGGTCACCACGACTGGTGTTTCTGTTTTTGCTAGTGCTGGACGTTAACCAGGGCCTCTGAATGAAACTTGTTTCCTGCTTGAATTAGCTTGTATTACATACCTACACTCAAGCTTCCAGGCTTCAGAGAGTGGCAGTTTCTGGGACTTTCTGGCTCCTGGGGGCTAGAAGGCAGGTCCCTATTTCTATACAAGATGCCTAAGATGGTGGATTCTCCAAACCTAGGAAGAGGTTCAAATGTGAGTTAAACAAAGCAAAGGCAGCATGTGTCACTTTAGTGGGTTGTAATGAGGAATTTGACTCCTTTTTTTTTTTTTTGATGTCTGATGTCTGACAGCTTTTAAGTCTCATGACCCTCCCTCTTTTCTTTTTTTTTTTTAATTGTGTTTTTTAAAATTTTTTATTTTTTTGTCTTTATTATTTTTTTCCATTTATTTTTATTAGTTGGAGGCTAATTACTTTACAATATTGTAGTGGTTTTTGCCATACATTGACATGAATCTGCCATGGATTTACATGTGTTCCCCATCCCGATCCCCTCTCCCACCTCCCTCTCCATCCCACCCCTCTGGGTCTTCCCACAGAAATCCCTTGCATTCCTATACACTAACAATGAGAAAACAGAAAGAGAAATTAAGGAAACAATACCATTCACCATTGCAACAAAAAGAATAAAATACTTAAGAGTATATCTACCTAAAGAAAAAAAGACCTATACATAGAAAACTATAAAACACTGATGAAAGAAATCAAAGAGGACACAAACAGATGGAGAAATATACCGTGTTCATGGATTGGAAGAATCAATATTGTGAAAATGAGTATACTACCCAAAGCAATCTATCAATTCAATGCAATCCCTATCAAGCTACCAACAGTATTCTTCACAGAACTAGAACAAATAATTTCACAATTTGTATGGAAATACAAAAAACCTCGAATAGCCAAAGCAATCTTGAGAAAGAAGAATGGAACTGGAGGAATCAAACTGCCTGTCTTTAGGCTCTACTACAAAGCCACAGTCATCAAGACAGTATGGTACTGGCACAAAGACAGAAATATAGATCAATGGAACAAAATAGAAAGCCCATAGATAAATTCACCCCTCCCTCTTGTGCCTCACCTCTGGACATGTGGTGAGAAATCCTGGGCAGTTCTTCCTTTCGTGCCAGCGGGAGATTCAAACCACAAGGCCACTGCAAGGTGGGTGCTCTCAGCCTGGCCCCACCTCCTAACCATGATCAGCCCAGGTATGCCTCTTTCCCTTGCTCTCTCAAACCATTTTGACCTTCTTTGGAGGAAAGCCCTGGCTTCCTGGAGACCTGAGTTTATGTCAGTAGTAAACTTCTCATACTCTTTTGAGGTGTATGTGGTATCATCATCCAGGACAGTGAACCAAACCTGGATGAGGCTCCTTCTGCCTCTACAGGTGACCATAATATAGATTAATAAATTGGTAAATAAAAAAGCAACCCCCCCTGTAGTCCTGATTAATTTTTCACAGGATTTCTTTATGTAATAAATATCCTTAGTGCATTCAAAATAGCACTTGTAATTCAGATTTCCTAGAACCCACCTTCTTCATAATGAAAACACAGGCAACACTAACCTTTTTAAAAAGAAGAAAAAAATATTCCAAACTCTTGACTGCAGTTGAGGAGCCTGCCTTTGCCAGGTGGTTAGACAAGGGAGCTGTGAACACATATGGGGCTATGGAAGAATAGGTGCCTTTCCCTGAATGAAAAGGAATGAGCTCTTCCATAGGGACTGTTACTTTGTATTCTGAGAAATTGGTTTACTAAAGCATTTGAAGATGGGAGCGACATTAGGTGAACATTTAGGCCACCCATTCTTATCTCATTCTCCTTTCTAGCATCCGTGATCAATCCAGCTTCCTTGACTTGGTGGCCAATTGCCTTCTGCTGGGACAGCTCCAGTGAAGGTCAGTCCTTCTTTGGTCGTGTCTTATTTATAGAAAGCCCTTTTAATCCATCGCTTCACCCTGAGCTGCTAGTTCTACTCATCTCAGCCACGGAGGGCAGGCTGATATACCTCCCTTGTATTCAGAAGCCCCAGGTCGATTTACTCAGTGTCTTACCTGCTCACCTACACCATCTCGTTCTCTCACTGGAGACTTTGGAGACATGTCTACATACATCCCACCCAATGACTAAAACTCACAAGAAAATGTGGAAGACCAAGTGACTAATTTCTTTTTCCCAATGGCAAGTTGCCCAGGTGTGCTTTTTAGCTTTAATAAGTATGATGAGAGAAAACTCTATGCTCTTCAGAACTGACCTGTGATTTGTACTCTAACTCCAGCCAGCATGTTGAGTGTATTATGTGCTGCTTTTACTGACAAGGAAAGCCTGTTTGCTTGCTTCTGCTATAATAATAAAGCCTCCTTTCTTAGTCTATGCTGACAGTAGCTGGCTGAATGTGCTTTGGGTTCTAAAGCACCCTATTTATAGCCCCATTGCCAGATAATCTCTATTCATTGCAATGCTGCATTTGCAGGTTCTCATTCTCCATCTATGAAGGCAGGCACAGATACATGCAAGGGGCCCTCCTGGCTGAGGCAGTAAAGGGAAACTTGGGACTGTCTGGTCCCTGTCTACTTTTGGAGAATAGGTTGGGAAATATCCTTGGAGGTTAAACAAAATATTTTCTCCTGTATCAAGAATGGAGCTGACATGGATTCAAACCACAGAGACTAGGTAGGCAGGTCCACCCAAAGGAGTTTTCACAGGTCAAAGGCTCCCAGTTTTATTACAGACCCTATCTTAACCTAAGAACTGGATATCTGTCACAGGTGCACTTCTGAATGTTTTTATAGCAAATATTGATTTGTTATTTCCTTGAATTTATTTGATTTCTCTAAGGAGACTTTATTCTGGAAACACACAGAAAATTTATCTTGCAGAAATCTTTTATTCTGCATACCTTCCAGTGATCTGGTTAGTAAAAGAAAGCTTAAGAGAATAGTCCTAAAATATATTTATCTGAAACTGAAGTCCTTTCCTGAAACCCTGGGGAGATAAAAGGAGATGATTTATAGTACCATCTGGATGAAAACTGGAAGGAAGTCTGGGGATAAGCTGGCCTATTGTAGATACAGTGGGACAACTGGAAGAGACACTGAGAACCTTGTGGAAAAGTGAGGATGGAATGGGAGCATCAGGGAGAACAGATTCTGCATTGGGGCTTCATGCCCATGACTTTTTGGCTATGAGAACTGATCCCACATTCCTGCCTTCAAAACTTTGTCTTCACTTCCTCCACTTAGAATTCCCTCTCCCTTGAGTTTATCCATTAAAATGCTGTGCGTTCTGTAGGGCTCATGGTAATGCTGACACTGAGGTTGTTTGTGCATGAGATAGACATTTTCAATTAAAAGAGATTCTAATCTCAGAGTTGGATGTTTGGAGTGACAAGATTAACCTTTCTGATCTCATCATTTATATCTCCTGTGTCATAGCGTATTTTGCGTGTAGTATTCTTAAGGCTCTTGTCATATTCAGTCCTGTATTAGTTATCTTAGTATACCGTATTACATAAAAATTTCCTTTAAGGCAGGTGCTGCATTTAACTCATCTTTGTATCCTCATCTAAGCAAAAATGTCTGGTAAATACCACCCACTTAATGGATATCTATTGTCATATTCTCTGCAATTTTTAAAATGTATCTTCAGGGCACTTTTCACAGTAGATCATCTGAATGATTTAAATGTGGCAAGTGTATCGCTTATGGTGTGATATCTAGTGAACTTTTAAAATTCTCATTTTGCATTCTATTGGGATTAGCTTTTTTAAATGAGCAGAGGATAGAGCACCACTGCATCCTCAAGGGATTTAGTGAGGATCTATAAGATGTGGTCAGAAGTTAAGGATGGAATCAAATGATAGTATAATTAGAGTTAGAAAGCCTGAATTGTGCCCTGACCTCAGTCTCTCCCCACGGAGCCCTGATGACAAAACCCTTGCCATTTCTCTAACCTGACATGCTGATCTTTGCCCTTTAGCACCTTATTCTCTCTGTCCATAATGTGCTCCCCAAACTTATCCAACTGATTTAATCCTACTCATCTTTCAAGATGCAGTTGATATAAGGCTTCCTTCTTAGTCTGGAAGCACCTTGAAGATAGGGATTTTATGTTCTTTTCAGGGTCCATCAAATGCATGCCAATTACTTGCTCAGTATTAAGGAAATGATATGAATGTTAAATAACTGAATAAATAATGAAGGAACGAATAAACAGTCCAGATGACTATGCAGGTGACTTTATCAATAATCACAAGTCCCTTGCTAATAACATCCTATAGAGTATGCAGTTGGAATGCTAAGATGATCTTTGTTTACTCAAAACACATTTTCTTAGTTTAGAACATTTCAGAGGAGGAATAGAAGAATCCTATTTTCTTACTAAAAGTATTGAAAAGTCTTTTCAGTGTTAGGTATTACTATGTCAGTATAGATGAGCAGAAGTTTACCCATCCTATGTTTTACTTTCCTTACTAGAAACAAAACAAATATTCTTAGTTATTATTTACTTGGTTCTTAAAGAAAAGTGAAAGTGTTAGTCACTCAGTTATGTCTGACTCTTTGTGACCCCATGGACTGTAGCCCACTAGGCTCCTCTGTCCATGGAATTCTCCAGGCAAAAATACTAGCGTGGGTAGCCATTCCCTTCTGCAGGGTATCTTCCCGACCCAGGGATCAAACCTGGGTCTTCTTCACTGTGGGCAGATTCTTTACCATCTCAGCCACCAGGTACATTCCTTACTAAAGAAACAAAACAAGTATTCTTAGTTATTTTTACTTTGTATTTAGTCTATACTATCTCTTTTACTCTTTAGAATAACTTCCTAAGAGAAGTATTATCCCTGTTTTATAGAGGAGGTAACGAGCTTTGAAAAGTGAAGTTAATTGCCCAAGTCATGCAGCTATTAAGTGAAGGAGCCAAACTCACAGGAGCCTGGTTGACCTGCTCTAAATCCCATGTCTCCTAGACATAACTGTCTTTTGAAGGTTAAATACAATTCTGTAGGGCTCCCTCTAGCCTTGTTCTACTCAATCTTGGATTTAGTTCCTTTTGGCAACTGAGTCCAACACTTCAGACAATTATTGACTTTAAAAAAAATGGCAAGATATATATATATTTTTTTTAATTTTTTTATTAGTTGGAGGCTAATTACTTCACAACATTTCAGTGGGTTTTGTCATACATTGATATGAATCAGCCATAGATTTACACTTATTCCCCATCCCGATCCCCCCTCCCACCTCCCTCTTCACCCGACTCCTCTGGGTCTTCCCAGTGCACCAGGCCCGAGCACTTGTCTCATGCATCCCACCTGGGCTGGTGATCTGTTTCACCATAGATAGTATACATGCTGTTCTTTTGAAACATCCCACCCTCACATTCTCCCACAGAGTTCAAAAGTCTGTTCTGTATTTCTGTGTCTCTTTTTCTGTTTTGCATATAGGGTTATCATTACCATCTTTCTAAATTCCATATATATGTGTTAGTATGCTGTAATGTTCTTTATCTTTCTGGCTTACTTCACTCTGTATAATGGGCTCCAGTTTCATCCATCTCATTAGGACTGATTCAAATGAATTCTTTTTGACAGCTGAGTAATATTCCATGGTGTATATGTCCCACAGCTTCCTTATCCATTCATCTGCTGATGGGCATCTAGGTTGCTTCCATGTCCTGGCTATTATAAACAGTGCTGCAATGAACATTGGGGTGCACGTGTCTCTTTCAGATCTGGTTTCCTCAGTGTGTATGCCCAAAAGTGGGATTGCTGGGTCATATGGCAGTTCTATTTCCAGTTTTTTAAGGAATCTCCACACTGTTTTCCATAGTGGCTGTACTAGTTTGCATTCCCACCAACAGTGTAAGAGGGTTCCCTTTTCTCCACACCCTCTCCAGCATTTATTGCTTGTAGTCTTTTGGATAGCAGCCATCCTGACTGGCGTGTAATGGTACCTCATTGTGGTTTTGATTTGCATTTCTCTAATAATGAGTGATGTTGAGCACCTTTTCATGTGTTTGTTAGCCATCTGTATGTCTTCTTTGGAGAAATGTCTGTTTAGTTCTTTGGCCCATTTTTTGATTGGGTCATTTATTTTTCTGGAATTGAGCTTCAGGAGTTGCTTGTATATTTTTGAGATTAATCCTTTGTCTGTTTCTTCATTTGCTATTATTTTCTCCCAATCTGACGGCTGTCTTTTCACCTTACTTATAGTTTCCTTTGTAGTGCAAAAGCTTTTAAGTTTCATTAGATCCCATTTGTTTAGTTTTGCTTTTATTTCCAATATTCTGGGAGGTGGGTCATAGAGGATCTTGCTGTGATTTATGTCAGAGAGTGTTTTGCCTATGTTCTCCTCTAGGAGTTTTATAGTTTCTGGTCTTACATTTAGATCTTTAATCCATTTTGAGTTTATTTTTGTGTATGGTGTTAGAAAGTGTTCTAGTTTCATTCTTTTACAAGTGGTTGACCAGTTTTCCCAGCACCACTTGTTAAAGAGGTTGTCTTTTTTCCATTGTATATCCTTGCCTCCTTTGTCAAAGATAAGGTGTCCATAGGTTCGTGGATTTATCTCTGGGCTTTCTATTCTGTTCCATTGATCTATATTTCTGTCTTTGTGCCAGTACCACACTGTCTTGATGACTGTGGCTTTGTAGTAGAGTCTGAAGTCAGGCAGGTTGATTCCTCCAGTTCCATTCTTCTTTCTCAAGATTACTTTGGCTATTCGAGGTTTTTTGTATTTCCATACAAATTGTGAAATTCTTTGGTCTAGTTCTGTGAAAAATACCGTTGGTAGCTTGATAGGGATTGCATTGAATCTATAGATTGCTTTGGGTAGAATAGCCATTTTGACAATATTGATTCTTCCAATCCATGAACACGGTATGTTTCTCCATCTGTTTGTGTCCTCTTTGATTTCTTTCATCAGTGTTTTATAGTTTTCTATGTATAGGTCTTTTGTTTCTTTAGGTAGATATACTCCTAAGTATTTTATTCTTTTTGTTGCAATGGTGAATGGTATTGTTTCCTTAATTTCTCTTTCTGTTTTTTCATTGTTAGTATATAGGAATGCAAGGGATTTCTGTGTGTTAATTTTATATCCTGCAACTTTACTATATTCATTGATTAGTTCTAGTAATTTTCTGGTAGAGTCTTTAGGGTTTTCTATGTAGAGGATCATGTCATCTGCAAACAGTGAGAGTTTCACTTCTTCTTTTCCTATCTGGATTCCTTTTACTTCTTTTTCTGCTCTGATTGCTGTGGCCAAAACTTCCAACACTATGTTGAACAGTAGTGGTGACAGTGGGCACCCTTGTCTTGTTCCTGATTTCAGGGGGAATGCTTTCAATTTTTCACCATTGAGGGTGATGCTTGCTGTGGGTTTGTCATATATGGCTTTTATAATGTTGAGGTATGTTCCTTCTATTCCTGCTTTTTGGAGAGTTTTAATCATAAATGAGTGTTGAATTTTGTCAAAGGCTTTCTCTGCATCTATTGAGATAATCATATGGTTTTTATCTTTCAATTTGTTAATGTGGTGTATTACGTTGATTGATTTGCGGATATTGAAGAATCCTTGCATTCCTGGGATAAAGCCCACTTGGTCGTGGTGTATGATTTTTTTAATATGTTGTTGGATTCTGTTTGCTAGAATTTTGTTAAGGATTTTTGCATCTATGTTCATCAGTGATATTGGCCTGTAGTTTTCTTTTTTTGTGGCATCTTTGTCTGGTTTTGGAATTAGGGTGATGGTGGCCTCATAGAATGAGTTTGGAAGTTTACCTTCTTCTGCAATTTTCTGGAAGAGTTTGAGTAAGGTAGGTGTTAGCTCTTCTCTAAATTTTTGGTAGAATTCAGCTGTGAAGCCATCTGGTCCTGGGCTTTTGTTTGCTGGAAGATTTTTGATTACACTTTCGATTTCCTTGCCTGTGATGGGTCTGTTAAGATCTTCTATTTCTTCCTGGTTCAGTTTTGGAAAGTTATACTTTTCTAAGAATTTGTCCATTTCATCCAAGTTGTCCATTTTATTGGCATAGAGCTGCTGGTAGTAGTCTCTTATGATCCTTTGTATTTCAGTGTTGTCTGTTGTGATCTCTCCATTTTCATTTCTAATTTTGTTAATTTGGTTCTTCTCTCTTTGCTTCTTAATGAGTCTTGCTAATGGTTTGTCAATTTTGTTTATTTTTTCAAAAAGCAGCTTTTAGCTTTGTTGATTTTTGCTATGGTCTCTTTAGTTTCTTTTGCATTTATTTCTGCCCTGATTTTTAAGATTTCTTTCCTTCTGCTAACCCTGGGGTTCTTCATTTCTTCCTTCTCTAATTGCTTTAGGTGTAGAGTTAGGTTATTTATTTGGCTTTTTTCTTGTTTCTTGATGTAAGCCTGTAATGCTATGAACTTTCCCCTTAGCACTGCTTTTACAGTGTCCCATAGGTTTTGGGTTGTTGTGTTTTCATTTTCATTCATTTCTATACATATTTTGATTTCTTTTTTGATTTCTTCTATGATTTGTTGGTTATTCAGAAGTGTGTTATTTAGCCTCCATGTGTTTGAATTTTTAACAATTTTTTTCCTGTAATTGAGATCTAATCTTACTGCACTGTGGTCAGAAAAGATGACTGGAATGATTTCAATTTTTTTGAATTTTCCAAGACCAGATTTATGGCCCAGGATGTGATCTATTCTGGAGAAGGTTCCGTGTGCACTTGAGAAAAAGGTGAAGTTGATTGTTTTGGGGTGAAATGTCCTATAGATATCAATTAGGTCTAGCTGGTCCATTGTGTCATTTAAAGTTTGTGTTTCCTTGTTAATTTTCTGTTTAGTTGATCTATCCATAGTTGTGAGTGGGGTATTAAAGTCTCCCACTATTATTGTGTTACTATTAATTTCCTCTTTCATACTCGTTAGTGTTTGCCGTACATATTGCGGTGCTCCTATGTTGGGTGCATATATATTTATAATTGTTATATCTTCTTCTTGGATTGATCCTTTGATCATTATGTAGTGTCCTTCTTTGTCTCTTTTCACAGCTTTTATTTGAAAGTCTATTTTATCTGATATGAGTATTGCGACTCCTGCTTTCTTTTGGTCTCCGTTTGCATGAAATATTTTTTTCCAGCCCTTCACTTTCAGTCTGTATGTGTCTCTTGTTTTGAGGTGGGTCTCTTGTAGACAGCATATATAGGGGTCTTGTTTTTGTATCCATTCAGCCAGTCTTTGTCTTTTGGTTGGGGCATTCAACCCATTTACATTTAAGGTAATTATTGATAGGTGTGGTCCCGTTGCCATTTACTTTGTTGTTTTGGGTTCACGTTTATACAACCTTTCTGCATTTCCTGTCTAGAGAAGATCCTTTAGCATTTGTTGAAGAGCTGGTTTGGTAGTGCTGAATTCTCTCAGCTTTTGCTTATCTGTAAAGCTTTTGAATTCTCCTTCATATCTGAATGAGATCCTTGCTGGATACAGTAATCTAGGTTGTAGGTTATTCTCTTTCATTACTTTCAGGACGTCCTGCCATTCCCTTCTGGCCTGGAGGGTTTCTATTGATAGATCAGCTGTTATCCTTATGGGAATCCCTTTGTGTGTTATTTGTTGTTTTTCCCTTGCTGCTTTTAATATTTGTTCTTTGTGTTTGATCTTTGTTAGTTTGATTAATATGTGTCTTGGGGTGTTTCGCCTTGGGTTTATCCTGTTTGGAACTCTCTGGGTTTCTTGGACTTGGGTGGCTATTTCCTTCCCCATTTTAGGGAAGTTTTCAGCTATTATCTCCTCGAGTATTTTCTCATGGCCTTTCTTTTTGTCTTCTTCTTCTGGAACTCCTATGATTCGAATGTTGGGGCGTTTCACATTGTCCCAGAGGTCCCTGAGGTTGTCCTCATTTCTTTTGATCCTTTTTTCTTTTTTCCTCTCTGCTTCATTTATTTCCACCATTTTATCTTCTATCTCACTTATCCTATCTTCTGCCTCCGTTATTCTACTCTTGGTTCCCTCCAAAGTGTTTTTGATCTCATTCATTGCATTATTCATTTTTAATTGACTCTTTTTTATTTCTTCTAGGTCTTTATTAAACAATTCTTGTATCTTTTCAATCTTTGTTTCCAAGCTATTTATCTGTAACTCCATTTTGTTTTCAAGATTTTGGATCATTTTTATTATCATTATTCTAAATTCTTTTTCAGGTAGATTCCCTATCTCCTCCTCTTTTGTTTGACTTGGTGGGCATTTTTCTTGTTCCTTTACCTGTTGGGTATTTCTTTGCCTTTTCATCTTGTTTAGATTGCTGTGTCTGGAGTGGACTTTCTGTATTCTGGAGGTCTGTGGTTCCTTTTTATTGTGGAGGATTTACCCAGTGGGTGGGGTTGGACTTTGGCTTGTCAAGGTTTCCTGGTTAGGGAAGCTTGCGTCAGTGTACTGGTGCGTGGAACTTGATTTCTTCTCTTTGGAGAGCAATGGAGTGCCCAGTAATGAGTTTTGAGTTGGGTCTATGTGTTAGGTGTGACCTTGGGTAGCCTGTATGTTGACATTCAGGGCTATGTTCCTGTGTTGCTGGAGAATTTGCGTGGTATGTCTTGCTCTAAAACTTATTGGCTCTTGGGTGGTGGTTGGTTTCAGTGTAGGTATGGAGGCTTTTGGACGGTCACTTATCACTTAAAGTTCCATGTAGTCAGGAGTTTTCTGGTGTTCTCAGGTTTTGGGCTTAAGTTTCCTGCCTCTGGATTTCAGTTTTATTCTTTCTGTAGTCTCAGGACTTCTCCAACTATACAGCTCTGATAATTAAACTTCTAGGTTAATGGCGAAAAGATTCTCCCCCGTTAGGGACACCCAGAGAGGTTCACAGAGTTACATGAACAGGAGAAAAGGGAGGAGGGAGATAGAGAAGAGTAGGAGGAGAAAAGGGGGGACTCAAGAGGAGAGAGACAGATCTACGCAGCTGTCTGTTCCCAGAGTGTTCTCGTATCTCAGACACCTACAAGGATTCACAGAATTGGATGGGGAAGAGAAGGGGAAAAGAGGAAATAGAGGTGTTCTGAGGTAGAAAACAGAGAGTCAAGATTGGGAGGGAATAATCTTCGGTTTTAAGATAGGGCTTCTCTTTTTTTTTTTTTTGTAAGGTTATAGTGTAGTGAAGATGAAAATGAAGAGTAGTAGAGGAGTACTAGAGGACTTTAAAAGAAATAAGAGAAAAAGAAAAATAGAAAATAGAAGAGAAAAAGGAAAGAAAAAAAAAGAAGAAAAAGGAGAAGAAAAAAAAAGAAAAAGAAAAAGAAAAAAAAAAAAAAAAAGAAAGAAAAAAAAAAATTTTTTTTTTCCCCTAATTAAAAAAATCGTAAAAATCTATGAAAATGAAAGTTAAGGAGTAATGGGGGAGTAATAGGGAATTTTAAAGGAAAATAAAAGAGAAAAAATAAAAAAGAAAAATATAAAAAGAAAAAAATTTTTTTTTTTTTTTCCTTACTTAGAAAAAACAGAAAAATAAAAAAAAAAGTAAAAATATGTCTAGGAATTTCTCTGGAGCTGTTGCGGTCAGTGTGGGTTCGGCTCAGTTTCAGATAGCTCCTCGTTCCAGCTTGCACTTCTCGATATCTACAGGGCCCTTCCGGTGAAGTCGGTGTTTTCTTCAGGGATTTTAATCTGTTGCACCAGTCCCTTCTGAAGCGGTTCCCTTTGTTTATTTGGCTTCTGTTTGCCGGTCTCTTCAGAGGCTCATTTCCGCCCTGACACAGGCGGCCGGAGGCGGACTCTTATTCAGGTAGCTAGTTCCGTTGCGCTGCTGGGAGGGGCTGACGCTGCGGGGCGGGGCTGGCGCTGCGGGGCGGGGCTGACGCTGCGGGGAGGGGCTGGCCCTGCGGGGGCGGGGCTGACGCTGCGGGGAGGGGCTGGCCCTGCGGGGGCGGGCTGGCGCTGCCGGAAGGGGCTGACGCTGCTTTCTCCGTCTGCGCTGCTCAGGCTCCCGGCTGTTCTATATGGAGCGCGCCCCGCCCTGCGCGAGGTTCCAGCCCTCGGGTGTTACACAAAAGCGCGGAAGGAAAAGCTGCGCCTGCTCTCTGTGCCTTCCCCGTCAGAGCGGTCCAGGCAGCCAGGGGCTTGGTGGGCGCGCTATCCCCAGGTGTGGCGCACCCACTCCCTTCCGCGGACCCAGTCTCAGTTTCCGCTGGCGCCAGGCGGGTGCGCGCGCCTTCCGCCCTCCGGGTCCCCAGCCCCAGTCCCCGCCCCGCGCCGGTAGGGTGCCTGCGCCCTGTGTCTCGCCGCGACCTTCCCCTCCCCCCTGCCTCCTGCCTCCGGCGGGGCTGGGCCGGTCCGCAGCCTGCGAGCTCTTCTCGGGACTTTCCCCGTCCCTTTGTTCTGCGAACGGCCGGCAGTGTGTTCCGGCCGGTCAATTTTCTCTCTCTCCTTTGGTCTCCCACAGTTCAAGTTGGCACCTCACAGAAGCTCCCCCCGATTGTCCTCAGGGCACTCAGGCCCGGACCCTAGCCCAAGCAAGGCCGCCTAAGACTCCCTTCCCGGGACGGGTCTCCATCCTTAGCTCTTTTGTCTCACTTTTTATCTTTTATATTTTGTCCTACCTCCTTTCGAAGACAATGGTCTGCTTTTCTGGGCGCCTGATGACCTCAGCTAGCGATCAGAAGTTGTTTTGTGAAGTTTGCTCTGCATTCGGTTATTCTTTTGATGAATTTGTAGGAGAGAAAGTGGTCTCCCGGTCCTACTCCTCCGCCATCTTGGCTCCTCCCCCAAGATATATTTTTAAAGATAAAATTGTCAATGCATGTTTCTATTCAAGAGACTTTAGGCTATTATAGTCCTAGAATCTAGATCTCAATATCTGTGAGCCATTCTTATTATTTTTCATAGGAGGAAGTGAAACTGAGAGAGATTATGTGACTTGCCCAGATTACAGAGTGAATGACAGAACTGAGCTTAGATACTAGAATCCTGAGTTTTCATTTTGTGATTTTTTACCTTTCGGCCGGTGGCTCAGATGGTAAAGCGTCTGTCTGCAGTGCAGGAGACCTGGGTTCGATCCCTGGGTTGGGAAGATCTCTTGGAGAAGGAAATGGCAACCCACTCCAGTACTCTTGACTGGAAAATTCCATGGGCTGAGGAGCCTGGTGGGTTACAGTCCATGGGGTCGCAAAGAGTCAGACATGACTGAGCAACTTCACTCACTACCTTTCGGCCAGCTGGGTCCCTTCAGTCCCTGCAGTCTTCAAATCTTTCTTCAGTGAATGACCTTCAGCAGGTTACATGATCTTTTTGTACCAGAGTCTAATTAGTGCTCCAAGAAGGTTGCAGTGGTCCACTTGCCAATATTGTGAGGACAGTAATTAATAGCTATAAAACACTCTGCAATACACAGCACTGTCCAAACACCAGCAGGGCACAACCAAGTCTATTTCACAGCAATTAATTTGGCATCCAGTAAGGGAGAGATCTGTAGAGCAATACTTGAATGACTTTGCAGAGATGACCATCTTCTGTATCTTGAAAGAGTGTCCCATGGCCAGGATAAAGAATCAAACTGCATATTAATTCATTAAAAAATGTTTTGTAGATGACTCATTTTCCTTCTTTAATATTGTTCTTTAAGACATGTGTGTCTTTTTAATGGGAACGTGGAAATGTTATTTTATTCACAATGAGCATGTCTTCCATGAATCATAACTGGTATGCATGTTGTATTATTTTTAATGTGTATAATAAATCTGGAAGGTAGATAATTCATCTTCATCTTATAGATGAGAAAATAAAGGCTTAGAAAATTAATCAGCTTGAAAAATAATATTAGTGAATGAAGGGTGTATGTTCTTTGGCATCTTGACTTTTGCCTTTTAGTGACAGTTTTGTTAGTGGATATAGCATTGGTTTACTAGCCATTATTTCATCATTAATAATAAAAACATAATCAAGAAAAAAAATTAAGTAGCTTGATTAGCACCAACCCAGCTCATACATGATTAAGGTGGTCTTTGAACAAGATCTGATTCCAGGGTTTTGTTTTTCTTTCTGATACATGACATTGTCATAACCAATAGGCTTTGCACTTGAAGCTTATTTTTCCTGAACTGTTACAAATCCAGCTCTGATTCATCTGTACTCTGATGCTTGTCTGTCTTGGTAGCCAATGATCCATACTTTCAACTTGCTGAATAGGCTAGCAGCACAATTTAGAATCATGAGACAAGTCTAACCCAGAGTAAAAGTCACTATATCCCATCTAGCCCTTTTATTTCCAGTCCCAATAGGAAAAAAAAATGATAAGAACTAAAAAAATATTTTTGGTTGCATTAAATGTTAACAATTATATCTACATTAAATTTTAACAACATTGAATAGCTCACCAAGTTATGAATGAGTGGTCCTTACCCATATAAATTTTCTGTGGAATTTCATGACATTTCTGTGGTCCAAGAGTGGGCTGGATCCTGTACATTGAGAAACATTGCTATAAAATTCATATTTTTAAAATTAATTGATTTAATACATATATATGTGTGAATAAATAATAGCCATTAATAAAACTTTACTGACATGAAACAAATAGAGAAAAATACATAAAAGTAAAGGTATAGTTCAGAAATTTATCAAAAACAACTACTTATGGAACCACATCTAGGTCAAGAAATAAAATATTGCCAGTCCAAGAAGTTTGCTTTCTGCCCTCCTAATTACTACTTACCTCTTTCTTCCCAAGAGGGAACCACTTGAGAATCATATAGTGTATATTTTTTATGTGTGGCATGTTTTGCTTGATGTTATATTGATCATACTTATTCACTGTAGTCAATTGTGCCACTACATCAACATTTATTTATCCATTCTTGTGGTGGATTGATATTTATGTTATTTAGAATTTTTGGCTCTATGATTACAGTTGCAATGGACAGAATCTTGAATTCTCTTCTTAGTCTCTTATTCACATATGCATGCATTTCTATTTATTATGTAGTTACAACCTGTAACTACTGGATAAAGTGTGTGTGTATATATATATGTGTATATATATATATATATATGTAATATATTATTCTGCATTACTTTAGAGTGCTTAACTGTGTTCTATCTGTAAAATTGCATCCTGAAAAGCCGAGTGCATTCTTCTAACAGGGAATGACACACAAATTCCATAGAAGTGTATATGTGTAAGGACTGTTCACTCAGACCTCATGGATTCACACCAACACTTGATATTGTTCATCTTTTAAATATTAGCTGTTCTGATGGGTGTGTATTGATTGGCATTACATTGTGGCTTTACCTTGCATTTCCATCATTATTTATTAATTTTTTATTTGTTTTGACCAATATGGCTACCTTTTTTCCCCCCCTTAATTTTTGACATACACAAGTCTAGTTTTCTATTGGGGGTTGAGGTGCCTGAGTTTTTAACATATATTTATAGGAGTTGGTTTTATATTGTGAATATGGACCCTTTGTTACTTATAGTAGTTAGTGTTAGTAAGTTCTAAAGTTTTATGCTCCTATTCAAATTCCTAGTATTGTTTGTTCATCTTTCATTTACATCATTTTGCTAGGGTTTACCAATTTTGTTGCCTTTTAGAATCACCTTTTACCTGTAAGATTTATTGATACTCTCTTTTGTATATTTATTTTAAATTTTACTATTTTTTTTTTTACTATTTTAAACTAAATTTTACTTTTTCTTATTTTCTTCCTTCTACTTTCTTGGGATAGAATTAGCAGTGTTCTAATTTTCTAGTTTGTAAGAATCAAGATCATTGGTTTTCAACCTTTCCTTTTTACTAACATATGCATTTTAGGCTATGCATTTCTCTCTAAAGCACAGTTTAGCTTTATCCCACAAAGCTATGGAATATGCAGTGTTTTGATATGCAGTGTTTTCTAATTTCACAGTTCTAATTTCTTACTTCCCTTGTGATTTATTTTCTGACCCTTTGGCTATGCAGAGGGGTAATTTTTAATTACCATGAGAATTTTCCAAATATATTTGGTATAGCCTCCTAGTTGAACTGTAATGTGGTCAATATGTAATGTGGTGTATATACTCTATAGAATTAAAACACTCAAAATTTGTTGAGACTTGCTTTATGGTCCAGTCCCTAATCAATTTTGGTAACTGTACTCTTGAAAAGATACTCAGTTCTTATGGAATATATTCTTAATTTGTTGAACACTGTATATTCTTAAGTTGTTGACTAGTGGTCTATATAGGTCAGTTAGGTTAATTTTGCCCTGCTTCATTCCATACTCCAAGGCCAAATTTGCCTGTTACTCCAGGTGTTTCTTGACTTCCTACTTTTGCATTCCAGTCTCCTATAATGAAAAGGACATCTTTTTTGGGTGTTAGTTCTAAAAGGTCTTGTAGGTCTTCATAAACTGTTCAACTTCAGCTTTTTCAGTGTTACTGGCTGGGGCATAGGTTTGGATTACCGTGATATTGAATGGTTTGCCTTGGGAACGAACAGAGATCATTCTTTCGTTTTTGAGACTGCATCCAAGTGCTGCAATTCAGACTCTTTTGTTGACCATGATGGCTACTCCATTTCTTCTAACGGATTCCTGCCCACAGTAGTAGATATAATGGTCATCCGAGTTAAACTCACCCATTCCAGTCCATTTTAGTTTGCTGATTGCTAGAATGTCAACATTCACTCTTGCCATCTCCTGTTTGACCACTTCCAATTTGCCTTGATTCATGGACCTAACATTCCAGGTTCCTATGTTTGGCCTTGAAGTACGGAATGAAGCAGGGCAAAGGTTAATAGAGTTTTGCCAAGAGAACGCACTGGTCATAGCAAAAACCCTCTTCCAATATCATAAGAGAAGACTCTACACATGGACATCACCAGATGGTTAACATTGAAATCAGATTGATTATATTCTTTGCAGCCAAAGATGGAGAAGCTCTGTACAGTCAGCAAAAACAAGACTGGGAGCTGACTGTGGCTCAGATCATGAACTCCTTATTGCCAAATTCAGACTTAAATTGAAGAAAGTAGGGAAAACCACTAAACCATTCAGGTATAACCTAAATCAAATCCCTTATGACTATACAGTGGAAGTGAGAAATAGATTTAAGGGACTAGACCTGATTGACAGAGTGCCTCATGAACTATGGATGGAGGTTTGTGACATTGTACAGGAGACAGGGATCAAGACCATCCCCATGGAAAAGAAATGCAAAAAGGCAAATGGTTGTCTGAGGAGGACTTACAAATAGCTGTGAAAAGACGAGAAGCGAAAAGTAAAGGAGAAAAGGAAAGATAGTCACATTTGAATGCAGAGTTCCAAAGAATAGCAAGGAGAGATAAGAAAGCTTTCCTCAGCGATCAATGCAAAGAAATAGAGGAAAACAATAGAATGGGAAAGACTAGAGATCTCTTCAAGAAATCAGAGATACCAAGGGAACAGTTAATGCAAAGATGGGCTCAATAAAGGACAGAAATGCTAGGAACCTAACAGAAGCAGAAGATATTAAGAAGAGGTGGCAAGAATACACAGAAAAACTGTACAAAAAAGATCTTCACAACCCAGATAATCACGGTGGTGTGATGACTCACCTAGAGCATCCAGACATCCTGGAATGTGAAGTCAAGTGGGCCTTAGAAAGCATCACTACAAACAAAGCAGTGGAGGTGATGGAATTCCACTTAAGCTACTTCAAATCCTGAAAGATAATGCTGTGAAAGTGCTGCAATCATTATGCCCACAAATTTGGAAAACTCAGCAGTGGCCACAGGACTGGAAAAGGCCAGTTTTCATTCCAATCCCTAAGAAAGGCAATGCCAAAGAATGCTCAAACTACTGCACAATTGCTCTCATCTTACACGCTAGTAAAGTAATGCTCAAAATTCTCCAAGTCAGGCTTCAGCAATACGTGAACCATGAACTTCCAGATGTTCAAGCTGGTTTTAGAGAAGGCAAAGGAACCAGAGATCAAACCACCAACATCTGCTGGATCATTGAAAAAGCAAGAGAGTTCCAGAAAAGCATCTATAACTGTTTTATTGACTATGCCAAAGCCTTTGACTTTGTGGATCCCAACAAACTGTGGAAAATTCTTCAAGAGATGGGCATACCAGATCACCTGACCTGCCTCTTGAGAAACCTGTATGCAGGTCAGGAAGCAACAGTTAGAACTGGACATGAAACAACAGACTGGTTCCAAATAGGAAAGGATTGTGTTAAGGCTGTATATTGTCACCCTGCTTATTTAACTTATATGCAGAGTGCATCATGAGAAACACTGGACTGGAAGAAGCCCAAGCTAGAATCAAGATTGCCAGGAGAAATATCAATAACCTCAGATATGCAGATGACACCACCCTTATGGCAGAAAGTGAAAAGGAACTAAAGAGCCTCTTGATGAAAGTGAAAGAGGAGAGTGAAAAAGTTGACTTAAAGCTCAACATTCAGAAAACTAAGATCATGGCATCTGGTCCCATCACTTCATGGGAAGTAGATGGGGAAACAGTGGAAACAGTGTCAGACTTTATTTTTTGGGGCTCCAAAATCACTGCGGATGGTGACTACAGTCATGAGATTACTCCTTGGAAGGAAAGTTATGACCAACCTAGATAGCATATTAAAAAGCAGACATTACTTTGCAAACAAAGGTCTGTCTAGTCAAGGCTATGCTTTTTCCCGTATGTATGGATGTGAGAGTTGGACTGTGAAGAAAGCTGAGCACCGAAGAACTGATGCTTTTGAACTGTGGTGTTGGAGAAGATTCTTGAGAGTCCCTTGGACTGCAAGGAGATCCAACCAGTCCATCCTAAAGGAGATCAGTCCTGAGTGTTCATTGGAAGGACTGATGCTGAAGCTGAAACTCCAATATTTTGTCCACCTCACGTGAAGAGTTGACTCATTGGAAAAGACCCTGATGCTGGGAAGGATTGAGGGCAGGAGGAGAAGGGGACGACAGAGGATGAGATGGCTGGATGGCATCACTGACTCGACTGACATCAGTTTGAGTAAACTCCAGGAGTTGGTAATGGACAGGGAGGCCTGGCGTGCTGTGATTCATGGGGTCACAATGAGTCGGACATGACTGAGCGATTGAACTGAACTGAACTGAACTGAGGTTAATTTTGTTAATTGGGTTATTTATATTTCTTTATAAGCTTACTAAACACTTTTGGTCTGCCTTGAAATAGTAATTTTAGCTACTACTGCGAGAAATGTTTTAAAACTCCCATTATGATTGTGATTATGCATCCAATTTTATTTAGTTCTAATTTTATTGTCTCCATTTTGAAGCTGTTAATTACATACAAACGTAATTGTTACATCTTTCTGGTGCAGTGAAGATTTTTCAATCGGGAATTGACTTATTATTTGGTAATGCTACTGCTGAAATTAATAATAGCACAGCACTCTTTTGGTTATTTGGATGGCATATTTCTTGGCTTTCTTTTACTTTTATCATTCTTATACTTTTATAAGCACTATATATCTAGACTACAGTGTACATTTTTAAGCTGGATATACTACATTTACATTTAATGTAATTTTTGTTTTGTTAAATCTATCATATTATTATTTTCTACTTGTCCCACCTGTCCTAGATTCTTTCCTGAATTCTTTTTTTTCTCTCTCTCCATTCTTGCCTCTTTATATTGATATTTAAAAATTACTCCATCTTCTCATATATTTTAAAGCACCCCTACTTTGCTATTAAAATAATTATAACAATTTTAGAAATTTTAGAAAATGTAGAAAGTGCAATATAAATTTATCACAGTTATCATTTAGTAACTGATGCATTTATTTCCATTTATTCTATTTTAATGTGTATAGATAATTTTATACCTCCTTTTAATGACTTTTCATGCTATAATTTTTTCCCACAAACTATTCAACAACTTAATGACTAAGTGGCAGTGTATTATATACATATTATTCCACATATATACTTTTTTCCTTGATCGTTTCCTATTATTGGATATTTAGGGTTTTTCACTTTTATTTTGCTACTACAAATGATAAAATCTATATTTTCAGATTGATAGTGTTTCCTTACTGTATTTGCTTTCTTAGAATTTGCAGAAACTCTTAAAAAATTATGATGTTAAATATGTTTTAGATTTATAATTTGATGAATTATTATGCTTTACTGAAATCCTCTTAACTTATGAAGTCTAACCATAAATATGACCAAGAAAACAGACCTAAACTAATTATTGTTCATGTGTGCTCAGTCACTTCAGTCGTGTCCAACTCTGTGACCCCATGGACTGTAGCCTGCCAGGCTCTATGTCCTTGAGATTCTCCAGGCAAAAATTTTGGATGGGTTCTTCCATTATTAACTAATAATTGCTGCATGTGTATACATGTGTGAAATAAGCTATTTCATTGTTTTTGGCATTCCAAACATCTGTTTAATGCATCACAATGATCAGAATATTAAGTATGATTCATCTTGAAATTTTTGTCTGTTTTTCTGGTTAGGGATTGTATGCTTACACAATCAATCAATCAAGTGACTAAATCTATAAAATCAAGAAACAGTTTAGGTGAGAACAAGAAAAAAAAAAAGGAAAAAAAGAGCCTAATTGTCTATTTAGTATCAACATTTACAAAATACTTTTTGGATAATGGTATTGTTTCATTCCCTCATCATTTCCGTGGCAACAAGTAATTGTAACATTACCCAGCATACCTGTACTTTGCCTTACTTTAATTCATTAGGTTTATTTGCAGTTTTATGTTTGGTCCCACCACATTGATTGCTATTTGGCAAGGTGACAGCTACCTTACATTCTTTTTTTTTTTAATTGTTGCTTGACAATGTTGTGTTTCTGCTGTAAAGTGAATCAGTTATATGTATACATACATTCCCCTCTTTTTTAGATTTCCTTCTCATTTAGGTTACCGCAGAGAACTGAGTAGACTTCCCTGTGCTATATGGTAGGTTCTCATTAGTTATCCATTTTAACAAAGTACCACATATATGTCAACCCCAGTCTCTCAATTCATCCCACCCCATCCCTGTTCCTGCTTGGTATCCGTAAGTTTGTTCTTTACATCTCTGTCTCTATTTGCGCTTTTCAGATCAGTTCATCGGTACTATTTTTCTTGATTCCACATTTATGGAAGATTATACATATAAACAACCTTATATTTGTTCTGCTCTGCTCTTTCTGACTTACTCTGTATGACAGTCTCTAGGTCTATTCACAATAGACCTTACATCCTGCTTGACTTGGCAACTCAATGAGCACGTTATCTTTTCCTACCCTTAGTTGTGATCCTGAGATGTTCACTTTCCCCAGGTCACATCAGTGAAGGCCAGCAGGCATCCATTCTGTTCAAGTGTTTCTGTTTGTACTGTTGGAAAGTAAACTCTTCCACTTGCCTGCTTTTTCATGTTAAAATCCCAGAGATTTCAGGGACCACATAGATTGCTTAGAACTGACACTTGAAAGTAGAAACCAGATTGGGATAAGGAGAGATGCCAACTGCTAAAGATAGCACCTGAGCCAATTGTTCCTGAAGATTATATGTTCCTACTCTTGCAGTGTAAGTCCATTCCTAATCTTTAAATACATAAGCCAAAAAATACTTTCCTTTTCTTTTAAGCCAAGTCAGGGTTTCTGTCCCTTACAATATAAAGTCCTAATTTCATGAATCTCTACTTTCTCTTATAACACTTGTCAGAGCATAAATTTATCATTTAATGCCAGCCTCTCTCCCTAGACTGCAGTCTCTATGAAGTATCTCATTTGTTGACTGGGAGGTACTGCCTTCCCAATGCCTACAACAGGTCTGACCCATAACTGCATAAACAATCCAAGCCAAGTATTTTCTTAGTCATGTTCCCAAACATTTTTTTTTTATGTGCCTGAGAGATGCCAGTTGTTTCAAGATAATATGTATATACATTGTAATGCATGTATATGTATATAGTAGTCATCTTCATCAGAATTAAAGATTGCCCATCATCTATAATTTGAGAGATACCAAGGCCTCTTTCTTTGCCTGTAAACTTGGGCAAACTGTTTCTTTAAGCATCAGTTTGCTTACCAGTGAAAGGTGTTCACCTCAGTGCAGACACCTGTAGATAGCAGCCTCTTGGTAAGAAGAATTACTATTAGTATCAAGGAACTAACTAGATAGTCAAAGGAGAAGAGGGAACATATATAATCATTTCAAAACCGAAGTGCTTGAGTGGACAGAAGCAAAAGCCAGGGCTGCATAACACTGACGTTTTTATTAGAATTCATTTGTAACAAATGGAACTTGTGTCAGCAAAGAACTGATTTTCATACAGACTTCTTTCGCCACCAATGTAACGAAGTAAGAAAATAAAAAGCACGCCTTTCATTCTGTAAAACATTTACGCGTACTACTAATTAGAGGTAATTGTATTTTTTTAACAAGCCATTTTACAAGTTATTTTTTTTAATTTTTCAGTCTATGCATCCAAAACGAGAGCAAAGAACACAACTGTTATTATCTTTGTAAAGACACTCCAAGCTTGGATGGCAAAGCCACATAACAGATGGATAGGATGGACTGTAGCCTTCTGATCTCTGCTGGAGTATCAGGGCACCCATAAACCCAAAGGAAACTAAAACCCAAAACAGGAAAAAGAAAAGATTATTAAAAATAAAAAGAAGGGCCTAAAGCAAAGCGAAACCAAAAAGAAAAAGAACAGGAAAGAAAAAAACCCATATATTAGCACAGAATTTTTCCTTTCCTGTTTCTATGTTGAGTTATTTACATACACACAAATGAATTTCTGAAGCAGTTTCTTACAGATGGGTTCAAGTAATAACATTATTGGGTGTAGAATCAATAGGGCAGTGCATAGTACAAAGGTATAGAAAGTGCAAAGTTCCCTAGAGGCCCTTCCCTCCCCTGGCTGTCCTTGCCGTTGTCTAACCATGCAAATCATTTTTAAAAAAGAGCTAAAATAAAGTTCTGTACAAATCACTTTTTTATATATTTTGATTTTTTTTTACCATTGTAACTAATTACAAAATTATACATAACTACACATACATAGGTAAATAATAGCACCGTACTGGTTATGATGATGAAAATAATTGAAAACTTGAAAGTTGATGGTAATGGTAGATAAAGATGTTTACCTGGGAAAATAAAGTAGAATGGTTGTACAGAAAAGCACAGTGGAATGCACATCAATGACAGTAAGGGAGTTAGTTCTCGGAACAGCTCCTGAATAGCAAGGTACCTGGAATAGTCTCCTCCTCGCTCGTCTGTGGTGTGCATCCCATACATTTTCTTCCTGTGATCATTCTCCCCGTCCCCTTTGCCACATGAGCAGTTTCAGCTTCAGGGAGAGAAACTGCTCATTGGCCAATGGTCTGGCGTGCAGTACACCATCAGATCCTACATGTCCAACACGGCACGTCTGCATGACGCAACGTCTGACCCCCTTTGTTTCACTGAATGAAAAGTATAGCACTGAGTAATCTGGCACTTGGATAATTCTCCAAAAGATACAAACTCAAAGAAAACAACTGACCCACATAGTGCACATTCTTCTCTGGTTCTGATGTAGGTTAGAGAGTCTCATTCTGAGGTAGCCTTCTAGATACTTTTTTTTTTTAAGTATTATATTTTTTTTCTTTTTTATTTCTTTTTTTCTTTTTTTTTCTCAGCTTTTTTTCCTCTTTTTTACAAAAGTGCTCAAATATGATGCTTGCAAGTGTTTGGTCTCTTGGATTTCATTCTGCCAGTGATGGGAAATGTAGAAAACAAAAATCCTTCCATGCAGAACATCAATGAAGCTAATATTAAATCGAAATATTATACCAAAACTCGAAGAGTTCCTTGAATATTTTGAGTGTTCTTTAAAATCATGTAAGATATGGCAAACTCATGCCATCATTCATGGCTTCCTATAGAAATTGTGTCAAAAATTTGGGGGGATATGTGTAAATATATATATATATATATTTTAAATTCTTTTAGAAAAATCCTAATGGAATAGTAAATATGTTCAAAGTTGACAGTGGTGTTTGTTAATGAATTTGGTGCAGTTACTGAATGTTTCAGAGCAGATTTGGAAGGGATTACAAATAAAACAAGTAGCTTTTCCTGATGTTGGTGGTTATGAAAGGAAGAAGGGCCCTGCTTATCCAAGTGCTTTGGGCTGGTACAATCACTAACATCCCCGACTTGGTTAAAACTAGGAATGCATATTATTCAAAGAGTTTTTGTACATGTGGTAAACAGATAATACTTTAATTGGAAGAGAAACACATATGAACAAGGAATGAAAATATGAACCAAAAGCTAAAAAGAAATGCTATTAAAATAGGCATCAATTATAAGGCACTCTAAATGCAAAACTAAAACCAAAAGACAACAAAGTACAGCACTTCCCAGGAATGCTGTATGCCACAAAAAAAAAAAAAAAAAGAAAAGTTTCTGACTGAACAGAGTAACATGAGTTTGGCTTTGCCCCTGTTACATATCATAAATGCAAATTTCATAGCACATACTATAGACAATATACGATTGAATACACTGTTTTTTAAACATCTTGATAGCTGATATATTACAACATTCTCCCCTCCTAAAGGGATATGCACTGACCTTTCCCACATGCACACCTCTTAGATATCTAATAATGTTTTATTGCACTAGAGTGTTAGAAATATTGAACTTTGTTGGAAGCCTGGCTAACAAAATAGTATTTGTCATTATGATTAGGTGGGTGAGTGAGGGGTTGGGGGAGATTGGGTAGGAAATTAAGGGGGTGAGGTTTGACAATCACTGATGTGCATTCCTCATTTCCCTTAAAAATTAAAATTGTGTGATATTAAGAAATATCAGTATGTCATAAAATTAATAGCAAATTGAAAAAGATGTTACAATAGCTTTTCTACCTTAAAAAACTAAAAACTAAATCATGGAAGAACTGAATGATAGCTGTATCTATCTTTTTGTGTGGACAAACTGTATATATACATAGACACCCCTATAAAATATGGATATATATGTATATATGTTAGCAGCAACTTTATACTTTGCGCCTCCCTGTTGATTCCAAAAAAACAAAACAAAACAAAGTTCTCTTTGATTATTTGAAGAGAATGGGTACTTTCTCAGGAACGAAAACCAAACACAAGTGTAAAAATAATATCAGACGAGACCAATACTGTAGATTAAGAATATTGCACAAAAATGTGCAAATTTTCAAATTATTCGGTATTTTTCTACAGCAAGATATTACAGATAACAGTTCTACAGCTTAAAAAAACCTACAATTTGGAAATAAAAAATGAACAGTTATGTAACTTTTTTAAAATTTCACTTTATCGAATGATACATTTTGTTAAAAAAAAGTTTACACAGTTAAAAATGAAGCACAGGTCAGCAGTATCTTTACAAGACTAAAAAACTAAATCAAAGACTTTCTTTTTAAACATTCCCCACCCCCTTACCCCCTACAATGTTATCATGAGTAGTATGGTGGGAAGGGGCGATGTCGAAGCAAGTCCATTTTGTCATGAGAAGCCAGCAAAGATCTTGCCCTGAGCTGCTGCACTCAGGCCATTTCTCACACCCGTCACACAATCCTGAACAAGATGGCGGTTCTTTGCTGTGATTTCTTCTTCCCTTTATTTTGAATCCTTGAGGTATCTGTAAATAAAATCCTTCAGATGCCTCCTCAGTCAGGATTCTCTTTTATTATTTTTCAGGTTAGATTATTAAACAGTGAATTCTTGGTCCACCCAGAAGAGTTTGTTGTTTTGTGTTTTTTTTTTTTTTTTTAATTTGTTTTGTGTGTGATAGTCCCAATAAGTGGTTGTTAGCTAGAAGTTAAGAAGGACTTCTCAAGTGCCCTGTATGGCTCAGAAGAGACTCCATGGATATTGAAGGGCCTGCAGTAAAAATCCAAAGTGGGTCAGGGGTTTCTACGTTGCATAGTGATCGAAGCTGCCCAGGTACTCTAGCGCGGCTCGATAGCAGAACTGATACTGATCCTGCAGGAGACAAAGCGTGGGCGGGGGGGGTGGGGGAAAGGGGCCGTGAGTCCATTATTAACAGAAAATGGAAATCGATGCTGGAAGACAAAGTTACATCTAGTGGAGGGCAAAATCACTACTTTCGCCAATCCATTCAACCCAATGACCCAACTGTTTTCTTTTAAGCAAAGAACCATTGGCCACACAGCTATTTATTAACTCTACCAATCAATCTGCCTAAAATAGTCTCCTAATCCCAAAGTAGTGACGGCTCCTGTGAAGATTATCTTCCAGACCTATGTGAACTGTTCTCCAAGTAGTACCAGACAACACCACCAACTGAACATGTGAACTCCTTATATGTCCCAGCTGTCGTTTATAATTATCTAATTACTTGTGATAAGTAATTCTCAGTTTGCATATTTAAGAGAGGCTGATGCAGATACACATTGTCCAGAGAAAACTATGGGTTCATTTATTTTCTGGGTTATTGCCAAAAACATCTAAATTAAAAAAAAAAATCTTATCAGACAGTAGTCCTTATTGCCTGCAATCAGAATTACTCACTGTTGTTTCTGATTTGCTTATGTAAGTGAGGGAGGCATCCAGAAGGTATCTTTGTGATGAACATCAGGCATATAAAGCTGAATACACAGGGTGTTGAACTGTCAAGCTTTTCATCCCTTGAAAATGGCATCATAAGACTGGCTGCCCAAGTCAAAAAATACTTGTGCCATTTGGCCTAATTCAGTGTGATTGCTAGTTGTCTGTTCTAGAAGGACCTACACTAAACTAAAACAGTATGAAACATGTCCTTTTATAGACAGGGAAGAACACTGTCAAATTGGAGTAAGTGGGGGCATTATAAGATGGACAAATTATAATTTACAGATGAGAAGGGATGACAAAAAGGAGGATTTTCCCATAGAAGAAACTTATTTTCAGTAGCCAGTGGGGCTGAAAGCAGATAGTTTCTATTTTGCTTAAATGTGCATTTTTCTACAATAAAAATGGTAATGCAAAATAAATGGAGTTTGCTTTCCTATCTTGTCACAGTAAGTTGCTTGGCTAAGTGTTAAGGCTTTTTAAAAGTCCAATTTCCCTCTGTCACCCCCAATACCTATTAAGTTTGTCAGGCTGACATAATGTTTTGGGTATTGCAAGCCAAATGCTTGCACTATTTTCAAATCAAAGTCTGGAACATACTGTGGGTGATGAATTTAGGAATACATATAAACTGTACACTTTGGTGGCCTTTTGAGAAACAGAAACATTATCTATCACTTAAATTATCCTTAAAGTGAAGTCAACAGGCCAGACTGACTAAATCATGAACTCCTATTATTCCTGAGAAATATGAGAATTTTCATATCAATTATTGGAGTAGAAAATGGCAGGCTAATTTCATTAGGGCATATCCAGGGTGCAAATATTTAAAAATACCATTATTAAGAAATGAAATATGGAGCAGTTGATACTACCTAGGCAAAACAGAAAGGGAATGGAGAAGTAAAATGGGCCAAGGGTCTGTTATCTACCAGGTATATTATCTACCCTTGTGCTTTTTACATATATTAATTATGTGCAATGTATATCACCTTAATATATATAATTAATTATATGAAATTGCCATTTTTCTAGGCCCTGAATGACCAAACACTGAAAATTTAACATGTTTCAACCTGATACATTATCTTAGATAACTTCCAAACCAGCTCTAAGATGTTGACACTGCCACTCCCATTTACAAAGGGCAGGGGGATAAGGTTCAAAAATATTAAACAATTGGATGTTTTTCCCACAGTATTTCCCTGTATTTTGCCTCTAGTGTTGAAAGTCTCTGGACTCTAGGAGATCTTGGCAAATAAAGTCCATTATCTGGCTCTTGAGATATGACCTCCTCCTGGAGATTTTTCTCACCTCTGTCTGCACCATGGCTGGTCGTTGTGTTCTTAACATTTTGACAGTCTGGAAGATATCTACTACTCCTTCATATCTCATTCTTTCCAAAACAATGCTTAGTGTTATGAAGACTCCAGTTCTTCCAACGCCCGCACTGTCATAATAACAAAGGCAATATTACTAGATGAGACACGCACAGTCATGACTACATTTTCCTGGAGGTGGACATATGTCCACGAGCTTCCATATTACATTAGGATCTTCTACAGCAATATTCCAGAAAATGTACTGTTGGGTTCACAAAATGATTAACTCTTAGGACAGTGTGCCATGATAACAGTGACAATGAATATAGAGTAACTGATTTTTTCAAACAGGGATTATATATCACTGTGGAAAGACCCAGGGAACATAAAAATATAAAGTAAATTGACTAAAGGAAGGGTGAATAAATATAGATTTACACTCTTCATCAGATCCTGAAATTTGGGCCTTGCCTGCTTAATATTTTTAAGCTATGAAATAATTCAGATAAGGTGAGACAAAAAGAGATACTATAGCAGGATTTTCTGAACCAGGATCTTCATAAGACTTCATTTAGTCTTCATAAGGGTCTATGAATATTTTTTACATATGGATTATGTAAATGTATATATATATATTTTCTGTTTCTGAAACTTGTAACTTTAGCAGATTATTAAACGGGTCTCTAAACTTAAAAACAAAAAAATGTTTGTTAAGAGCCACTGAGCTATATACATACACTTATCTACTATTTTTAGATGTTCAGTAGCTAAATATCACGATCATTTCCACCATGTTAGCAAGGTTTTGGGTTTCTATTTTCTTTATTGTTTTAAGATAATTCCAGAATTGTAATTGTAGCAAGAGAAGAAAATGAATTCATAGCTTTTGTGTTCTTAAGATGTAGGAAAGCATCTGGAGGTTTAGGTAATGAGGAGAAGAGTGAATAATCTGAAAAATCCCTACATTTTCAGATCCTAATTAAACAGCATGTGTAACGCTTGGGTACAGGCTGTAGAAAATGGATGGATTCATTTACTTGAATTGATATATAAATAGTGTGTCCTTTTATAAACTGTGTTTTTTCTGAAGAGTCCTAACAGAAATGTAAATCCACAGGGAGGTTTTACACAGTGGCTAAGCATATCCAGGGGCAGACAAGGCTCTCTGTCAAAATGGAGTAGATGACCTTCAGGGTCGCTTTCAACCTTGAAAGTCTCTCTTAATCCCCAGAGACTGTGATTTATGATCTTTTCCTTGCATGATTCAAGTACTCCAGAATCTATTTTACCTTGATTTCATTGTTCAAATGTTACAAAAATACAGGGCTTCTGACTTTCCACTAGGTGCTTTCAAGAAAATAACAGACACTAGCCTTATAACTTCTGAATTTATTGACTTTGTCATTTTATTAATAAGCTATAAATAAAATAAGTGGTATTTTACAAATACTCTCAGATAAAAGGAAATATCTACAGGTCTTTAAGATATGTGAATAACACATCATGGTTTTTTACTAAAGGAGTCTTTGTATGTACTCTTTATCCAAATAATTTTGTGACAAAAGCAATGAAAAGGAACATGCATATACACACTTATTTATACTTACGGGAATGCCTGAAGTTAAAGAAAAATGTGTTAAATATATTCTTTTCTTTATAGTTTATATTAGAAAATTTGAATTAGGATTTTGGTAAATTATGTGGAAAATTAAGGGGAGTATCCAGGTAATTCACGTCCAGTGTATACCATCCACTTTGTCTGAATACTGAGTCCATGCATCATTTCCTACATGCTGATTGGTTGTCTAAAGCACAGGATTCTGGGTAATCTCAACACATAACAAATACGTATAAATGAGGTCTGCTTCTCTTGTAATAGGCCATGTCTGGGAAACGTAGTGTGCTAGAAAGGGTCACAGAGATCAGTTAGAAAACTGAGGTTTAGGGAAGTTTCCCTTTTGTCACAGAGCTATTATTACATGATGACAGAAGTGGGACTAACGCTCAGGTATTTTGAAGCCCATGTGTAACAGTTCCCCTGTTTTGATACACTATCACCCTTATCACTAAGAACTGTAGTTTGGGATTTGGGGCAGGGGGAAAGCAAGTACATTTTTTAACAAAGTCTTTCAAGATTTTTGAATATAAATAATTACAAACTAAGGTTTTTTTAAAAAAATGAGTTAATTCCTTTTGCTAGAAGGTTTTTGCATAGTAACTTCCAAAAGCACTACATTTATTGCAAGTGTCCTTTCTGAACCATTTACTTGCTATTTCTATTAACTTCAATGATTTGAATTATAAAATGCTGTGGAAACTATTGAAAATAATTAACTTGAAGGTGCTTCATTTTCTGATATAGCAACAATTTTCAAGCACACTGCAATGTTAACTGAGGTGCCATTCTAATCACTTATTGACTGACAAGAAATTAGTATTGTCATTAAGGCTTAATAACTATTTATGGTTTTCTCAAGAAGATAAACACAGGAGAAAGATACAGAAAGTTATCAGGGTAATGCTATGAAAGCAAAAAAGCTAAGGAATGATAAACTGAACAAATTATCACTCAGGGATATACCAATAATTTCTGATACGGTAAAACAGGCAAGGATAAACATAGTTTGGTTCTTTGCTACAAGAGGTAAAATTTGAGGATAGAAATCTTCCTTGATTATTTTCACTTTGTGGAAAGAAAGAGAAATGAGTCTTTGCTTTAGGCTTTACAATACATTTCTGAGAAAAATAAAATCTCAATTATGCAGACTCACAGAAAACTGGTACCAATAATGAATAGACAACAGTGCATATTTTCAAAGTTAGTGCATTAAGCACAAATGGAAACTCATCATTCCTGATCCTTAACTCACCTGCAATGGACTGAAATGGGTCCATCTTGGCCAAACTGCTCTTTTGTTTTATGGACTTGGCCAATGAAGTCAATAAATCCTTCTCCAGACTTTGGCACTCCCTGCTCTGGCCAGTCAGTGAACTGGAACTGCCTCACGGTTCGGGACTGCCCGTCCTTCAGAAAGAAAGCCACATACCCAACCACAGAGGAGGAGGCCAGGAGGATTCAGCCAGTGCACAGAACGTTATAGCAGGCATGATTTTTTCCAAAAAAAGGAAGAAAAAGTTAGAAACATGTTTAACTAGAAAATCAGTCACGTTCATATCTTACCTGCTATTAACACTGTCTACATTTCACATCTATTTAAATTGCTAATTGATTTACTCTCACAATGCCCAGTTAAAAACCAGAATTCTCAAAAAGAGCCACCTCATTCTCATATTAGGAAATGAGTCTGAGCCGCAGAGATTGTCTTCAAAACCAAAGGGGAACATATACATTCCATTTCAAAATTTTCAGAATCCAATAACCTCTTAATACTAACAGGAACATCCAGGCATGTCATCCAAACCAGAGATTTTGCTATTGTCATGACACCGTCACATCTGCTGTGCTTGCTTATTTGCAGCATTGTCAGATGACAAATAGTGACACTGAAAGGATCTGACACAAATTGGGTAGCGGCTGTTAACCTGGATGCCCCACGTCTCAGAGGTATACTATTTCTAGCCAAGGCAGTGTACACAGCGTGTACCAGGTGACTATGCCGTTGAGCAGGAAGTGAGGCGTCCCTCAAGGAGACAGGAGAGATTATTAATAAATAAATGCTGTGTTCTGAAAAAGGACTCTTTCTGGCTGACCACAGAAGCTGAGGTGTCCATGCGTGGCTTTAACACAGACAAACCAAAAGCCAGATGCAGAAGCAATCTTTCTTTCAAGTGATTAGGCACAACTACTCTGAAGTATAAATGGCTTCAAAAGAAAATACTAAGAGACTTTGGATTCATCTGGAATTTTATAGTGTTTGGAAGGACAACAAAAGTAGAAGGGACTCTCTGTTTATAGAAGCAGGAATAACAACTATCACCATCAACTTTCTTCCCTGAATTACAGAGACAGAGATAATTCAAATTCCAACTTCAGATGGGTGGATCCCATTTGAGGAGGCCCTGTTCCTAGTTAAGGCCTCAATGTGGTACTTCTTTCCACTTCTTTAATAACTCTCTCCTCATTAAAGTCCTTTTATTCACGTTCCCAAGATTCTGAGTAAGTAGCATGTATCCTAAGTCGTTTTTAGTCATGTCTGACTTTTTGCAACCCCATGGACCATACGCTGTCAGGCTCCTCTGTCCATGAAATTTTCCAGGCAAGAATATAGGAGTGGGTTGCCATTTCCTCCTCCAGGGGATCTTCCTGACCAAGGGATTGAACCTATGTCTCTTATGTTTCCTGCATTGGCAGGTGGGTTCTTTACCACTAGCACCACCTGAGAAGCCCTCTGAGTAAGTAAACAGAGACCCAATCTTTCTCATTGAGTTGTATGGAGAAGAGGGCATGGCCCAACTCGAGCTGGACACACATCACCAAGTCTGGTGGTTTCCATAGGAACAGGGCATATTCCTGACTGGCATCATTCGGGAATTGAGATAAAACAGGTAGATCACATCAACTTTGTGAGAATACTGAGGAATATAAAAATAACTGCTTGGCCCCATAACTAAGTTATGAATTGTTACTACAGAAGCATGATTTACTTCCCTCGGTTTCTGAAAAGGCTTTGAAAAGCACAGGAAGGGAAGCCAGTGGCTAGGTAATACAGCTTTGTCTTCTCTGACTGTCCTGGTGATTTCATTTCTGACCACAGTTGCTTTTAACAGCAAGAAGAGGTCATGTGTACAAACCTTTATGATTTGGGAAGAGAGACCACCTGACTGCATTTAAAGGCTACCTGTTTAACAACACTGTATTCTCAAGTGCCAACTTGCTTTTTAAACTGGAAAGTTGAGATTAGACACACCTTAGGAGCACAAATAGCACATGCTACGGCAGCTAAAAAAATTATACAATCACAGGGATCCTTCAAAACAAAACATGTGAACAAGTTCCTCCTTCAATGTTTCTTTTACTTATCATGGTCAGATTTAATTTGGAGTAACAAACAAGTTGTCTCTGCCATTTGTGGTGCCTGGATGCTGCTATACTTCGTCGTCAGAAATGGTTGGTGTGTTTGCTTGGAACGCACTCAAAATTTTCACTCAGATATCTAGCTTCAAATTCTGAAAGGGTGTTCTTTTTTTTTTTTTAAACACAGGGTCATCAAGGCATGCCTGCTTGGGTGACTCAAAACGAGACCTAGGGGCTTAACTACTGTCTTGAGTAGAGTCGCCTTCAGAGTAGTTAAGACTTCAGACTTTCTAGGATTAACAGGTCTGTCACCTGAGCCAAGCAGCCTGCTAACCAATTTCTCCTTCACTTTAGGTCAACAGCCAGGGCCAGGCTTTGGGGATTAGTGGACAATCTCTAAACATGAGTCTTGGTTGAGAAAGCTGCTTTCCAGAAAAAACAATGGATCAAGTAAATAGTTCTACCCTACAGTTTTATTCAACCCACCCACTGTGACAGTTCCAAAAACAAAGCAGGGCTTTGCACTGACCCAATCTCTCCTAAGATGTGTTTGTAATCATGGTTTAAAAGTGGCCAAAGGCAAGGATTTTAAAGTTTATGCATAGAACATCTTACATCAGGGCTGAACTTTGGACTCAGCAATCTAGATCAGAAACACAGGATGAAAATTAGCCAAGAAGGGTCGTGGGTGCACAGCTCTCATGGACAGACACATTAGCACACGGAGGAATAAACCAAGCCAGGAATCAAATTAGAATGTGCAGAGCTTGTCAGATTCTTCTAAAGAATGTCATTTGCTCTGCAGTTTTAAAATCATACCAAATTAACCTCCAAGCCCACATGACCTAAAGGGCTTAGCAAAACAACAACATATTTACAGCCTCAAGTAATGAAGAAGTCAAAAAAGCTCCAAAGAGAATGAGCTAAGAAGGTGAATGTAAGCGCAGCCAACCAATCAGTAAATGCTTCCCGGCACACACACTCACCAAGCGCGTCCCCAAAGTTGGGCTGCCAGATGTTACCTTTGAATGTGAGCCAAGCCTGGGTTTGTGAGAAAACTTGCCAAACAGGCAAAGTTACTCTTATATTTGGGAAAAAAAAAACAAAAAACAAAAACAGTTCTCCAAGATGGGTGATTTCTTTTAGTTTGGGAGTATGGTCACTTGGCAAATGTTTTCTCCCAGAAATGTCTTTTAGACTATATTTCAGCTAATGTTTAAGAGCATAAGACTGTGCCAACTTACCCTGGCATCTGTGACCTTGAATTCTCTTAGGATATATTGTGGCATGTTGTACTCAGCCATGGGATCAACAACAAAGTACTGGTATCTTGCAGATCGTTCTGCTGGCCAGTACTGGTGACATTTCTCCTAAGAAAAATGAAGATTAATGACGAGCTATGTAAAGTGTAAACAGAGTTTTGTTTATCATCCATCTATATATTTAATGTCTTTCTTTCACTAATACCATTTTAGAATTTAAGACCATTCCATTGCGTGTGACTCATCTTCTCTTTGAAAGCATAGGCTCCCTCAGGATAGGGAAATTATGTGGGTCACTATTTGCTCATGGGACCAAGCAGAGTACTTGGCATACAGTAGATGCCTAATACACATAAGTTGAACTGGCTACTTCAATAGGGTGAGCATCTTCATACTTAATTTAGACACATAATTACATCAGTCCTCGGGCATAATGTCATGTCAATCATGTACTGACATTCACCACTGTGGTTTTGAATGAAGACAACCATCAAGTGTGAACACAGAAAGAAACCTCTGAATTGAACTTGTCTAATCTCCTTCGTCAGCTGAGGAACCTGGAGCCCACGCACTTTCAGTGACTTCAGTAACCAAATCAGAAAAGTCAAGTTTCTTTCCCAGTTTGGTATTTTTTCATTCTCTTTCTGGGCTCTAGAATTTGGGTTTTAGGTGCATCTCTACCATTGAATTTATATAAAGACAAGGAAAAAAAAGCCTCTTAAGCAAATATGGCAGAGTACTTGTCGCTGCTGAATCTAAGTGGCTGTAATACTATTATGAATTAGGTGGCTCTAATACTATTTCATGGTATTTTTCAGAATAACTTTTTTTTTAAGTAGAGCAGAGATTACCAGATTTATTCATAGAAAAACTATGTAACTTTCTGATAGTTTAATAAGAGTGGAAGATAAACAAGCAAAAATTTGCCTCAGACATGACAAAGTCAAATTCCTTCATACAGAGTAATGATGGCACATAAGCTATAGCTTGTCCAGAGAAAAAGGAAGTAAGACTACATTGAGAATCAGAACAAGTCAGCAATGTTAGTCTCTATGATGGTGCTACACTGGAAATGAAGTACCTGCTTTCTCTTCAAAACACAAATACGAAAGAACCTGATGTGGCTTTGCAAGTTAAAAACCAACATACAGTAATGAATGACCCACAGCATGACTGGAGTACTCAACGTTTGAAAGAAACAACATTAGCACTGGGGTTTCTTCAATGAAATCCTCATTTCTTTGCGGAGTGAATGTCTTATGTGAAGATACTCACTCTACCCATCTCACGCAGCTTGGTGAGCATCACAACAATGGTGGAATTGTGTTCCCAGAGCATCCGCCAGAAGTCTTCAGTGGTCTCTGCCAAGGGCCCCTGGGTAGCGATGTAAGCTTTCTGCTGTCTGAATCACAGATAGCATGTTAAAGTAATCAGAAAATATGCAAAGGCTTCACATTTGATATGTAAATATCAAATGCAGGTAATAAAAATGAAAATATTATTAATGCTATTGCAGTAAATTCCCATTAAGATTATGTAATCAAATAGGAACATTTAAGACATTTTAGGGATTTCGCAAAAGAAATTGCTTTGTTAATATTATGATGTATGTCTTTATCATTGTTATTTAAACTTTAGAGCAATGCTAATAGCTCAATTTCATGTGTCATATAAATCGCTTAAGAAACAGTTGTGCAGCTTCATTTTGTAGAAATGACTCATACAATCTATGACATTTATATAATTTGGTTCAAAACAATGTCTATATTAACTCCTTCCATATCCAAATGGCTTCTGAAAGAAGAGTGTAGATTATAAATTCCATGATTGCTGCTTCTTACTCCTATCCAAAATAACAAAAACTGAATATCAAGGGACTGAATGCTGACCTATGCAGAAAGAAAACATTTTAAATTGAGATGAAATTCATTTTGGCTAAGAAACTAGGGCACATGTAAATACCAAGACTTTGGGCTGTCAGGCGAGCAAGAGTATATACCTGTATCCATCGATAAAACTGGCATTGATGTAATCAGATCCTTCTACTCCTCGGATGGGCTGCAGGCACACCCTTGTGGATTCATATGGCATAATATTAACAAGGCGATTTTTGAATTTATTACATGGAAGATTGGCACTGATGAATCTTGAGGTGTGAGCTTTAGAACTGGCTAGACGCTGTTGAACAAAAAAAGAAAAAAAAATCCAACAAAGATAATTTTAGCCTGTGGTGTAACTGCAGTGAACCCAAGATTTTCTCTTTAGATACAAAGATTCTGTTTACTTTTAATCCAGTGACTCTTCCAACTGCACTGCTTTTCACTTCTACCTAATGACTCCATATAGACTAAGGAAGTTTTAAATACTATGTTCTAAGAATATGCTCTCTCAGTTTAAATTAGGGTACAAAAGAGCTCAAGGTATTATGAGGAAGCAAAGAACAGAAAAGGGAAAGATGAAGAAAGTGTTTTATAGTCAGACACCTGAGGGAGAAGGTCAAGTGAATCTTGTAACTTCACCCATTTGAAAGGTTAAGAAAGACAATTCCAGAATGACTTGCTTCTGAATTACCACATCACATCCAATATCATACCTTAAATTCGAGCTCCATTCCTGTGACATTCTCTCCTGTTTCTATTTGTGTCAGCTTCTGAATGTAGGCATACAAGTTTCTAGCTGGCACTTCGGTATTTCCACAAGTCACTGCCTCCAACAGTGCATCATGGATAAAGATGTATTGGTCTTCTGTTTGAACCATGTAATTCCTCTGGGCTCTCATTAAAGTTACATGGCCATAAATATCTACAGTTTTTTCATGCTTTATTCTTTCTAACATGGCATCTATTACAATGAAACACCCAGTCCGGCCAACTCCCGCGCTACAAGGAAAACAAAAAGAAAAAAAAAGAGAGAGAGAGAGAAAAGTACAAGTGAATCTATTGGGAAACCAACACATCATAAAATTATTTTGATTATTTTTAATTAACTAGATTTTAAACCCAGTAATTCTACTCAAATAGCTACTGTGATGGTTTTGGAGTATTCCAAACCAAAGGGTAGGGAACAAATTAACAAATAAAATTTGACTGGTTTCAAAATATAAAAATATTAAATCTTTAATTACTATGCTCTTTGATCATGTAACACAAAGTAGTAGTATTTTGAAATCATTATGAAAAATTTACATTTACGCTTTTTACATTAAAGGTATTAAAAAAAAACTGGTCAAGATCAAACTAGACTTTATCTTTTACAAACCATTTCAGTCTATTTTAGTTCAATTTATAAAAAAGGAAAAAAACAAAACTAGTAAATCATTCAACTTGAAACATTTCATAATCTAAAACTCAGCAAGGAAGTTTTAAAACCAACCTAGTGAGAAGTATATAATTAAAATATTAACATGTTGTTGCATACTCAAAATAGCTAGTGTATTCTTGATGGAAAGACATTCTTAACAAAAAGCAATCACTAGAGGGTCTGGGTGTGTTTCTTGCTTTTACTCCTTTTTCTTCCAGAGTTGAATGTATTTTGGAATTTCAGGTTAAATTCAAGTATTCTTGTGTGGGAAAATAAAAGCTTCAATCTTTGTTACTGGAGAAGCTCTGAGGCATTTTTTTAAACTCTATTACTCTTGGACTTATGGGTTGTTTTCCAGTTGGTGGAAACCGATTCAAAGAAGAGGAGGTGAAAGATCAAACAACGCACAGCGACAAGTTCTGCTGCTCCAAGGAGACGATCTAATTCACTGAACCAAATTACAGAGTCAGATGGTTGGAACATTGGAGTTTCCTTGAGTGTGGGAAAGAATACTAACAAAATAACACATCTGTGTTCTGAAATCCAAGGTAAGCCTTTTCTTGTCTCTGTGTCAAGTATGGCTGAATCCAAAATGTTTTTCTTCCAATTGTGGAAGAACCATGGCTAGGAAACATGTAATCAATGGAAATATAAGTATATGTCAGCACCTTAGACACCAGGCAACAGACAACCTCCTTCATTCACTATGTGCCACTGTTTCCCGTCTTTTGTATTTCTTTGTGCTCATTTGTCTATCCATGCATTGATATATCCATCTCTTCATTCAGTGAGCAGTGAAGTACTCTGATAACTAACGTATGAGATACAACATTAAAGGTGACTTGTATCCCACCTAGAGCTCATACGATCGATAGAGATGAACAGCATGTATACTATTTATGGTGAAACAGATCACCAGCCCAGGTGGGATGCATGAGACAAATGCTCGGGCCTGATGCACTGGGAAGACCCAGAGGAATCGGGTGGAGAGGGAGGTGGGAGGGGGGATCGGGATGGGGAATACGTGTAAATCTATGGCTGATTCATATCAATGTATGACAAAAAAATAAATAAATAAAAATTTAAAAAAAAAATTAAAAAAATATATATATCTGTGGGACACACACACACAAAAAAAACTATATATAACTATTTACAACACAAGAAAAAAAAAAAAAGACATGCTGGTTTGTGGTTAATGTGTCATTTGAACCTGGTGTTGAAGGACAGCAAGGATGAGGAACTGCGGAGGCTAGAATAACAGAAGAAACAGAATGGCTTTTGCAGTCATACTACTGACTCTGGGAGCTGCACGTAAAATTTTCATAGACCTAGTGAAGCTCCAGTGTAGGGAATGTACCAAACTTCATATAATTGAGCTTAATGAGCAAAAGGGCATGTGATTGAATTGCCAAGTGGCTGCAAGTAATAAGTGAGCATTTTGTAACATATATTACGTTTATTTAACTGCTGAGAAGTGTAGATTGAACCCAGCCTCCTGGGTTTGTAGGAGTCCTGTGGTTTGTACACTAACAAACAGTTGGAAATAGGGTATAACCACTATTTAAAAAATTATATACTTTTTTATGTCCTGTTAGACATAGAAACTTTCAGTGTTACAGAGCCTCTGGATACTGACTCTAAGACACTCCATCCAGAGTTTAAACCACAAAGTGACATGACATTGAGATGTAATACAAAAGCCTTCTGGGACAGAGTCTGAGACATGATAGCACATTTCTTAGCACAGAATAATCAGAAACCTGATGCACTGAGATCCATGAAGTTCCATTTTGTTTAGTTAAGTTTTACCAAAGAAACCAGTAGATGGTGTTTCCCATCACAGCCCACCATGTCCCTCCTCCACGCCCTAGGCAGGATTACAACCACTCTGTCCTGGATGACTTGGTGTCTTCAATACCACCCTGCAGTCTGAGTCACACTGGGTCATTAATGAGTCTGGTAGGGCCACTGCCCATAAATAATGAGCATATCTTGACAGCAGGAACAACATTTTCTGTTATCTTTCTCTGCTCTGCACAAAGCATGCAGTCAATGTACCGTAATGTCTGTGGAAAAGTGAATGAATTAGTGATTGGCATGAGAGGCCTTGTGTAATAAGCAGCCCACCCAGGTTTGGTAATAAGACCCCTCAGTCAGCGAAAGAAATCCTACATTTGACACAGGTTCAGAACTATGCAAAGAATACCTGAAGACTATTTCACAAAGTGTCTGATGGGGAAGAGGGAGACAGGAAAAGGCTTTGAGTGGTTTTCCACATCTTGGTCTCCTGATGAGCCATGGCATTGCAATGAAAAGAAACTAGGTAAGACTTAGCCTGGAAAAGGGAGGCAGCCCCTCTGGTTTGGTAGGTCCTAAGGTTAAGTAAATCTTTTCCTTTTCCTTGTGTTGTCTTCCTAAACTGTTTTCATCCTAATTGTGCATTGCTTCTAACTAGATATAATATCATCCAGTTCTTCCTAATGGAAGCTATACTGTAAGCCATATAACTGTAACGAGGTATCAAATCAAATCTAGACAAGGACAGGAATATTTTCTCCAAGTATGCATCAGAGGCCATTCCTAATCTTTGAATGATGCATGGTTCTGTATTCTGGCAGAAAGATACTACAGAATCCTACAAAACTGGTAGGGATAACTCCTGATCCTAACAATTTCAACCTCTTCATGGTGGTAATGATGCATTTAAAAAAAAAAAAAAAAAAGAAGAGGGAGAATAATAAAACATGTGTCTGTGTCTAACTCATGAATTGTGGGAAGAAAACAAAACAGGAACAGAGGCTCTGACTCGTGAAAAACCTATTTTTTCTCCTCTGAACAGAAAATATTATTGTTTCTTTTTTTCATTTATTTTTATTAGTTAGAGGCTAATTACTTTACAATATTGTAGTGGTTTTTGCCATACATTGACATGAATCAGTCATGGATTTACATGCGTTCCCCATCCTGAACCCCGCTCCCACCTACCTCCCCATCCCATCTCTCTGGGTCTTCCCAGTGCACCAGCCCCGAGCACTTGTCTCATGCATCTAACCTGTGCTGGAGATCTGTTTCACACTTGATAATATACATATTTCAATGCTATTCTCTCAGATCATCCCACCCTTGCCTTCTCCCACAGAGTCCAAAAGTCTGTTTTATCCATCTGTGTCTCTTTTTTCTGTCTTGCATATAGGGTTATTGTTACCATCTTTCTAAATTCCATACATATTCGTTAGTATACTGTATTGGTGTTTATCTTTCTGGCTTACTTCGCTCTGTATAATGGGCTCCAGTTTCATCAAAACCACAATGAGGCACCATTACACGCCAGTCAGGATGGCTGCTATCCAAAAGTCTACAAGCAATAAATGCTGGAGAGGGTGTGGAGAAAAGGGAACCCTCTTACACTGTTGGTGGGAATGCAAACTAGTACAGCCACTATGGAGAACAGTGTGGAGGTTCCTTAAAAAACTGGAAATAGAACTGCCATATGACCCAGCAATCCCACTCCTGGGCAAACACACCAAGGAGACTAGAACTGAAAGAGACACATGTACCCCAATGTTCATTGCAGCACTGTTTATAATAGCCAGGACATGGAAGCAACCTAGATGCCCATCAGCAGACGAATGGATAAGAAAGCTGTGGTACATATACACAATGGAATATTACTCGGCCATTAAAAAGAATACATTTGAATCAGTTCTAATGAGATGGATGAAACTGGAGCCCATTATACAGAGTGAAATGAGCCAGAAAATATTGTTAACAGCCCAATCTTGCTGTTCATATGGAAGAGAGGAAGAAAGTGCACCTTTGAATTTAACATGTTACCTCTTTTCAAAGATGAAGATTTCTTGGAGGTTTTAAATGTTGGAGGTGTCTCTTAGCTTTAAGCAAGACCATGAAGTTCAAAATACTTTGTCTAGATACCCGTGATTGAGTGTCTTTGAGAAAGTCACTTAACCTCTCTTGGGTTTTCTGTTGTTCGAATGTTAATTAACTTGTTAATAATCTAGTAAGTTTTAAGACTGGTTTAAACATACAGAGTGCTTTGCAAACATTAAAGGAAGATGCAGTTGCTTTGTAGGTAGAAATTCCATTTAAAGATTCTACCTCTGAAACTGACAACAAGAAACAGGCAATGTTAATACCAGGAAATTTTTTATAGAATCACCACAGGATCATTTGAGGTTAGGCTTTCAAAATCTTGCTTTAAACTACTTCCTCATGCTGTTCTTCCTTTTCTCCCCATATTTCCAATAATAATACCTTATGTTTGAGGAAGTTTGTGCTTTCACATTGATTCTCAAGGTAAATGAGATGGCAGTGAAGGGCTTTCTCACCACAGTGCTGGGTATCCTGGAGGCATTCAACATTATCTGTCAGTTTCCTCTCCCCTTCAGTGATTCACAACATTTAGGAACTTCTTTGAAGCCACAGAGCTAATGGTAAATGGCTAAATAAGGACTCAAATGCAGGTTCTGAGATGCTGAGTTTTATCACTACATTTCAATAGGGCATCACCATTTCTGCCATCTGGGTCAAAGACGGATACTTTCTTCTGACGTACCCCTCTGCCTAAAGGAGATCAGTCCTGGGTGTTCACTGGAAGGACTGATGCTGAAACTGAAACTCCAATACTTTGGCCACCTCATGTGAAGAGTTGACTCATTGGAAAAGAACCTGATGCTGGGAGGGGTTGGGGGCAGGAGGAGAAGGGGACGACAGAGGATGAGATGGCTGGATGGCATCACCGACTCGATGGGCATGAGTTTGAGTAAACTCTGGGAGTTGGTGATGGACAGGGAGGCCTGGCGTGCTGTGATTCATGGGGTCGCAAAGAGTCGGATATGACTGAGCGAGTGAACTGAACTGAGATGAACCCCTCTGCAATGCTCCTTTAGTAGTGTTTAACTATCCTTATGAAGGTTTCTTAAAAAGTCTCTCTTCCTTGGTGTCTGTGACACTAATTGGGGGATTACAGGGAATATCAAATACTCCTCTTGGGGTTAATGGCAGGAAGGGGGAAGATTTTATGATGATATCAAATACAAAATAGCCTGAAACATGTAGCATATGAAATTAGTCAAAAAGATCTGACTCCTGTGTGTAATGGTTCCATTGACTCTATGACGGTAAAATTTCTCTCAAGTTGGAAACCAAAATCAAAGATCAATCCTAAATGTCATCTTCAGAAATCTATAGGCAGCTCTCAGACTGTGCCTCAGTACATAATGTTTTTTGTTTTTTCTATCTGATTCCTGTGCTGGTTATTCTCCTTCCTCTCTGGATTTTTCCATCTGCACTCTTTTCTCTAATTTACATATTTTTGCCAGGCCCCAAAATGTACATAATGTCCCCAAAGTTCTGTCCTCCTTTCTCTCATTCTCCTTCATGGTTCAGCAGTAATCTTCAAATAAATGATTCCTAAAGTAATTGCTCTTTCTTTGAGCATAAGGGATACCTATATTTCAAACCACTCTCAGATTTCTCTAGAAATAAACATATCCCAGAATAATCAACATCTCTGCTCAGATCTGCTTTTCCCACTGTTGCTCTCCTCCTTGTCATTCAGATCTAAAACTGAAGGATCATCTTGCATTGTTCTTGCCTTTTGCCCTGCCCAATAACAAATTATAAATTTCTATACATTCAATTTCTACAGTTTTGTTCAACTATCCATCAGTGGTGTGCTGGAGCTGGCAAAACTCAATCGCTGAATTCTCAGAAATCCTGCTTAAGCAATGAAATTAAAAATAGAAGGTAAACTCAAAATGCATTGTTTCTTAGTTATCTTATGTTCATGCTCTTCAGGTGAAAATATTATATAATGGTGTGCAATTGAGTATCTCTCCCCAGCTTTTGCATTCAGTGATGTTACATTTATAGCCTGGAGTATTTACACCAAGGGAATTGACAAATACTATTGCCCCAACCCACTCCCCACTACCCAGAGCTGGTGGCTACTTACTGTCAGCACACAGAGTATCCTAATTCATCCATTCTTACCACCACCCCGGGACAGACAGGAAAGGCTCATTACTTTGTTCTTCCATCCACATTTGCTATATACTACTCTTTCATACTGCAGGCTATCATCCCACAGATATCTCCTGGGCTAAGATATCATGGAATTGGCAAACAAAACAAATGTGATTCTTTCCTCATGAAGATGACAGTGCAGTGGGGGAATCTGATATTAATAATCATATGAATAAATACATAATTACAAGTCCCAACAACTGTTGTGAGGTAAATGTGTAGAATCCTGGAGAGAACCTTTGGGGAAGTGTCATTTAAATTGATATCTGTTATGAACTGGATTGTGTCTCCTCAAAATTCATTTGTTGAAGTTCTAAGCCCCCACTGTGACTATTCAAAACTAGGGTCTTTAGGGAGGTAATTCAGGTTCAGTGAGGTCTTAGTGGTGGGTCTCTAGTCCAGGAGTACTGGTGACCTTGAAAGAATGTAAGAGACTCCGGAGATCTTGCACTCTGCACATGCACACAGGAAAGCTTGTGCGGAGACATAGCTAGAAGGTGTCCTGTTAAATTAAGTCAGGAAGAGAGGTCTCACCAAAACCCAACCCTAAAAAAAAAAACAAAAACCCAACCCTAACGGCACCTTAGCCTTGCACTTCTGGCCTCCTGAACTGTGAAAAAATCAATTTCTATTATTTGACACACCCAGGCTATGTCACTTTATTATGGTGCCCTAGTAAACTAATACAAGACTTATAGGATAAGAAATGGTTTGCAGAGTGAAGAAGGGTGGGAAAGCTTCCGAGGAGAAAAAAAATATCCCAAGAAGAGGCCTTGGAATGGAAAATAGCTTAGAATATTGGAGTAATGGAAAGAAAGCCAGGGTGGCTGGAAGGCAGTGAGGGAAAAAAGACATATTTATTTTTATATTTATTTGTTTTCCATTTTAAGGACTGTTTAATATTTTTATTATAACTATTAACAACAATTATTTAAAATAATTGTTTTACTCATTCATAGACTACCTTTATGACATGGCTCATCTATTCTTGAGTTCTTTATTCTGATACAATTATTGGATTGCTAGCATACATCTTTGGTAGCATTATTTCTGATGTCTTCCTGAGAAGTTCTTTATTTGCCTTTACAAAGGGCCAACAACTTGGCTATGTGCATGATTACTGGGCTATAATATTATCTGCTCAAACTCTAAATCTATTGCTCCTCAGTCTGTCTTTGTATTTTGAAGAAGTAATAGGCCAGTCTTATCTTTGGTCTTTCAGTAGCAATTTTACCCCAAATACGTGTGGGTTTTTTCTTTAACTTAGAAGTTCAAAAATATCTGGATGTGATTTAGGCGCCAGTCTCATCATTAAATCCGCATGGCTCTCAGATAATACTTTTACTTTAAGAGTCACAGCTTTCCCTCAGCTCCAGGAAAGTTAGATGCATTTATAGCTTTCCCACCTCTCTGGGTTTTTGCTTACCAGACTCTTCCTCTTCCTTATTGTGTCCTCCTCCTAAGATATACTTGTTGATATCTGCCTTCCTTCAAGACTCACCTCACATTCTGCATCCTTGATCTGGACTTTGTCCTTGGTTTATCTCTATTTGGATCCTTATGACAGTTTATACCTCTTTATTGGTAACTGCCATACCTTATTTTTGTTTTCTGTTTATTATCTTTACGCAAGTTGCTAAGCTCCTTGAGGGGAAGAACAACAGCTTCCTTGTCTCTACTGCATTTGACAATTTCTCTTGTCAGTTTCTATGCCAGAGAAATCAGAGGCACTCACTTTGAGTTGCAAAATTTTTAAAAATATAAGTTAAAAAATATTAAGTCTATTCCTGGTTCGGTGACATGCACAGGAACATTCCCACAAAGGCCCCTGCTTGGGGAAATTCCCTGGATGCATGCATGCGTGCTAAGTCACTTCAGTCATGTCCAACTCTTTGCGACCCTATGGACTATAGCCCACCAGGCTCCTCTGTCCATGGGATTCTCCAGGCAAGAATACTGCAGTGGGATGCCATTGCCTTCTCCAGGGAATTTTCTGATGCAGGGATTGAACCTGCTTCTCTTATGTCTCCTGCATTGGCAGGCGAGTTCTTTACCACTAGCACCACCAATGCATGGGGATATTCCTCAGATACATGTTTACATAGATAAAGGGAGTTCTTGTAATTTGATGAGATCAAAACTACCTGTGCTTATGTTGTTCTCCAGTTGCTCAGAAATAACAGACTTGAGGCACCACATTTTTCTTAAGAAGCTGAACGCTGTACATTCAGAGCTTTTAAAAGAATGTCTACTTTTGTTTGAATTTCCAAGTTCCCGCAGCAACACATATTTTACTTCCTCCTCCAATTTACTCCAGTTTTCACCCATCAGTATCTGAGTGCAGTGCACCTTTCAAAATGAAGGATTGTAGTTCTAAAAGCAAATGCATTTTTCTTTGATCCTGAAAAACTTAGCTCCTCGTAGCAGCAATAATGACGGAACCCTATTTAGTGCTGTTTGTTTTTCATCATTTCAACAGCCTTCAACCTGAAACATGATAAGAACAGCAAAACTGATAAACCACCCTTATTTTTATCTGTTTTCTGTCAGAGTAGTTGCCAAGCACAAAGACAGATTTTCCTAAATATCTCTGGGAAGAAAAAGAGTGCATAACCCAGTGCTTCAGGCTGAGGCCAGCACAATTTGGTACATTTATTATGTTACAGAAAATTCCAACAAAAAGGGAAGAGGACAGCACTTTTAAATCAAGTCTAGGATTAGGTTGGTCTCTGTTACCCTTGGAGTAAAACCAACTTTCTAAGTTACCTTCTAGTGAAGACAGTAAATCCACTAAAGTAAACCAAGTGATTGACAAACTTTTGCCTTGATTAAAAAAAAAAAAAAAAAAAAGGTTTCAGTGAGTGATAGACATTCCAGTGTTTACAAGCTGAAAAACTATGCAATCCATTAAATAAGTATGCCTACTAGGAAATTGTTATTACTTCAATATTATCATCTATCCAGTTACAACATTTGTTTTCAATTTCTAAAAACATGATTGAGTTAGTCCCACGAGTTGAAATATGCTTAATGTCCCGTGATGCGATACGGTAGTAATGTGCAAAAGGAAAACATTAAGAGGCATGAGGGGGCTATTTTGTACTAAAATCATTCTGGGTATGTGCTTGAAAGTTGGCTTTTCTGATTAATCTGGTGGAGTTTTAATGCTGACCCTTTACTGATACTTCAATGATCTGGCAAAGAAAGAATAGAACTAAAAGATTTTACAGATCATTTAGTTGGGTGCAAAGACAGTGAAATATGCAGAAAGCATGGTGAGCATTTTGTACATACACCAGCTTGTGCTTTGATTGGATATTATAGTTCATCTACAACAAGAATGGCATTTACGAACTGCAAGACTATTAAAAAAGGAATCTAATAGAATGGGTTTTATGACTGAGGTTTATAAGATTAATCAGATGACTATCCTGATGAAACTGTGATGTGATCCTGATATGGCTGCAGTTTTGAAACTCTTTCTTTTCTGATAAAAATTAACTTTTAACTTAGTATACAGCAGTACTTGAGCATCTCTAGAGTATTTAGGACTTTATAGAAAAATAGACACATAACCATTTTATTTTTTACATCCTCTGGCATCTTTTGTACCTTGAATGACAGAGAAATTATACAGATTTCTTAGATATAAGTATTCATCTGACTAATCAGTTTTATATGCTATTATGAACTAAAATGTAAAAAAATATGTTTCAACAAATTGTCAGTGAAATGCAGTAGATGTATCTATGCTATTAAGAGTTGGGAGGGAATTTTCCAGTGTTCATAAAAGTTTAATGCACCTATCCCTTGACACAGCAGTTCCAGACCACGTTCATGAAGATGCATGTACACGTGCACAGAGAGGCGCTTACAAGGCAGCTCAGTGGTAAAGAATCCACCTGCAATGCATGAGATGCAGGTTCAATCCCTGGGCCGGGAAGATACCCTGGGTAAGGAAGTGATGACCCACTCCAGCATCTTGCCTGGGAAATCCTAGAGGAGCCTAGCAGGCTACAGTCCATGGGGTCACAAAGAGTCAGACATGACTTCGACTAAACCACAATGTACAGAGAATGTTAGAAAGGGATCTTTGCTGCAGCATTGTTCGAGATAGCAAAGTACTGTAGCTAGGAAATGGTTAAATAAACTATGACATATAAATACTGAGAATACTATGCAGCAGCTTAGAAAATGAAGTAAATCCATGCAATGACCAGAAAAAACAACAACAAAAAAAACTAAATATGTTACAGAGCAATATACACATCATGATAATATATTTTTTTTTACAAGTCCACACAATACAATTAAGCATATTTTATATGCATACATACTGATGCATGGAACCTGATCTGCAAAGATACACAAATTATACCAATAGTAACCTCTTAATGAAGCATGGAATTGGTGATAAAGGTGGTAAGGAAGATTTTCACTTTAGTTGAAGTGTACGATTTATTTTTAAGCAAGGACAATATATTAATAATCAGTAATAATGGAATTAAAAAATATATAATGTAATAGATTGAAAAAGTTAACCATTATAAAAATATGAAAGATCAGTAAACAGTTGAGGACTCAAAGAAGTAGAGAGAGAAGGTGGAATCTCATTCACTCTAGCTTGGGATTACTGCCCAGACACGGATTCTCAGGAGACGACAGGGTGATACTGGACCTTTGCAGCCTGGACTTGATCCTGCCATCAGGTGCTGGCCTTTATAGAGTGGATTCCAGAAAGAAGACAGCATAGATAAAAGAATGCTTAGAGACTAAGCAGAGAGCAACTGATCTGACAAGGATCCTAGTCCAGCATATTGAGAGGTCAGTACCCATCATATTTCCTCAGGGCATTTAATTTCTCTAGATGGGTGAAGGGGGATTTCTTAAAGTGAATTAAGCCTGTAAAAACCAAAATCCACATGGGCCTAATATGACTACTCCCCCACCCCCCAACATATTGACTGAAACAAAAAATACAGACTTTTCTGTATAATCTTGGCTCTGTCCCAACATTATCTGCCGAACACATACCTTATTATTCTTAAAATGTGATGCTCAAGATAAAGTAGAAGGCTAATATACTTATATAAAGAACACCTGAATATGCCATGGCAGGTTTTATTTTACAAATGGATAGAGGAGGCTGTTGGGCAGAGATAAAACAGACTCAGCTGGCCCTTACTGGTAGCTGACTTGAATCTGAATGAGGTCAATTGGATGATGCTATGGAATTATGAGGAACTATATCATTTTCACTGAAATTTTCTTTGTAAATGACCATATCAGGTCAATCCATATTCTAAATTTTGCTTAAAATGACACAAAATTATCCACATCTTGAGTGGATGTAGTCATTAACCAGGCCTGCCAGATAAAACTATACAGGCTACATGCTACAATTCAGTAGCAATAGAAGAGCTACTGAAAAGTATTTGAAAATTATTGAAACTTTAGCAATTTTATTTCAATTGTTTTGCCAAGTGTGTCTGTGTTTTCCCACAAGGGCAAGATTTAGGGAATTTTGTTTTGGTGTTTTTCTATTTTAAAATGCAATTATCTTCATACAAACATAAATGATCCAGTGGTTTTCAAGGCTCTAATCAGAGGTCACAGACTGATAGCTATGTTTTATTTAGTCTTTTGTTTGATTCAAACAAGCTTTTGCAAGGCAGTGAGAATCACAATCTCAATACAGTTTACCTGCTGCCAGGGTCTGCTTCACTTATTTCTATCAGTATCACTCCACCGAACCCCAGCAGGCCTTTGCATTGCTGTTCCCAGGGCCTGATCTTCTTAAACTCTGAATTAACGCATCAGTACTGCTCACTGCCTCCTCTAATTCCTCTACCTACTTAGATTTTTGAAAGAGGAAACTGAAGACCCAGGCTGGGTTAGGAATTTGACCAAGTAATGCAGCTGTTTGGAAGAAAAGCTATGACCAACCTAGACAGCATATTAAAAAGCAGAGACATTACTTTGCTGACAAAGGTTCCTATGGTTAAAGCTATGGTTTTTCCAGTAGTCATGTACGGATGTGAGAGTTGTTCAATTCTCTTAAAGCTGAGTGCTGAAGAATTGGTGCTTTTGAACTGTGGTGTTGGGGAAGACTCTTGAGGGTCCCTTCAACAGCAAGGAAATCAAACCAGCCAATCCTAAAGGAAATCAGTTCTGAATATTCATTGAAGGATTGATGCTGAAGCAGAAGCTTCAATACTTTGGCCACTAGATGCAAATAACTGACTCACTGGAAAAGATTTGATGCTGGGAAAGACTGAAGGCAGGAGGAGAAGGGGTGACAGACAATGAGATGGTTGGATGGCATCACCAACTCAATGGACGTGAGCTTGAGCAAGCTCTGGGAGTTGGTGATGGACAGGGAAGCCTGTTGTGCCGCAGTCCATGGGGTCGCGGAGAGTTGGACATGAGTGAGCAACAGAACTGAAACTGAAATGTGGCTGTTACTAGCAGAGCAGACTTGGGTCTTTATCTTCTTCCCAAACTCATGCTTCCACCAATGGGATTTTATTGAAAACAAGGTTATAATTTTCCTTTGAGCTCCCTGGATAGACCTAAGGCCCATGATTCCATTAATTTAGGCCACAACAATTTTGGTCCTAAAAGGGCCTATGTTGTGCCTATAACTGTCCTTTATTAATGAAACATAAGCTCTCCCATGCTATTCAACTACCCAAAGAGAAAGGAATTAAGAGGCTTTCAAGCATTGTCAAGATAGATCTTCATGTACCTGACTATGTACTAACTAGTTATATTGATGGCATCTCTGTTTGAGATGGATGGATGAAATACTTTCAGTAAGTATAGTATTCACACATGAAAACCAATTAATTAATGAAAACCAGTATTAAGTGTATTTAGAATGCCATAATGGTTGTGTTTGAGGATGGGAGTAGAAAGGAGAGGTTTGCCTCTTGTTCAGGGTGACAGTAGAAAATGGAAAGCAGGCACAAGACAGTGACTCCAAAGAGAAGAACGGTAATATTCATGAATTCAATAAATTCAGAGAGATCCCTCTTCTGTGTATTAATATCTCCACCACCATGTGATGTATCACTAGGCATTTAGGCATTATATGTCTATCCAGGTAATCTTGGCAGTATTAAAACATATATTCCTGGGCTTTGCCCCCAGAGATTCTAATTCAGTAAGTGTGGAGTAGAACTCAAGATTGTCCATTTCCAACAAGCTCCAAAGTGATGCTGATGGGCTGGTTCATGGGCCATACCTTGTGTAACAATGTCTACAGGTACTCCCCTTCCAATATTTTTTATAAGTAAACGAGGGCCAAAAGATGTATCAAATATACTGCTACTAATTATCTGTGTATGAGTATATATATATATGTGTGTTCATATACATACATTTAAAAAAAAATCTTGAACTCTCATTCTTATAGTTTTTTTTTTTTTAAACCTAACTGACTTAAAACTTCAATGCAAAGCGGGGAACACAAAGTCTGCTTTCAAAAATGTACATCTGCTTTCAAAAATGTACAGCTTACTTTTTTTTTAAAGGCAAAATACTTTACTATCTCCAGATACCTGCAAATGTATGAAATTATCTTGTAATAAAACTCAGATGCCAGAAGCCCACCTTGCAAGTTTTCTTAGGAAAAAAAGAACAAATCAGATAACATGTAATAAGACCCAAAAGTATTTCTTCCAAACACAGACAGAAAAATATCCAAGCAATAGAACCCTGATTGGAAAGACACAATACAAAGAGAACTATATTTAAGCTTCTTTTTATGACTGGGGGCACAGCAAAATAGTTTGAAATAGAAAGTGTTCATGCTGATTACATGAAATCAAAATACACACTGTTCAAAGGCAGCCAACATTTAAAAAATATGCAGCTTAGTTTTTGCAGTGAATTTCAGTGTTCTTTCAGTCTGGGAATATTTCAAAAAACACTGCAGGTACAGCTGGGAAAACTCAGTGATACCCCTGTCCAGATATCAGCTATTTGGTTATAAAAATATTTTCACATTTCCTGCAGATGTCTAGATTCCTTTCTTTGCTAGTAATTTTAATTCAGAACTCATTATTGACAGCTGTTTGTTCTGATAGAACCTAATTGCTCTTTTACTAGACTCAGCTGTGAGCAGACTGATTTCTTTTTCCCTTATAGTGTATATTACATATAAACACAGGCAGGAAAAAAAATAACCAATTAACTAAATACGTGCACGTAAAATGAATCATTGAGAGCACTGATCAAGTAATATCTCTAACTGCAACATAGGTCAAAGGAAATTACAGCATTTACAGTTTACAGTATTAAATATAATTATATAGAAATATTCACCAGCATTCAAATATAGGGATGATGAGTGGCAGCATCTGAAAATTTATCCTTTTATTAAAGAAACTTATAAATTACTACATTTGAGTAACTGACAGGGCATTTTTGTACTGAAGGATTAGCTCAGGGATATCTATCTACCAGACTCTCTACAAAGAACTAAGAAGCCTGCCATAATCAGCACCCATCCTGAGGAATCAAACGTGCTGTGAGATCACTTTTGTTGTCGTTCAGTCAGTAAGTCACATCCAACTCTTGGTGACCCCATGGACTGCAGTATAGCCCACCAGGCTCCTCTGTCCATGGGGTTTTCCAGGCAAGAACACTGCAGTGGGTTGCCATTCCCTACTCCAGGGGACCTTCCCAACCCGCATCTGTGCATCTCCTGCATTGGCAGGTAGATTCTTTACCACTGAGCCACCAGGGAAGCCGCTGTAGAGATAATCCTATTTCTGCAGGGGAGAATTTCTGGGAACCAACTCTTTTCCTTCCTCTCCAATCACTGCTATGGACAAGCTGCTTTCCTTTAAGTTTACCAGAAGAGGAATACAAATTTGTTGAAATCAGAGCTATTTCCTCTGGAAGATTCTGTTCAAAGGCAATGCCCCATTTTAGCAGCTCCCCAAGAGGTACACGAACAGCTTGGCAATGTTCATTCCATCAAACGCCTCGGCAGCCTCGCTCATGAAATCTAGGCCAATTTGGGGACCCCAAGCTGCCTTCCTTAGTGGACCGGAATCCCCTGAAGAGGGGAAAAGCAAGGGCTGGTTTCAGTAGAGACCATATAAGCAGCAAATATACTGCATTTGAGAACAGCAATAGCTCGTTTTATTTCCTGTCTGTTGGTTCTGGAGATGGAGGGAATGTGATGATGAGGGATGAGCAGACTGCTCCTTAGTAAGGAACCCATTCAAGGGAAATGAACTTTTTCTTAACACCAGGGACACTATATGGTGATTCCCTTTCTGGAAGCAATAAGTGCTTCTCTTTTCAGACTTAATCTACCTCATATAGGGAGGAAGATATTGGGAACGGGATGCTGATTAACCCGAGAACTCTCCAGGATGCAGCATACATTTCCATGAACACCAGACATAATGCTAATTAGAGTGCAAACCCCAGAGTCAACATTTACAAAGCTTTACATGATGAATGTAAAGTAACCTGTGAGGCTGGGTACCCACAAAGATTGACCCCATAGCCTACTTCCAGCCTCTCCCCCAGTAACAATGGAAAACATTTGGCATTTAAAAATACTGCCACTACGCTTTCTTAGTATTTTTTACCTACGTAACAGATTCTATCAGTTCACATTCTTGTGTGACTTTGCCAGTGGAATTGCTTTGGATACTGACATTCTCACTCAATGTCCACTTATCCATCGAATACCTACTGTCTGTTTCATGTGGACATAGCTCCAGGAAAGAGGGACACAATGGTGAACTCCTAGGCACCATTTCTCACCTCACAGCTGTTAGACTTGGACAGTATGGTCTGGGGAAGAAATTGAGGTTTTTGCCCATGAAAGTAAATACCACATTTGAAAAGCCATTTCTTTTTTCCCTTGAAGGTTCACTTTTTACTGATTAAATTAAACATAAAGTATTGGTTGAATTGAGAAAAAAAAAAAACTTCTTTATTTTCACATAAGCATGATAGGGAAAGTAATCTGTTGTGATATGTTTGTTTTGTGAGGAGTCAGTTTGGCAAATGGCTTTTCCAACTGTAGATATATGATATTTGGTTATTTATCTTCCCTGAGCCTTAGTATTCTCATCTGTAAAATGTAAAAGCATTCCTTAAGGCTCCTATAAATGTCTTCTAACTAATTCTTGATAAATGTTAATTTCCTTACTTCTTTTTCCTATGAATTGAGGACCTAGAGTTGAATATTTGAAATCAATTGGCCTAATGGCAGAGTAGATATGCAACCTTCCTATTCTTGCATGGTTAACACTATGAATTTGTGAAACTAATATTCCATTTCATGTCCATATTTCTATCCTCTGAGGGGGAAAAAAAGTCACATACAATGGAGTCAGATTTGAGACTTGGAAGGGACATTAAAGATGATCCAATCTAGTGGTTCTCAAAGTGCAGTCCCATGATCAGCAGCGTTAGCATCATCTGCAAATTTGGTAGAAATGCAAAACATTTCCCTTATCATAAGTAGTGATTATTGTTTGTTCCCTCATTTGTTCCTTAATATGTACATGTGGCTTTCAGTTCAGTTCAGTTCAGTTCAGTTCAGTTCAGTCGCTCAGTTGTGTCCGAGTCTTTGCAACCCCATGGACTGCAGCACACCAGGCCTCCCTGTCCATCACCAACTCCCAGAGTTTACTCAAACTCATGCCCATCGAGTTGGCGACACCATCCAGCCATCTCATCCTCTGTCATCCCCTTCTCCTCCTGCCCCCAATCCCTCCCAGCATCAGGGTCTTCTCCAATGAGTCAACTCTTTGCATGAGGTGGCCAAATATGGCTTACTACTAATTAATTCATATTAATATATGCACATAGATATCTGTATACATTTTCTTATTTGATCTCCATTTACCAACCAAGCCACCTAAATTTCCCTTTCCTCCAAAAAGCCCTAGTCTAGCACTCACTGCACCAGGTCTGCCAAAGACTAGGAGGCTGTTCTCTAGGATATCTATGTTCTTTTGTGATGCCATGGTGTTTATTCCAAACAGTCAGTTATTTTAGTGAAATAACTGAAGTATATATTAAATAAACTAATAAGATCTGATTACAAAATAAGAGTTGTTTTTATGAAAGCTAAATTAACCGCTTTGGGAAGACATTCTATTGTTCCCTTAAAAGTACAGTTGAGATAGGCATTGGTAAGATATCTATAAATAAATGGAAAATAATTTATAAAAAATCTAGAAGAATTCTAATATGTAAGTTGTTGAAAAGTTATTGAATTTTGTCTATATTAAATAGACTAAATGTACTAACCGTATGTCACAAAGTTCTTGAAAGTGAAAGTGTTGGTCTAGTAACCATGCCATACTCAAAGTTCTTAGTCCTAAATGTAAAAACTAATGAACTAATCTATAATTATGCATTTAAAGTTAATAATTGAATATATAATGTCTTAGGCTTCCTTGCCTTAATGAAGCTTTCTCTAAATGACTGAGTCTTAACTGGATATATCTATATATATCTCTCTCTCTCTCTCTCAAGGTTTCTTATGAATGGACTTGATTGTTTTGTTTTAGGCATCTTCCTCATAGGTTATCATAACCTGTTTGAGGAAGATGACACATTGTTTCATCTCCATACTCAATAGCTTGAATCTTTGCATTGTTTAGTTTTAATAAATATTTCTTATATTTATCTTACATTTTATTTACTGATTTATTAGACAATTACTCTTAATGCCCATGGTCCTATTTAATCACTGAGGCAAATTCTCTCTTAGGATAGCATTTCCTAGAATACTTTGAGAAAATCCAAGGGGAAGGGGAAGAGTTCCATATTTAAATAGGTTTCAGAAATCCCCTCTTGGAAATTCTCAATAGAAATTATATTTTATAGTGTTGAGAAACTCTGTTGTAAAACAGTTTAACTTAGTTTAACCCATTCTTATTTGACTATTGAAAATATCTTCCACATAACATCTGGTAATAAATCAGGGTTCAGAGTGCACATACCTTGATGAGATTTCTTGAATTTTCTGAGTGACTGGCTTTTTTATGTTCAAATCATAATTCTGTATCTGTAGACTCTGTTCAGACTTCTCATAGAACCCAGATTGAGTGTGAAAATCATTTGTCAGATTATATATGCCAATAATTGTTTGGGAACTGGTCAAGATTTGGATTTATAAAACTGCTATTTATAGTTTTCTTCTGTTTTCTTTTTTCTAAATAAGGTATTTAATCATTGCTGAATTCAACTCTACTCTCATAGATCAAGGAAGTCAGCTTTAGTCAGGGGAGTATGAAGCATAGATGTTAAATATCAGTGGTAGGGCCTAGGATGGACTGAACCTTTAAAAACAATTAATTTCAAAATAAAAACTCTTAAAAAATTGTCTGCAAGCTAAAATTTGCTAACGATAGTTTTGGGAACAAGTTTTCCATGGAGGGACATGGTTTTCAATAGCCTGGAATCACTTTAAAACTTGATGCCATATGACTCTAGACTTAGAAAAGCAGAATAAGTAACAGATTATACTAGTATATGAGATATAGTCCAGAAGTACTTAAAATGAAGCTGAGAAAGTAGTAATGAGTGCCCTTTACATTAAATCTGTTCATGGAATTTGAGCATTTGCCTGAGATAAGGCTGCTCAGGTTATTAAAACCTCAAATGTTGAATGACAGTTATGTAATGAGTTTCCTTTAAAAAAACCGAAAATGAACTGCCATTTAATAAACACGGCCTGAAATGTTGATAACTGAAGCTGGGTGATAGGTGCTTGAGGGTTCATTACACATTCTCTCTACTCTTGGGTATGTTGGAAATGTCCAAACTAAAACAGAGTAGGAAAATAGCACTTTTTTTATCCCCCTAATATAAAGCTCCCCCCTCCAAATGTAGGATCCCTAAGGGAGAGAAATAACAACAACAAAAAAAGATGTTGCTTATAACCATTAATCTAGTTCTAATAGATAAGACTGTACCTAAGTTTTTAATGTCACAGCCAAACTGTGATGTGATGTACCTTTAAAAGGACATATGAGCTAAGTGACCATTCTAGAAATGCCCCTTGATAAGATTATGAAACATAGGCAGAGACTCCAGCAAAAGGCACGATGACCATCTTAGGAATTGTTGTACCTTTGTACATTATATATGCCACAAAGATTCACTATTAATATGACATCCATGTAGAATTGTCATCTCAGATTTTTTAAAAATGTATTTATTCCTAAGCCTTTAGGAAATATAAACACAACAACAGAGGCATGCATACATAGCTCTGGTAACTGGACTGCATTCACAGAGTTTCTTACTGAATTCTGAAAAGGTTTTGCTAAGCTTGGGCTTTACTCTTGTGCCCTACAAACCAATAAGTTTGAGTTTAATTGAACCAAGATAACAATTGGATTTCAGGCTGCAGTACATCAGAGAAAATAGTCTGAAGCCCGGTCAATCATTTCCAGACACACAAAGGAGGGATGAAATGTTAACCATAGGTTACAAAGGATTTTTGTGGTCTGCAACATGATTGGTTATGGTTTTTCAAACATAAGTGGTGAGCAAGGGTCCAGACTTAGCAAGGCTCTCTGCCCAATTGATTAGAATTGGAGTTGGGTGTAAGCTGACAAAGCTTAACATTTTTATTTATTTTTTGAACCTTTTGACCCTCTTCATCCACTTCTCCAACTTCCACCCCCACCCCTTCTGGCAACCACCTATCTGTTCTGGTTATCTATGAAATTGTGGTGTTTTGTTTTTGTTTTTGACATATGAGAGAGATCATACAATATTTGTTTTTCTCTAGAATGACTGATCACCTGTGAACCAAGTTGGGACTAAATTTGAAGACAGTCAGATAAAATTTGTTACTGTGTCTTCCATAAGAACAAAATTCCTCCTCCTCCTGCTTCTCATCATAACCGTGAGTAAATAAGCATTTAACCTACCAAATTTTATGCAGTTTTCCCTTGTAGATAAGATGTCTTTGGCAAATGACTAGATTGTTCTCCACCTTCTTAGAGAAGTAGAAACTCAGGTAAGAGCTTGTATGAGATCTCAAAGTTTCAGGGCAGTAGAATATCTCAATTTTCTGCATACACCATTTCCATTTCTTAGCCTGAAAGCTGAACTTGTGGTGAAAGTCATAGAATTCTGGTTTTTCTTAGTAGCACACACTTAACCAAGAAAGCATTAAGCTCCAGGACCTTCGTTTATTACTTTGCACTTTTAAATTTGATGCTATGTATGAATTACTTTAGGAAGAGTTGACATCTGGGGTTCCAGGATGTATATGAAACCTACCTCATATTTTGAGATGATTCATGGTCCACCTTTGTCCATTACAATCTAACAACCCTGGCTCTGGATAAAATTTAGAGGCTTAGCATAGTAACCTACTAAGGTTGCATCTTTTGAATATTTACTTTCTGTATTCACTTATAATACCCAACCTGAATCTTATCTTAATGGATAGTGCACTCAAATTCCTAGCATCTTCAAATATGTTTTCAGGTAGGCGGTAGAATGTAGGCCAAATCTCAGTAACAGTCCTACCTCAGCAGCAGTGAAGGAGCTCTGACCACTTAGCGCTGCTCTTTATGGCCAGACACCACAGCAGTTAGGTCAAAAAATACAGATAGAAAAAGGCCCTCCAACCTGCATCTCTTACATACAAATCTGGGGGTAGTCATGGATTCAAGAGGAGGGGAAAAAAATCAGAAAATAGAAACAATGGCAAAAAATCAGGTAGCAGTTCTGGAAGAAATTAAATGCCCTTTTTGTCTGCTTTCTTACTTATTTCATAGACTGGCAAAACAAACCTGTATTATGGGTTACATTTGAGGGTTTCTTCTTATCCTGTTCTGTGAGAGAAATTCACATTACACCTAACTAGGCTGCTGAGAGCAGAGCAATACTTGTACAGATCAACAGGAGCTTTGCAGGCCCACCAGTTTCATATTTAGGCTGAAAGAAAGGTTTAATAGCATAGCATGTGGTGGGGATCCAGTGACATAGAGTCTTAAGACTATCCTCCCACCCCCAACCTCGTATGTCCTATTCCAAACGAAAGCCTTTCTGTTAGCTTAATTTACTATCGTTTGGTTTGTCTTCAGCACAGAGAGCATTTCTCCATGCAAGCTTTTATTTCAAAGGGGATTCTCTTCTGATTTTGGTGTCACTTCATGTTTCTGCAACAAGAAATTCTCTCAGCAGCTGTACTGACTTTAGAAATGCAAATGTACCTTGTTAATGTTACTTATCAAGTAAAGGTTTAAAAATACTCGCTAAACATTTGTTTATTTATATGGAAGATTTCAGAGTTTTGCACAGTTAGATTTCAGGCATACAACAAACCCCATGAGTGTGTTAAGGAAACATGAGTGATCCCAGCAGATGGCATGGTCAGAGGCAAAGGCTTTGCAAATGCAAGCAACTGCACAGATCCAAGCTGAGGAGCCTGAAAGGCTATAATTGTAACACATCTACAGTAGAAGGAGGAAGGTCATTTACATTATGTTAAGAAACATAAGGGCAGATTCTTATCTTCTGTAAGTGTGTTACACAAAACGGGGATTTGACACATGGGCTGCTATTGGACAATATACCACACACAGTTTTTATTTCAGTTCCAGCAGAAAAACAATATTGACAAATTTCTTTCTCTCTTTGCTTCCTACTTTATTCAATAGAAGAGGTAACAATAGCATCTGCTGTACTTGGCTGGAGCCTGGAACGAGGAAATTGTAGACGAGGAGCCTGCCAGGCATATGGCCACTATAAAAGCTCACTACAGCCACGGGCACAGCCAAGCGCGAGCTCCGATGGGAGCAGCACATACACAAGGCAGCCACTGCAGACCAAAGCAGGGCTGCCAAGACAGCATGCAAAACCGTTTTCAGTGGCCTGAAGTGATCTCCACCATCACGGCTCCAGACCTCACTTCATAGCCGGATGAGCTTCTCTCTGACAGTCTCTTCTCTTTCTTGGCCTCCCTCTACTATTTTCTGCTGCTCTTGGCCATACTGACCACCTGGGTGCCGAGCACATTCAGGGTACTCCCCAGTTATGCACTTGCCCCTTTTTTCAATCTGTCATAACCTTGAAGACCTGGGATACTTAATGAACTCTTAATGCATCCAAGTTACCTACTCTGATCATCTTAGTTCTCACCATAGCGCCTCCTTGCCATTACATAGGTTATATAGCTGCTTTCTGATTATGTCCCTAATTCAGCTAGAAAATAAGCTGGGGAATCCTTAATTAAATTGATTTGAATACAATTAAAAGGACCATAATGCAGTGGGAAACATACTGGATTAGCAGTTGGTAGACCTGAGTCCAGTAAGAATCTGTGGGAAAGTTGTCAGGCTTCTTAGAGGTCATTTTATTTTCCTATCTCTGAAATTACAGAGGAGCGGGGAGGGAAGGAGGGTGGGGAGGGATAGAGAGAGAGGAAGGAGGCAGAGAGAGAAAGGAGTGGGGAGTGTCTGGGAGGTCTGAAATATCCTTTCCAGATCTATGATTCACTGTGAGTAAATAATGCTCCCTTAGTTTTTTAATTTAAGGAGAAGCCTATTAGCCCAAATAAATCCTAAATTATAGGAAGATGTAAGGGAAATATTTTTGAGGCAGGATGAAATGGAAATCAAGAGTATGAGTGTCTCCCATCACACAAGCTGATATCTCAGCAAAAATAATGTTGCAGTTGTGAAACAAATTACATTGATTTTTCCTCCACTTAAAAAAAAAAGCAAAAAACTACTTCATGTATTAAAAAAACTTCTGTATTTTAGGATGGACAGGAGTTGGGAGTAGAGGGAGGGAGTACTTTTTTCCCTCCCATCCAGCTTTGGGAGGGAAAATCACAGTGGACTTAGCCAAGCTTGTGAGAGCTAAGAGGAGAGAGAAGAGCTCCATCAGTCAAGAAAAAACATTCGGCTAGGCAGTACTCAGTGGTGGAACAAATGAGGCCACGCATTACTTGTTACTTCTCTCTACTTCAAGAAGTAGAGTTTTGTTTCCTCACTCCATGAATCTAAGCTGGCCTTGCTCCAAGCAAAAGAATATGGTGGAAGGGATGACAGGTGACCTTCAAGCCATAGCCTCAAAAAGCCTCAGAAGCTTCTCCTTTGATTCCCAGAACCCCAAGATCAACAGACCAAGATGAAAGGCTATGGGGACACAGAGGCCCCATTTCGTCAGCCTTTCTAGCTGGCTGCACAGGAGAACTCAGGAGACACCAGCAGATGACTCCTGCCCAGGCCCCAACTGGACCCACAGAACAATAAGAACTAATAGACTCTGGTGGTTTTAACCCTATCAGTTTGGGTTGGTAATTGTAGCAGTGATGGTTAAGTGATAGATATACTCTCCTTTTCAGAAAAGATGCCAGCTCCTAAGACACACAGATTTACCAGAAACAGAAATATGGTTACAATTTGGGGAAAAAAAAAAGAAAGCTCAATGCTTGAAACCAACCCAGCCTGAAAAAAATAAAAAACTAAAGAATAGAGAAGGAATATGTTCTCATAATAATTATAATTTTCATAATCCTCTCCTTTCAAATATTAAATTACCTTTATCATTAAAATGAAGGAACCACAGTTATACCTGCCCCATCTCATCTAATTCTTCTTATATCATAAATCATAGGCACTATAAGTTCCACTTTGGCCAGTAAAAGTCTCAACTACTGACCCTCTCTCAGTGGACTGAAAGAAAAGGATTTTTTTGGAAGGGGAAAAGGAGAATTATAGAGGGAGGTAGGATGAGGAGAGACTGCTCAGGTCCCCTTGGAAGAAGGTATAGAAAAAAATAAAAATATTCGATTATTTTACATCAAATGCTTATGTAAATAATATGTAAAAAATAAATACTTATTTTACATCAAATACAAAAAGCTTATCTTCAATAAAAATCTATGGTTTAAAAAATAGAATGCTGTCCCAGAAATATCCACCGTCAAAAAAGAGCAAGGGATTTCAGGACTTGCAGGTTTGAGCAGGGGGTCTGACATTATGACTCACTTTTCTAATATCCATCTAATGTTTTATGTTGGCTTCCATTAGAATTTTGAAAAAGGGGACAGCCACTGAGTCACAGGCCACTTAAGAGCATTCCGAGGGCTTACTGTCTTGAACTGCCTGAATGCAGGACGTTCATACCAAGCATGGGCATGAAGCAATGTGACTGATATCCTAGCAAAAAAGATGATCACAGCCCTTAAAAGTAGCCACCTTTGGAGCCTGAAGATTTACTGCAGCAGTGCCATGGGGTAAAAGATTTTTTGGAACTCCTTTTTGGCAACAGAGTTGAGAGCCTATTGCCTGTTCTTTTGAATTGCCTAATGGTGGGACATTTCTGTCCTTGAAGGTGGAATTAAAAAAAACAAATTATTGGAGTGTAGTTGGTTTACAATGTTGTGTTAGTTTCAGGTGTACAACAAAGCGATTCAGTTATACACACACATATATTCATTCTTTTTCAGATTCTTTTCTCATATAGGTTATCATAGGATATTGAGTAGAGTTCCCTGTGCTAAATAGTAGGTCTTTTTTGGTTATCTATCTTATATATAGTACTGTGTGTATGTAAATCCCAAGCTCCTGATTTATCCCTCCTCCCAATGTTTCCCCTTTGATAGCCATAACTTTGTTTTCAATATCTGTAAATCTGTTTCTGTTTTGTAAATAAGTTCATTTGTATCACTTTTTAAAAATATTAGATGCCACATATGACATATGATATATTTCTGACTTACTTCACTTTATTTAGTATAATAATATCTTGGTCCATACATGGTGCTACAAGTGACATTATTTCATTCTTTTTAAAGCTAAGTAATATTCCATTGTTTATATGTGCCACGTTTTCTTTATCCACTCCTCTGTCAATGGACATTTAGGTTGCTTCCACATCTTGGCTATAGTAAATAGTGTTGTAGTGAACACTGGGGTGCATGTATCTTTTTGGATTTATGATTTTCTCAGGATATATGTCCAGAAGTGGGATTGTTGGATCATATAGTAGTTCTGCTTTTAGTTTTTTTAAGGAACCTCCATACTGTTCTCCATAGTGGCAATACTAATTTACATTCCCACCAACAGCACAGGAGTGTTTCCATTTCTCCACACTCTCTCCAGCATTTATTGTTTATAGACTTTTTTGATGATGGCCATTCTGACTGGTGTGAGGTGATACCTCACCGTAATTTTGACTTGCATTTCTCTGATAATTAGTGATATTGGAATTGGTTAATTTTTTTTTTTTTAAGTACCAAGAGACAGTTACAGTCAAGTCTTGGTTTGTATGGTTGGTGATCAATGTAGGGAGTATTGTTGGGTGATTTTTCAAGTAATTAGTCTAGTTCTCTGTAAAAGTTAAAATGTGATTCTTAATCTAAGTCTCAGACAGAAGTTCTCCTAAAGCTTAAAATAAGAGAGCCATTCAAAGAAGGGTTTTCAAGATTTAAAGCTTTGAGGTGGGCTATCACTTGGATGTGTATATTCTGCTACAATCAAAAATCAGTTTCATTGTCATATAACTATGGTTCTCAACTGGATTGACTTTACCCCCAAGGGGACAGTCAGCAATGGCTGAAGACATATTTGGTTGTTGTATCTGTAGGGAGTGGGCAGAGGCCACGGATCTTGCTAAACCTCCTACAATGAATAGGACAGTTCCTCAAAATGAGAATTGCATGACTCAAATCTCAACAATGTTGAATTGAGAAAACTGGTCTTAATAGTCACAGTCTGTTCTAATAAATTTTTTCAGTGCAATGAAATAATTATTACAGTACTTCTGCATTTTTTAGTATTAAATATTCTAGTTGCTACTCACTTTCGAGGTAAATACACATACACATTCATTTTCTATTCATCTAGATCACAAAGTACATAGAAGTCAAGGTCATATTCCTTTTTGTTGTTTGACAGTATTCTTTGTTGTTTTATAATAATAAAGTCAATTTAAATAACCATGTATTTTATGTAGGGTAAAACACATAGTGTGTTTTAATGATAATACAAACATCAAAATTATAAACATTTACTGACTAAAGAGACAGGATGGTGGCTAATTATCACTTTACACATACCATCCTATTTAATTTTTATAGACAATACTATGAAGGACATACTATCATCATCCCATTTTACTGAACAGAAGTCAAGTCTTAGCTTAATTAACTTGCCCAACGTCACAGATGTAGTAAATGGTGCAGCTGAGATTTGAACTTCAGGAAGCTGGTGTCAAATGCACAGTACTCACCATCATGCAATGCTGCCTCCAAAGGGGCTTTCAGATCTGCTAAAAAGCCACCTCTGTTATTGGTTGGGGCCAAGTCTGCTCTCATGTGTAACAAAAATTGAGCAAAATAGAGAATGGCAGTTAAGGCACAGACAAAGAGAAGACCTGGAATTGGTTCTTGCCCAGATTTTCTACTAACTAGTTAAAAATGTGGTATAGAGCAAGTCTCTCTAGCAAATTAAGACTGTTCAGTCACAGTTTCGTTATCTGGGTAGATAGTAATATTGCAATCTACCATTCTCCTTCTTAGAATTAAACTGAATAAATAGTGGGAGATGCTCTGTAAATTGTCACAGGCCTAGATAAAAATGATTTGTTTGTTCTTGGGCATGGAATGAGAATGGAAAGGTGATAGCTTCTCAGTTGCCCTGGAAGGCATTTTTTATATTATAAACCCTAATGTATGACTTTGAAGTTAGTTCCTTGTAATATTGGTCTTACTTTTCCTCTACTGCCTTTATAATGCTTCTTTTCAAGCAAATTTTCCATTTCATATAGCCAATATCCCAAACTCCTTCAGTTTGTGTTTTAAATTTTGTATCTATGGGGCCACTATATAATTTCTTTTAATGCTTTTGATTCACTTACTTTTAAACTACTTCAGGGAGGTAAGGTGTTTTTCTCTTACAGGACTGTGCCATCACAATATTGAAGATCTGGCCTCCTGTTTTATATCACCATGTTGTTTCATAAGCTAAAAATTTGCTTTTTTTAATGCAGAATTATTGATATATAAGGACAAAATCTGATGTAATAGTTTCCACATGGTATAATTATTTCTTCTCTCCTTAAAATGTTTCCATAAATAAGGATATAATGTGTACACTCCACCCATTTTCTTATCCAGAGATGTTGGTACTTTTAAAAATCCAGTCTTTCATCTGTACAAGGCTAGAGTCTCTTATTACTTAATTTATATGTGAAAATGAATCCCAGCTTTAAGGAAAATATGGGTCTATGGTTCATACTTGTCAGCATCTCAAAACTATCACATGCTTTGGCAATACTTATGGCCTTTGATCTAAAGAGATATTTGAATGGAAAACTGGGAAGAATAAAGGATGAAATTTAGAATGAATGGTTGAAAATGCATTAAATAATTTTCCATAGCACTCTTAACCCCTTTAGATCACAAGGTCTTTTATTTTTATGCTCATATGCAATACTTTCCAAAATCCTTTGACCTTGAAAAGGCTTTTTTTGTCAATATTGGGTAGGAATTAGGAGTAAATGGTTATGCTATGAATATGACCTAAGTAGTTCTTTGTTATGCTTTCACCTATAAAGTCAGAAAGTATTAAGAAGATTGGATCTGAGGAATTGTTCCAATCCCAACTTGTCATTTGATTTTTACTGGGTCACCCTTTGTGGTCCATTGATGATTCCAGGACATTAGCTACATCTGGCCCACAGTTCCTGTTCCTTTCAGTTTTGAAGACTGGTTTGATTCTATGATGTGAAAGATTTAAATTACCCTCAGAAGTTCTATTTTACTCTCTTTGAAATTGCTTCATTTAAAAGACAGATGTAGAGAGGTCTTGATCTAACCTTGTTTCATATTTATTCATAAATGAATACATTTCTCCTATGAAGAAAGTATACTCCCTTGGTCCTAAAAGGGGTTACTGTGACTCAGAGTAAGTATCATGAGTCAAGATTTTTAAGTTGACTCAATGAAATTATAGCTTCAGCCCAATTTATTTTGGAATGCAAAAGTAGGAATTCAAGAAATACCTGGGGTAACAGGCAAATTTGGCCTTGGAGTACAGAATGAAGCAGGGCAAAGGCTAACAAGAGTTTTGCCAAGAGAACACACTGGTCATAGCAAACACCCTCTTCCAACAACACAAGAGAAAACTCTAAACATGGACTTCACCAGATGGTTAATATCGAAATCTGATTGATTATATTCTTTGCAGCCAAAGATGGAGAAGCTCTATGCAGTTAGCAAAAACAGGACCGGGAGTTGACTGTGGCTCAGATCATGAACTCATTGCCAAATTCAGATTTAAATTGAACAAAGTAGGGAAAACCACTAGACCATTCAGGTATGACCTAAATCAAATCCCTTAAGATTATACAGTGGAAGTGACACACAGATTAAAGGGATTAGATCTGATAGACAGAGTGTCTGAAGAAGTATGGACGGAGGTTCATGACATTGTACAGGAGGCATGAATCAAGACCATCCCCAAGAAAAAGAAATGCAAAAAGGCAAAATGGTTTTCTGAGGAGGCCTTACAAATAGCTTTAAAAGAAGAGAAACAAAAGTCAGAGGAGAAAAGGAAAGATATAACCATTTGAATGCAGAATTCCAAAGAATAGCAAGGAAAGATAAGAAAGACTTCCTCAGTGACCAGTGCAAAGAAATAGAGGAAAACAATAGAATGGGAAAGACTAGCGATCTCTTAAAGAAAATTAGAGATACCAAGGGAACATTTCATGCAAAGATGGGCACCATAAAGGACAGATACGGTATGGACCTAACAGAAGCAGAAGATATTAAGAAGAGGTGGCAAGAATACACAGAAGAACTATATGAAAAAGATCTTCACGACCCAGATAATCATGAGGTATAATCACTCACCTGGAGGCAGACATCCTGGAATGTGAAGGCAAGTGGGCCTTAGGAAGCATCACTAAGAGCAAAGAAAGTGGAGGTGATGGAATTCCAGTTGAGCTATTTCAAATCCTAAAAGATGATGCTGTGAAAGTGCTGCACTAAACATGCCAGCAAATTTGGAAAACTCAGCAGTGGCCACAGGACTGGAAAAGGTCAGTTTTCATTCCAATCCTAAAGAAAGGCAATGCCAAAGGATGCTCAAACTACCGCAAATTGCACTCATCTCACACGCTAGTAAAGTAATGATCAAAATTCTCAAAGCCAGGCTTCAACAGTACGTGAACCATGAAATTTCAGATGCTCAAGCTGGTTTTAGAAAAGGCAGAAGAGCCAGAGATCAAATTGCCAACATCTACTGGATCATTAAAAAAGCAAGAGAGTTCCAGAAAAAACATCTATTTCTGCTATTGACTATGCCAAAGCCTTTGACTGTGTGGATCACAACAAACTCTGGAAAATTCTTCAAGTGATGGGAATACCAGACCACCTGACCTGCCTCTTGAGAAATTTGTATGCAGGTTAGGAAGCAATAGTTAGAAATGGACATGGAACAAAAAACTGGTACTAAATCGGGAAAGGAATATGTCAAGGCTGAATATTGTTACCCTGCTTATTTAACTTATATGTGGAGTACATCATGAGAAACGCTGGGTTGGAGAAAGCACAAGCTGGAATCAAGAGTGCTGGGAGAAATATCAATAACCTCAGATTTGCAGATGACACCACTTTTATGGCAGAAAGTGAAGAAGAACTAAAGAGCCTCTTGATGAAAGTGAAAGAGGAGAGTGAAAAAGTTGGCTTAAAATTCAACGTTCAGAAAACTAAGATCATGGCATCTGGTCCCATCACTTCATGGCAAATACATGGGGAGACAGCGGAAACAGTGACAGGCTTTATTATTATTATTTTTTTTGGCTCCAATATCACTGCAGATGGTGATTGCAGCCATGAAATTAAAAGACACTTACTCCCTTGGAAGAAAAGTTATGACCAACCTAGACAGCATATTAAAAAGCAGAGACATTACTTTGCCGACAAAGGCCCATCTAGTCAAAGCTATGGTTTTTCCAGTAGTCATGTATGGATGTGAGAGTTGGACCATAAAGAAAGCTGAGCACTGAAGAATTGATGGTTTTGAACTATTGTGCTGGAGAAGACTCTTTAGTGTCCCTTGGACTGCAAGGAGATCCAACCAGTCAATCCTAAAGGAAAACAGCCCTGAATATCCGTTGGAAGGACTGATGCTGAAGCTGACACTCCAATACTTTGGCCACCTGATGTGAATATCTGACTCATTTGAAAAGACCCTGATGCTGGGAAAGATTGAAGTCCAGAGGAGAAGGGGATGACAAAGGATGAGATGGTTGGATGGCATCAGCACCTCAATGGACATGAGTTTGTGTAAACTCCAGGAGTTGGTGATGGACAGGGAGGCCTGGTGTGCTGTAGTCCATGGTGTTGCAAAGAGTTGGACATGACTGAGTGACTGAACTGAACTAACAAGAAACAAATACTTAGAGAAAATCAGCTGTTGTATCCCTTTGATACCAATAGAATATAAACCACCAATTCTAAAAAACAACACAAATATGGCTGAAAAAGGAAAAAAGAAAGTGTCTTTATTTTCTAAGAGAATGACTGAAATAATATGCTTAAATGCAATGTATAACATTTATGAAATAGCCTGAAAACTTCCCTTCCTTAGTCTCTTTCAAAACCAAATTTTATAAATAAGGAAAAATATATTGCATGTCTCTGAGAAGATATTTGTAGAGATAATGGCAAATATCCACCTTGGCAACCATGTGGTCAACAAATATCTACAAGACATTAAGTATAAGGAACTAAGGTAAACTCGACAACAAAATGTCTGAACTGGATATAATGGTGGGTAAGCAGGTCATGGACTTTGAAATATAGCCTTAGTTTATGAGCTGTTTGATTCTGGGAAAATTGCCTATGACTTCCCCATGCTTAAATATGACTCACAGGCAAAATATATTGTTTAGTAGATTAAACAAGTGAACACCTAAGGGCTTCGTGTTACTTGGAAAATAGCAACAGCTCACCAATCTGTAACTGTTGTGATTATATTAAAAAGACTAAGTGGCAGAAAAAACTCATGTGCCAGCAATCACCTTTGACATAGAAAGAGTGAAATAAAGGCGAGCATTTCAAAGTGATGTGGAGTCAGAAAGGAAGAAGTTTCTCCTGCTGACCAAGTCATCAGGATGAGTCTAAAAAGTGAAATGCCCTCCACGTGGTTGGCCGGAGGAGAAGCTGAGAACAATCAAGTGATGGATAAGCTGGAAAAGTTACTTGATCAATAAGACCGGGCACCCTGGGGCACATAATGGTTCTGGTTCCACGAGTGGCAGAAAGTGGCAGAAGCTGAGACAATTAAGTTGACTTTTCTTGCCTTGTGGGTTTTTTTTTTTTAATGTGTGATGGAAGAATCAGGATTCCTACCTCTGCAGACGATAAGGAGAAAAATACAGCAACAAAGCACTTAGAGGACGGCCTCTCCAGTTAGAGGAAAGCTTATCTGATGTGGATGAAGGGTTCAATATCCTTAACTATTATTGTGGCTAAAAAAGCAGAGATCTATATTTAATTGTCTGTATTTAATTGCAGAATGAAGGGTATGTGGGAAAGAACATAAAGGATACAGCAGTAGAAAAGGGGATTCAGAAATCTGTATTAGAAAGATAAAGGCAACTTAAAATAATTAAGCTCTGAAAAGTTACTCCAACATAAGGAGACAAAAATATAGTCTCCTGTTAAAAAACCAAAAACAGTCCAGCCTTGAAATTATCATACTCTTTCTGTCAATATTCCTAAAAATGACATATGGAATACAATTAACTTCATCAAGTAACTATTAGCAGCTACTACAATGTAAAAGCTGAGATACGGTCATGCATAATCCATATAGTCCATGCCCTCTGTGACTGCATGACATATGTGATCTGCACACAGTGAGCTGAATAAGCTAAGTGTGAACCTATTTTATGAGAGCTCAGAGAATAAAAGGTTCAATTTTTCCTATGAGAAGAGGAGTGGGGAATGAGCTTAAAAGTCTTCTCCAGGGTTTCAACTCAAATGTCTAAAAGATGAAACAGTTCCTATAAATAGATAAACTGAATTGTGTATTAAAAAAAAATGAGTGGAGAGAGTTTGGAAAACTGGACAGTGCATGCCAGCTTAAAGACATTCAAGTTCAAAGTTAAGAAAAAAAATTATCATGTATATTAGCAGGATCATCCAAGGCCAGTCTGCAGCCTTTGCGATAATATAGGAAGTACTATGTAAGATGTAAGTTAGATTATGAAGTAAGGTTACACATCATCAGGTAGAAAAAGGAAACAGGTAAGATGCTAGAGTGGATAAAGTCATTTGCTGAGATTCAGAGATGAAAGTATTATACTTGAAAAATATACCTAGTGGGGGTGGTGAGAGAGTGAACAACGAGGCACTACGGAGAGACTGGCCTCGATGATAAACCTAATACTAAGAAGTTCAGTCTTTATCTTGAAGGCCTTTAGAACCACAGGATTAATTTCTATGTATCCTTAACTGCTTCATTTTAAGAGTTCAATGGTTTTTTTGGTCTTTCTTGAAAACATATTTATTACTATCCAAGATTCTAAACCCATAGCATTGAAGTGTTCTCTGTCACTGTGAAATATCTGATGGTATTTCTATGATGGAAAATATCTAAATTTTTAAATTTCTATTCAATTAAATAGTTGAATATTTATAAACAACTGGTTATTCATAGGATGAATGACTCAACATATAGATAATATCCAAGTTCTTCTTGAATTTTTCTCCCTAAAGTTAGAAATATACATATATCTTTGAAAACACTCCACAATTCATGTATAAATAACAGTCTTGCACACTTTATAAAATGCTCTGTCCTAAGTGCTTCATGTGTATCATTTCCTATCATTTTATTTAATCTTCATCAAATTCTTACTGCTAAGACTAATGTTACCCCATTTTACAGATGAAGAAACAGAGGCTCACAGATAGGAAGGAACTGCCCAGAGGCACGCAGCCGATAAGTGAACAAACCAGACTTTTTACTCAGGCAGGCTCTCAGAGTGTGCACTCCCCCATCCAAGTAGGAACCCTGCATCAGAGTGTGCACTCCCCCATCCAAGTAGGAACCCTGCTTAGCTTCCAAGATCAGAGTATGCACTCTCATTGTGGAGACTACATGTTCTGTATGAAGTGACTTTTTTTCCCCATCCTTGTTGAACCAGACATTAGCTCTTTAGGAATGTTGTTAAGTCTGTCCTTCTCCCTGACCTTCTAAGGTCTTGTCTCTGCTTGTTCTAGTCTGTTCTCATAAGTCCTTTTTATTATTGATCACTAGAATTTAGTTTACTCATAATGATTTTTCAGTCCTGCCACTTTTATTGCTTAGACAAAACTATTTAAGGGAAATTAATTTTCTCCTTCCCCAGTCCCATCCCATTTTTGTTGTCTGCCACCAGTATTCTTTCAGAAACTTCTCCTGTTTGGCAGAAGGCTTAGACTTACTTTGAGTTTGTTTCTACTTCTTCATCATTTAGTAAAAAAATTCAAGTCCATCATGAGAGAAATCATGAAGTTCAGTATTTAAACTCCAGAGTATTTTCTGTGATTATTTGCAACAGCGCTCATGGTAACTAATCAGGATCCCTTTGTGACATGGATAGTGTCACTTTCTGCACAATTTCCTTCCTGCCTAGGGAAGCTTTTTAAACCAGCATTGCTGGAATACCACAGGAGCAGTTGCTATTTGAAATGACTTATCCTCTGCCACTCCATCAAAAAAAATTATGCTTGTGGGTTTTAACATACAGGTGACCAAGTCAAAGATTCACAATGCTCTGGAAGTTGGCTGTGTGGATACTGCCTCTCTAAATCAAGAGGCCAAGATATCTTATCATACATGTGAGGTTTCTCTAATTTTTGTTTCTATTATTTTGTATATATAAATGTATGTGTTTGTTTTGTGCATAAGTGTATACACCTGTGTGTATGTATGTATGCATCTGTGTGAATTGCATTTTTGCCAGGAGACTTATGAGGGCAACATTTCTTGAGTGAGGCCAAACTTCCCGTTTTCTCTCCTGTGGCCAAACTCCATCTGCAAATGTTTCATGTGTGGTTTTCATAATTAAGTTGATTTTGTGCCAAGCAGGGGCACCATGTAACCAGTGCTCTTTCAATGGCTCTTTGAGGTCTGCAAAGATGCTTGTGTAACAGAACACACAGACTGCCTGCTAAAACCAACCAGAAATCTGATTTCATGATACAAAAACATTTGCTCAATTAATAATAATTTGCTCAAATTAATAACAATAATTTATAGTATTTCAGAATCATGAAAAAAAAAAAAACAACTTCAACATACTGGCAGATTTCCAAAGACCCCTATTCTTGTTAAAGAGAAGCAAGAAGTTGATTATAAGGTGAGGCTGATTGACCTCCAACTTCTCAACTATCTTACTTGAACCAAACTCTGTGTTCTCATTTCTTAATCCAATATACTGTTGCTAAGAACATCAAACAGTAAAAGTAAAGCATGGTGCAGTGCTTTGGAATTTGTAAAATACTCAGTGAATAAAGAGTAATGTTATTATCAGTTTTTGTTAGGGTAAAAATGCTGGAAAAGAGAAATAAAATATTATCTTGTTTGGAATTTGCCAGGCCATTGTTTAACATCACTCCTCTAGCATGGGTTAGTCAGGTAAATTTTATTGTTTTTATTCTGACCTATCCATGGTATCCAGCTTTTTATAAAAATAGACCCTATTTCTAAAATCTACTATATTATGCTATAGTATAATATGGGATGTGAATGAAAGTTATACTATTAAGTCATGATAGAAGTGGTTTATTATAGATGCTTCTTTTCTTCTTTTATATAGTTTCTAAGTATTTGAATTACTTAGGTTACAAAAGACTACTATCAAGTTACATGAACTGTAATTTATATAGCAATAAACAACTGACCAGATATCTTTAATAATCTGTTAGTAATGGTACTTCAGGGGAATTCAGAAAACTGGAAGAAGTCAGTTTAGTATTAAAAATGTATGAACACATTTATAGTAGAATCTGAGTGGTGATATAGAGAATGTTAAGTATAAAATAATAAATTATACATTAAGAAAAATGCAGGTTCATTACTTCTGAGTACATAAAAAAATTCTTCCAAACTATAGGTCTTTGTACATATTTTATTAAATAAAAATTTAAAATTCAAAATAGGATATTTTTGTATGTGACTTGATAATACTAATATGCAGAAGGCATCTTAAAGCAGTAAGAAATGATCTCTGTAAGCTTGTATGTTTATAATGTTATTTTGTTCAGCGTTCTTCCCTATAAATAGTAAAAACTTTATATCAGCCCAGCCCACAAGAATCTATCAAACAATAATTTGTATATATATATATATACATACTTTGTATACACACACACACACACACACACACATATATATATATATACATACACATGTATATTTCAAAAGAATGTATTTATGTTTTCTCCAAAGAGAAAACAGCATGAACCATAGTTGCCTTTATCTCCCAGGGTTGGGGAGTCGGCTACGCACTCTATCAAATCCTTCCTACTGATGTTAGTATAGACCTCATTTGACCAAAAAATACTCCCTGTATCATTTATAAAGGCAGTTATTCTCCCAGAGTATCAAGAGGTTAGAAAGAGACTATCCAGTGAGAAATCATTCTGTTTTGTGTTTCCCCACCAACGTTCTGACTGTGAGGAAAATGCTCTCAGAGGTTCTTACCTGCAGTGTACCACCATCGGACCTGCATCAGGAGGGTTACAGGTTTTGACTCTCCGTAAGAAAGCTAGAAAAGGCGTTGGGTGTTCTGGTACACCATGATCAGGCCAGGCAGTGAACTGGAATTGTCTTACTTCTCTCTTCTCACTTGAACCATTCTGTGAAGTAAGAACAGTGACTGAAATTCTGTGTTCTTAGCCTCAAGTTGTATGATGTGTAATAATATGGAAAAGGTAACATGTAGATGTGCTATCTTAATTCCTTCCCCTACCCTGTATTCCTTAGGAAGAAATACTCTTTGGAGTTATAACTACAAGCTATTTGCAAATGACAAATATTTGCTCAGGAAGACAAAGTTCCTAGGTGAGAAGCATTCCATTTCTCAGGTTTAACTATCATCAGGAGTGCTCCTGTCATATTTTACAGAAAGAACTAGTTCTTCTTCATCCAGTCGTCATTTGCTGAAACTTTCATTCATAGCAAGAGTTCCATATTTATTGACAAATCACTAGACAAGGAGAAAAACTGCTGAGCGATAATGGAAGAATCATTTCATTCTTCACTGTTGCCAGTAGAATCAAAATTTAAGTAAAGCCTTGAAATATTTGATTTCTCAAAAGCAGCTTTCTTTAAATAATGGAAAGGGGAGAGAGAGGGGGGAAAAGCAAACCTTGTAAAGTGCAAATGTTCGCACACAATACGTGGCCAGCTCCACTGTATCCAGCAATGTCACTTGGACAAGCCCATGAGTTTCCGTGCCTCTGCTGGGCCAGTACTGGTCACACTTCACCTAGAAGAAACAAGTGACACATTCAGGGCAGAACCTCATCAATTTCTCTATTAGCTTTATTTTGAGTTGCTGTTGAAGGAAAACAGCTTTTCTGCATTTCATTTTATGTTGATCTTTTTCTGGCGTGCATTCTTGTTATCCCAATATATGTAAATTACTGCTCTGATGCCAATGTAAACCACATTTTTCAAACTGGTAGGAATACTAAACAGTAACAGATTCAATTTTCCTGGAGAAAAAATAAATTGCAGATTGTCACCAAGTAGAATAAGGAGAGAGGTATTTGAAACTTGAGAGGACTTGAAAAGAAAACACAAATTTGTTCTAGGATAGACGTTAAGAATCGCTTCAGAAAGATTACACTTAGGCACTTAAATGACATGGTGAGATAGTTAGTGTTCATCCATCAAGGTTTAAAAGACACAAACGATTTCATCTTGAGCTATCTCGAAATATGCTTGTTTAAAGAAAAGTAGAAATAATTTGTAAATCTGTCAAAGTATACCAAACAACACAGCACTTTTCTTTAATATAAGATAAATGGTATGTGTATCAAAAACAAATGAAATATGTGAAGTCTGGGGGAAAAGAGCTGTCTGTTCTTTAAAAAGTCTCGGAGGGTCATACACCAGAAGTGGCAAAGTTTAAATAATTTAAAACCCATTCATTTCAGATGAATAATCTACAGTGAATATGTGAAGTTGGACAAGAAAAGCATGTAAAAAGTATTCAATGCAATTAATTTAATATGCAACAAAGAATAATTCCAAATCTGCTGTATGACTCAAATTTACTGAATGTGCCTTTGGGCATTAAAAAGCTTAATGAAAAATAGCAAAGATAACACTGTATTTTCTAGTAAGACGATACATCAGAATATATTTACCCTTTGCATCTCAGATTAAAAGAAAAAAAAATGGGAAGTAGTTCTTAACTGAAGCCAATTAAAATGCATGTCTCTAAGTAAAGAAATCTAGTACTATATTAGTATATCTTCTACTTGAAAAATACTTGAAAATTACAATCTTTGGATTTAAACAAAAGCAATGAGGCATTATCATAGGTACTTGGATTTTTGGCTCAGTAAACAGAATTACTAGGTAATTATTTGCTTTTATGTTCAATATAAATATTACTACCATTCTGTAAATAATATTGTAATTTTCTGTTTCACAACTAAAGCATTTGCTGCTCAGAGTCAGCCTCTTTCTGTGTAGAAACCAGACCTTGTGAAAAGGGAGAAGGTTAATCCTCTACACAGTTGCCTAGACAAGATAAAAGAAAAGGTACAGTTACACAGGAAGGCCGAGACTGCATTCTCAAGGTCTGGCTCCTATGCCTTTATCTCAGCTGTGAGACCCACACAAACATTATCTATTTCAAGAAAAATGAACAAAAGTGGTTCACCATAAAAATGGAGAATTATGTCTTAGTAAGATTTTTTTTTTAAAGGCTTGCATTTTCTAGATGCACAAAATATTCTTCTGTTTCATATTTCTATCATATGTTCTAACTTAAAAATAACACAAGGGAAAGATAGTTCTTTAAGGAGAATATTGATGTAGTTAAGACCAGGGTTGGGTACCTCTGTGTATTCTCTAGTCATCCATTAAAACCCAAGTTGTACTTGGACAAACTTAGTAAAGGCTACCCTCATAGAGCCAACATTACTTAAGTAACCCTAATTCAGATTGAAAAAAAAAAATCACAAAAATGAAGTCAGAGGATCTGTTCTAAACCATGAAATAGATGTCAAGTTGATGTCTTGTTGCAAAAGACAAAAGAAACTGGAGGCCTCTTTTTGCAACATTTGAAGGGATGCCAATAATGTACTGAGTTTAGGAATTAACAGAGAAACTCAAAACTCATAAGAGTTTCAGCTGAACATGAGCCCTTTCAAATCAAAACCAACAGGTCATATCCCAGGAGGACAAATACCACCATGATGGGTACAAAAACAGCAAGTTAATGCAACAAAATGAACCAGAAGTTCAGTACAATTCACCAAACCCAATTCAATGTAATTACGTTTCAAAGCTGGAAAATGGTTATCCTTAGACCTTGTAGTGAGGTAAGATAAAGGAAAATAACAAAAGAACCATAAGCCAGCCTTTATGTGACCTCTGGAAAAATGACTCCATTATTGAGTGACTTTCCATCTACAAATCCACTTCATCCCTAAAATGTAGGAAAACTTAAACTTATAATGATTATTTTAAAGTTTGAGAACTGCAACTATTTTTGGCTAAGTTAGACTCTGACCTCTTTAGGCAAACAAAAAATCCATAAAACATTAAGGAATAAATATTGTGAACATTTTTTAGCTAAAAGAATAAAGAAATAGTTCTTGTACTCATTTTAAAGAATGTATTCTAGCCTTACTCTTTACTAAAAAAAAAAAAACCCTCTAAAATGTTTTAAGTGCAACTGCAAAAACTATGAGCAACTTTTTAAAAAGTCAATATATTTAAACATCTGTGTTTTTTTCAAGAAATATTTTGCAAGGGGAGTTTATGAAAAAATAAATGTTCTAATGTATGTGCACATTCACATGTACAGTCTCAGCAGTGGCATTAGAAGGGTTGCCTGAGGCCTCTGAGCAGCAACACATGCTTCCCTTCAGCGCAAGGACTGCAACACTTCTTTTCTCCACCTCATTCTCTGAGTAGACGGTATAGGTTTCATCCTGAGGGCTAAATTTAAGGGCTTAGACTTACTGACAAATATTCCTTTAAGCCTTGCATTATTAGCCATACACCAAACAAATAATTTCTGATTGTAATGTTAGAGAGGGAGTCAGAAGTCTAGTGAGGGAAAAAAATGAAAAGGATACAGAAGAATAATATAAATTATATATATATTTTCCTAACTAGCTAATACAAATGAGCTAGCTCTATTTCCCTCTCTTGAAATGTTTTCTTTGGCAATAACCCTCCCCCACTACCAGTTTTTTTTTTTCACCCTGGAAGAAGAATCTCAGATGGTATTTCTAGAGAGTTACTACTTGTTAGGCTTCATGCACAGAGCTGAGTATGAGAGTTAGGATGTGCGGCACAGAAGGCCCCCTTTGGGGTATACAGAAGGCAGGAGTTACAGTACAAATACTGATGTCTGTCTTTTCTTATTTGCTTCCGAAGTGACTACAAGTGGCCGACTGATACATGGAAGGTCAGGCAGTTTCATTGCTTGACCAGTAAGCTGCTTCTCTGTTTCCAGGACCAAAGCGTTGTGGCCTCTTCTATAAAATGGGAATGATTATCTCCTGCATGACAGGTTTATTATAAGGGTTGGAAATCTTATACCTGAAACTCTGAACCCAATGGCCAACGCAAATAGGTGGGAATCCAGTGGGAATATTTATTATTAGTTAACCATGTTCTCAGCTTTTTGTGTTTGTTGTTATAAACCACTGAAATCATTCTGAATGTGAAAAATTGAATATATTATTAATCCTAGCAGATACGTACTTAGGATTTTCTAGATGTGAGTGGCAATGGAAACACCAAAGTGAAAAACACTCCTGCCCCCAGTCCATCAGCCTTATTGACTAAATATGTAGGAGTGTTTAGATCTCCTGGTTCTTCAAATAGGTAGTTGTGACATTCCAAACAGTCCTTTAATGGACCTGGGTCCCAACTGGCTCTGAAGAGAGAATGTACTGGAATCAGAGTATTAAAGAAGTAAAGTAGAACCAGGCTGTGGCTTAGAAGCATCACCCTGTAATGCTACTTGAGGCCCAAATTGAATGAGACAGTTCAGATTCCTGGCTGAATTTAGGGGAGATATTTCTTTTTATTATCACAAAGAGAATCCCTTTACGTGATAAGCTTTCATTTTTTCCATAATTATGGAAAGACCAGGCTGACCACCGCTACATGTATGCTGTGGAATTCATTCATTTTCTCCCTTTCATGGCAAATTATTAAAAGTAAGTTGATGGCATGATAGAACATATTTAAATGTATTCAAAAGAGCAACTCATTATTGGAAATATCTCGTAGGATTTGATCCAGCAGGTCTACTGACTGTGCTTTAGGGAAATGCTCTCCTTGTTTCGATTTTACTTCCACATGGCCTATCTTGGATGTGGTTTGGCACATTAAGGGCACTCAACACGTGCAAGCCAACTTTATAATCAACTATACTGTGGTCTAGGTTGGCTTATTTTTAAACAGCCTAAAACTTTATGGGAACAAAACCTCATTTCAACTTAACAAAGCTTTATTGAGCCTGGTAGCATGGTGGAAGGCATCAGAATTCCAAATATAACAAACCAATACTCCAAAGAGTCCCAGCAATATTGAGCCCAAACACATTTGCCACATAGTATTTGAGAAAGCCTGCCTAGGGCCAAGTTATTTAGTCAAAAAAAGACTTAGAAGAGACAATAAATGATATTTGGAAATCAGTATTTAGTACGTTTGGGCAAAGGACTCTACTGTAAAGAGGGGACAGTATGTTAACATTAGATAATGCAAATCAAGGCTGTTCTTGGGAAAAAGGAAATGTTACCGTGACTAAATATACATTTAATAAGAAGAATACAATGAAAGAAAGTTTCAGAGAAATATTAGGATATATTTTAGCAGACAGAAAAATTACACGCCAAACTGATTCTGTAGGCTATTATATCTCTCTTTGGCATTTTTTAAAAGACCAGATTTAATACTTGATTTTCCAAAATCAGGAGAGATAATTATTAATGATTCTCTTCTCTTTGAATAATAGTGTTATTCTCTCCATTCAACTAATATTTAGTCATATCTATTTTCAAATGGCAAAACTATCTGGTTTATGAATTTCTTTCATTTTCTCTTTGCTGACCACTGTTTAGTGAAGGATCAAGGGCAATGGAGTCCTTGAAATGAGAGTGATATTAAAGCATTTGACTATCAGTACAGTCATAGCTTTTCATAAATAAAACCATAATGTCAAAAAATATTATTCTCTAAATAAACCAAATTTTGCTGCTTATCAGTTCACTGAACCATTCACTTACCAAACCATTTATTAATTTAAAAACTTGATATTCATTTTCTTGTTTTTTTGACGTGTGCTATAGAATGAATATCTGTGCCCCACCCCCCATTCATGTTGTTGTTATTCAGTTGCTAAGTTGTGTTTGACTCTTTGTGATCCCACAGATTGCAGCATTTCAGGCTTCCCTGACCTTCACTATCTCCCAGAGTCTGCTGAAACTCATGTCCATTGAGCTTGATGCCATCCAACTATCTCAAGCTCTTTCGCCCCCTTCTCCTCCTGCCCTAATCCTAATCCTAATCCTGCCCTCCCAGCATCAGGATCTTTTCCAATGAGCTGGCTCTTTGTATCAGGTGGCCAAAGTATTGGAGCTTCAGCATCAGTCCTTGCAATGAATATTCAGGACTGCTTTCCTTTAGGATTGACTGGTTTGATCTCCTTGCTATCCAAGGACCTCTCAAGAGTCTTCTCCAGGACCACAATTCAAGAGCATCAATTCTTTGGTGCTCAGCCTTCTTGATGGTACAACTTTCACATCCATACATGACTTCTGGAAAAAGCATAGCTTTGACTATATGGACCTTTGTTGGCAAAGTGATATCTCTCCTTTTTAATATGCTGTCTAGGTTTGTCATAGCTTTTCTTCCAAGGAGCAGTCTTCTTCTTCTTTTTTTTTTCATTCATTTTTATTAGTTGGAGGCTAATTACTTTACAATATTGTAGTGGTTTTTGTCATACATTGACATGAATCAGCCATGGATTTACATGTATTCCCCATCCCAATCCCCGCTCCCACCTCCCTCTCCACCCGATTCCTCTGGGTCTTCCTAGTGCACCAGGCCCAAGCACTTGTCTCATGCATCCAGCCTGGGCTGGTGATCTGTTTCACCCTTGATAATATACATGTTTCGATGCTGTTCTCTCTAAACATCCCCAATGTTCATCGCAGCACTGTTTATAATAGCCAGGACATGGAAGCAACCTAGATGCCCATCAGCAGACAAATGGATAAGAAAGCTGTGGTACATATACACCATGGGATATTACTTAGCCATTAAAAAGAATTCATTTGAATCAGTTCTAATGAGACGGATGAAACTGGAGCCCATTGTACAGAGTGAAGTAAGCCAGAAAGATAAAGGCTTCTTTTAATTTCATGGCTGCAGTTACCATCCACAGTGATTTTGGAGCCCAAGAAAATAAAATCTGCTAATGTTTGCATTTTCTTCCTATCTATTTGGCATGAAGTGATGGGACTGGATGCCATGATCTTATTTTTTTGACTGTTGAGTTTTGTTTTGTTTATTTTTCATTTTTCCTGCTGTTTTTTTTTCCCTACTTTAAAAAATGTATTTATTTTAATTGAAGGATAATTACAATATAGTGCTAGTTTATGACTCAGGGAACTCAAACCAGGGCTTTGTGACAACATAAAGGGGTGAGATGGGGGTGGGAGGGAGACTCAAGAGGAAGGGTACATATGTATACCTATGGCTGATCCATGTTGATACAGGGCAGAATGTTGAGTTTTAGCCAGCTTTTCACTCTCCTCTTCCACCTTCATCAAGAGGCTCTTTAGTTATATTCACTTTCTGTCATTAGGGTGGTTGCTGCTATTCACTCAGTCGTGTCCGACTCTTTGTGACCCCATGGACTGCAGTACTCCAGGCTTCCCTGTCCTTTACCAACTCCCGGAGCTTGCTCAAACTCATGTCCATTGAGTCGGTGATGCCATCCAACCATCTCATCCTCTGTCATCCCCTTTTCCTCCTCTCCTCAATCTTGCCTAGCATCAGGGTCTTTTCAAATGAGTCAGTTCTCTGCATCAGGTGGCCAAAGTATTGGAGCTTCACCATCAGTCCTTCCATGAATAATCAGCGTTGATTTCCTTTAAGATTGACTGGTTTGATCTCCTTTCTATTCAAGGGACTCTCAAGAGTCTTCTCCAACACCACAATTCAAAAGCATCAATTTTTCAGTGCTCAGCCTTCTTTATGGTCCAAGACTCACATCCATACATGATTAGGGGAAAAACGATAGCTTTGACTGGATGGACTTTTGTTGGCAAAGTAATGTCTCTGCTTTTTAATATGCTGTCTAGGTTTGTCACAGCTTCGCTTCACAAGAGCAATCATCTTTTAATTTCATGGCTACATTTACCATCTACAGTGATTTTGGAGCCCAAGAATATAAAGCCTGTCACTGTTTGCATTGGTTCCCTATCTATTCACCATAAAGTGATGGGACCGGATGCCACAATTTCATTTTCTGAATGTTGAGTTTAAGCCAGCTTTTTCACTCTTCTATCTTCAAGAGGCTCTTTAGTTCTTCACTTTCTGCCATAAGGTAGTCATCTGCATATTTGAGGTTATTGGTATTTCTCCCTGCGATCTTGATTCCAGCTTGTGCTTCATCCAGCCTGGCATTTCAACTGATGTACTCTGCATACAAGTTAAATAAGCAAGGTGATAATATACAGCCTTGACGTACTCCTTTCCCAATTTGGAACCAGTACGTTGTTCCATGTCTGGTTCTAACTGGTGCTTCTTGAGTTGCATACAGGTTTCACAGGAGGTAAGGTGGTCTGGTATTCCCATCTCTTTAAGAATATTCCACAGTTTGTTGTGATCCACTGTCAAAGGCTTTAGTGTAGTAAATGAAACAGAAGTAGATGTTTTTCTGGAATTTTCTTGCTTTTTCGATGATCCAGCGGATTTGGGAGTTTGATCTCTGGCCCCCCTTCCTTTTCTAAATCCAGCTTGAATATCTGGATGTTCTTGGTTCACGTACTGTTGAAGCCTAGCTTGGAGAATTTTGAGCATTACTTGACTAGCGTCTGAGATGAGTGCAATTGTGCGGTAGTTTGAACATTCTTTGGCATTGCCTTTCTTTGCCCCTGGAATGAAAACTGAGCTTTTCCAGTCCTGTGACCAATGCTGAGTTTTCCAATTTAGGGTGGTATCATCTGCATATCTGAGGTTGTGGCTATTTCTCCTGGCACTATGTTGAAATCTGATTCCCTATGTGATCGTATTAGGAAGTGGGGGCTTGAGGAGGCCCTTAGGTCATGAGGGTGGAGGCCTGGTAGAATGGAATTAGTGCTTTAGAAGGACACTCCTGAGAGCTCGCTTACCCCTGCATCATACAGACAGTTTTCTATGAACCAGGAAGCAGCATCTTGGTCTTAAACTGTGAGAAGTTTCTGTTGTATATAAACCATCGGTCTATAGCATTCTGTTATAGCGACCCGAACAGGATAAGACAAATGCATCTGCTAGGAATTAACAGACGGAGCTGCACTCAACTTTTCTAATGACTTTTCCCGTTATATCTCCGCTTTCTAGCACTTTGGTGTAGCCTGAGGAAAAATGTGCGAACTGTCCCTCTGTCATGGCCAGGCGGCACTTGGATATCAGGCGTTCCCTCATGACTTGAGTCTCTTCGCCCCTCAGCCCCAGTCACTCCTGGCAATGACTGGGTTCTCCACACAGATTTACGGTCACCTCTGCACCTGCCTTCGTCTGCCCAGGGGCTGCCTGTGTTCCAACGGTGTTCCAGTGTCACTGACACTGAGCAATATCCTTATGTGTCTTAAAGTTTCAATAAAAAGACAATGTTTGTATACCAGCCAATATGGATACATTTCAATATAGTAACTCCCAGTAAAGCTACAGTGGTGCATACCAGCTGAATGTCTGTCTTGCCTCGGCACAGAGATTAACTCACACTTCTCAAAATCTTAGAAATGACCCAGACCAGCCCGGAGCACTGTAAGCACGACTGGGGAGAATCACAGGGGCTTTGCACATTGTCATTGGGAGCAAAGCTGCATCTCTTTCTCATTCCTTAGGCTGTGCTGCCTATAATTCACTTCAGTAGGGATGTTCTGAGCCAGCATCTGTAGTCTGCCATCCTAAATAGAGGAGGTGGGATGGACAAAGAAGGGAGAAATTCCAGGAAGCTAACAGACAGTAAGAAATTGGCGGGATCCTTTCTCTGTTATCTGACACGGTTGACAAAAGAAAACCAAGAGTGTGGAACTTGCTAGATAAGGACCCAAACATCCTTTAGGCTGCCAACATGGGTATCTTTCTTTTTGTTGCCAGTGTCCTATATACATTAAGTATCCACCGCTTTTCAAAAACAATCCCATACATCATGCAGACTCCCTAGGCAATGTTTGTGCTACCATCCCAACAGTTGCTTAAGGAAAAAGCAATTTCTGTAGCCCTAGATAGGCAGTGCTTCAGGTTATAGTTTGAGAAATTAAATGTTCAAGGCCTTTGGTGCTTCCAGTTCTGTTTGGAAGAGGACACAGACCTGGCATTTGGAAGGCATTTGCTCTCCATTAAACTTACCGAACCTTGACAAACCAGAGGGGCCAGGAATTAGTCTGCCACCAGCCAAGGCTCGGCCTTCCAGAACCGATAAAGACAATGAAAACAATAACACGGCCATTTATAATCTTCAAAGGGATTCTGCCAAGTTTTAACCCAAAAGGACCTCACAATCTGAAAAGTATCTCAAGGGTTGTTCTATAGAAAAACAAGAAAGTGTTTGATCAGAATCTCCTTTCTTGCTGCTTTTCGTCCAGAATTGCCCTCTTAGCTACAGAAGCAAGTGGAATATGTCTCCATCTCACTGTCACTCTCTGTTGGGGCAAATTTACTATGATGACATTCAAGGAATGGAGAGGACACAGGAAGAGTGAGTGGTCTTTCGGTCTGAAGTGCTCCAGTGGCCAAGCGTCAGGTTTAACTCCCTAAACTATTAGCATAGTGTGGTTAACGCCAGCCTGACCCCTTCGGCCTTGACATCATCTAACCTCCATTCATTAATACAAACAACCGAATTTACTGAAGCATGGATTTTCCCATTCCTGGCCTATCATAAAGTAAGTCATGTTGCACGAAATGTTTGATCTGCTCTAGCAATGGATGCCATTAACCAGGTTCCCTGGTTATCTACTTGGGAACAGAAAATGGGATTTAGAGAGTTTGGAAACTGAGTAAAGACTTCTTCACATTGTATTCTATGCTTTTACCATGAATAGATGTGGCCTACATTGGATGATGACAATTCAAATCATTTTCCATTTTAGGGTGTGTCAAAATTTTACTCTCATCCTTGACATTTATAGCACTAAGTCCCACTACAATACTAACTCTTTAAGTGAATCAACTCCCACTATAAAGCTTGCAAGACATGAAGCAACAATAAGTGTCAACTATGGGAACTGACTGAAAGCAGGCTGGCAGGACAAGTGAAAGACAAATACCCCTTAACCTCAGTGAATTCATTTCACCTTCTAACACTAATCAAGGTTGCTCAAGAAGTTGTCAACGATAGGCCTACACGTTCCCTTCTGTACCTCAAGATGGGAAACAAAGTAGAAGAGAAATAGCAAAAAGCAGAGAGATAAAGGGGGAATAAAGTGAACAGTCACCCACTAAATAATAGAGCTTCCTGGGCTGGGAATGGTCTTTGCGAATCCTCCCTTGAAGACTCCCATTCTTCTAGCCAGGCTTGCCAGCCATGCATCCCAGTTGCCCACAAATAACACCCCTGTAGTGGAAATCCCAGCTGTATACGTTTTACTCCCCTACTAGTGCTTCAGTTTTTCCGAACTCTTTCTTCCCTCCATGTGGTTACCCAGACCAATTCATGTGCTTATTGGCATGTTATGAAACATGGAAACAATTAAAGACCACATTCTGGGGCACAAGAATAAGTTGCTGCAGAATCAGTGAACTATGCAGAACTTGAGACAATTTGGCAAAAAAAGATGGAAACTGTGGAATAAAACCCACTAACCATATCTCATGTCACACAGTATACAAGTCTTCAAATTGATTTGTGCATTTTCAGGCAGCAATCAAACTTCAACTTCAAAATCTCTAGTTTTCAGCTTTATATATATTTTTTAATATATCCTAATGAAACTCATAGAAAATATTCAACTTACACATTTTCTCCTCAGGGTTGATATATGAATGTACACACTGCAAACAGTCTCCTGATTTAAGTTTGGTATTCTTGCAAGGCCACATTTAAGGGAGATTGATGGCATTTGAAAAATCAAAGAACTGAAGTTTTCAAATGGCCACTGTAAGCCCTAAGCCCTACCTCATGCTTGTAAGACTTCATCAGCCTTCCAAATGTGAATAATTCTCTAACAAAAGATCAGGGAAATGTCTAACACATGCAAGAGTAAATTTTTTCTTGAGTGAACTATTCTAATTCAGCAAGGGTTACAAGCCCTGCTGCTGTGTCAACCACAGAGAGAAGTTGGGAGTGAGTCTTGGCACAGTAGAGGGCTAGAAAACAAAGGAGGCTGGTTCTGAGAAGAGAATTCCCTATTATCATAAATAAATAAGAATGGGTAAGGAGAATGAAAAGCTGAACCAAAAGGAAATGTGGTATCAAAACTATATTATATTTAGTGGTAATTATTACTACACCTAACTCATGTTCATAATAAAACTGTTTTCACATTGTATTGCTTCAAGATAACTGAAAGTAGCAGCCAGAATGTTCTATTGTAGACTTTTTACAGGCAGATTAACACACTCCTGTGTCAGGGTCTCCATTCTGGAGATTCTGTCAAAGGCAAATGCAAATGCCCCATGTTCTGAGCTACACTCTCCTGTTGACTGGGATGCATGACTGTGCAACCCTGGGCTGGGAACAGGGGCAAAACTGACTATGCGTAGTGATTCTTGTGTTTGGTTAGGATTCACCAACAACCACAGGGAAACAGACTCATTTCATTTGGTAGCAAAACTTGATTTATTTGGAAGCCAGCTTTAGGGGAAACTAAACTTATAATGGTAAGGCCTCTAACTTCTCTACTTCAACCAAAAAATAATAGTGTAGACTCACTGAGACACCTTGTCACATTCTTTATCTAAAAGTAATATCCACATTAACACTTCCATGTAATCCAGAAAGGAGACCTTGAGGTGTCCAGCAGCTTGCTTAATGTCACATAGCTAGCGTGCACTACAGCTGGGCTCTAAACCCAGACATGTGACTGCAACGCACCCCTGCTTGGAACTCTGTCAGGCAGCTTCCTCTGATGGTGGTGTCCCCGGGCAATTCTGTGCAGTATCATGCAATCTTTTCTTCCTATTCTTCTCTCTTTCCCACTTTAGTGAGCAGGGATTCCTGCCTACTTGCAATGCACAGAAGTGTTTACACACACACACATGCCTTTTTCTTTTTAATAAGCCAAGGGGATGAATTTTGTTTTAGGAACCCAAGCCTTCATCAAAATAAGGAAATTTCAAGCTTTAGCCCCTGGAGAAGTGATTTCTTTAAGCTGCCTGGACCTCTTCCCTTTATGAGAGAGACTACAGCAGTTTCTAAATAAAGCCAAGTAGGTCATATGACTGCTTTGAAGTTGGCTGCTGGGAACTGAGAATTCATTGAGGTGCAGGTCAGCCCACATAACCCTAAAAGTTCCCCAAGTATGGAGCTATATATTTCAGCAACAACTAACCACTTTTTAAAACACTGTAAAGCAAAATTTAACCTATGTTCTTGTTTGGAAAATCCAGGAATGCTTTCCCCTTCTTTCCTGGGACTTTAGGGGAAAGAGCAAGTGGACAGGGGAAAACTGAGGTGGGAGGATGTGAGGGAGGAAGATGAAGAGCAGGTGAGATAATGTGGGGGTTCAGTGCTTTGTTAGATCTCTCCAGGGCATTTGGTCATTTATTTTCAAGTGTTCTAGACTGAGGAACAAAGGCTCTGGGGCATTGGGGGTCAGGGTATCATCTGTATAGCCAGGGTTGATGATGATTGAGATCTCTCAATATTGGCTTATATGGGTCATCATAAGTTTGGGTACAGACTGAACCATCACAGAATAAAAAGCAAAAGGCAGCACTTTATTTGGCCTCCTCAGGTCATTTAACAAAGGAGAGAGCTAACTTGCAAGAGCAAAGAGTAATTAATGAAGGGAACAAACAGAGTTCATTTAGTAACTTCCAAATAAGTTTCTCTGTCTGAGGTGGGGAATAAAAAGGTAGCCTGCAACACAAAGATAAACTGTAGGTATTTAAGTCACAATGCCTTCCACCAAGAACTGCTCATTACCATCACATGTTGCACTGGCAGTGGGGCCAGTTAGAACTAACTTTATTATTAGAAGCAATTAGGGAGAAAAGGGGCAGAATTTCATTTGGTTATTTCAAAACAAGTTTCTGTGCATGGCTTAATGAAAGCCTGCAGTGTCAAGATAAAAATGTGTGTTTTACTGAAAACAGCTTTTGCAAATGACTGCTTGTTATCAGCCAGTATCTCTAGGCAGAGCAGTCTGGGTAAGTTAGATTTACATGTGTACTGTAACATAATAGTTCAGTTGCCTCTGCTTCACAGAGGTGCTAACAGGCAGTATGGCCTGGTGGGTAAGCACATGTGTTGTGGAGACAGACTGTTTGTCTTCAATTCCTCACTCTGACCTTGGTAACTGAAAGAGCTTGGGTGACCTTCTGGAATATCCTGGCCTCAGTTCACTCACATATAAAATGGAAATCATAGCAGTGTTTATCTCATGAATTGTTGTAAAATATCAGTGTACCCAATATATGTTAGACCTTGTTAAAATTATTAACAATTGTATCTAAGAATCATTTGGATAGGGAGTTGCTTTAAGGAAAGGGCTGGTTATACATAGGGGTTATATAGAGGTTACCCTGAGTATGAGTCAATAAAAGATCTATTTACATCTTTCAAATGGTATTTGAATGTAACGTGTAACACATATATGTCTTCACAGTAATACAAGTTTTTTTTAATCTAAATTCATTTCAGACAATATTTTTGTAGAATTCACATTCTGAAAAGATCTGATTGCTTTTTAGCTTTGCTAAACCAATTGTGTACCATATTTATTGATTTCCCAGCTTTAAAATAACAGCTAGGACTTTTTATATTCTCCGAAGTCTGAGCTTTTTCCTTAGGGATCTCCTGGGCAGTTTTCAACTCCTCTCTCATAGACACACTGGGGCTAAGAGAAACTGCCATGTATTGAGCTTGGAAGAATGTTTAAAACTTGGCTGTCATACAACAAATAAGGACTCAGGCTTTGACTTCCTTAAAAATATCCTTTTTGAGAATACTGTGACCCTAGTAAAAGAGCCCTCTCACTGGTAGTTTCAAACTCTACCCCGAATGCCCCACACTTCAGGGAGAGTATATGCTGTCTTCAGTGATTTGTCAGACTTGTTCCTTAAATTCTCAAGGTTACTGATTTTCTTCAAATGGCTACAATATTTGCATGTACACTTGGGAATGTGGGTACTGCTTACCCATTATGTTCTAGTTTTGCAAATCAAAAGCATTTAACCAATATGCCATGCTCCATAATATTGGATCCATATGATGAATAAAATTCCTTTCTTAGACCTTACTAAGCAATGACTCTGTTATTAAAATCTATTCATTTTGGAGAAGGCTAAACTAGCAAAATGCCCTCTACATTTACATGTTTTCTCAGCTGTGTATTAACCCACATCATTTTTCTGACTGCCCTGACTTAATTTATGATAATTTGAATAATTTTTGAAAGGATCCCCTTTCACAGAATTTTAGATTTTCACTGCAGATTATGAGAAAGAAAAAGTTGAAAATGTCAGGAAGTACATATTACTGGGATTTTCCCCCGAAGTCTGTGCGTTCCTATTAAATGTGAATGTTAAAAAGATATCCAAGTTGATATTTATTTTATCTAGACAAGTTACCTACTGCTTTGAGTGCTATTTGTTTTTCTTTTAGTGATCATACACATCATAACATGAGACAATTTCCTTTTTGAAAGATACAAAAGAATGTTAAAGCATGATTTAATCTAAGCTGTTGATACTCACTCATATTTAGTGGCTGTTAAAAAATCAAAACTTAACAAAAGCTTAGATTCTGACCAGAACTATCTGAGGGAAGATTTTAAGGGAGAAAGTAGATACTCATCCTTACCCTGGATCGCTCTTCTAGTTTTGTCATCATAACAACTGTGGCACTCCGTTGTTCCCATATCATTCTCCAGAAGTCCCCGAATGTTTCCGGTAGAGATCCCTGTGTTGCAATATAGGCATTTTGTTTCCTGTAGCCATCTATGTAATTGGCATTCACATAGTCACTTCCTGGGATACCTGTAAAACAAGGAGTGTTATGCAACTATGTGAACATATCACAAGAGGAAACAGCCTGGGACATGGCCTGGTGACAGTGTTATATCATTGTTTCACACTGTATTAAAGTTTGGTTCTTAAATAAGATTAAAAACGGTTCTTACTGGGACCATCACATTAAAGAAATACAATGTCTGAAGTGTTCAATCTTTGTGACATGACAAGGTGGACTCCAAAGAAAGAAAAACACAACTGATTGTTCATGGAATGTCTTTTCTCTCACATGTTTTCTCCATTGCATCAGCAAAATATAGCTTGCAAAGGAAGATAAGCAATTATCTGGTCATAGTCCACATTCATTCTTTCTTTCCCAGACAAAAACCAAATAAAGTAATGCCTGAGTCTGAAAATGCAGTATAGGGTGGAACACGTCTTAAGAGTAAAAAATTCTTTCCAGATTTAGCTAACAGGGAATTCATATATAAACTCATTTAATCCTCACAACAACTCTCGGAAGTTCAGTCATGACCTTCCTTTCACAAAGGAGGAAACTAAGGTGCAGAGAGATGCAAAAATGTGCCAAAATTGGTGGAGTCTGTCTAATTATAGGCAGGCAGTCTGCTACATCTGTGTCTTAACCTCTGTAGGTTACTGCTTCTCCCTTAAACTTCCACGGGATGTCGAATCACACAAATCTCTCTTTGGATGATGACAACTGCCTCCTAATTGGTTGTCCCATTTCTACTTTTGTCCTTTGCAGTCTGTTCTCTATTTCGATGAGAGCAGTTTATAAAAATATATTTCAGACACTGAATGTCTCTTCTTCAAACCCAACAATGGCTTCTCCTTATACTTTAAATAAAATCCAAATTCTCAACAATGGCCACAAAGCTCTGTACTTCTCCAACTCATCTTGTCTACTCATCCACTCCCTTTCCAGTCTCTAGACACTGCCCTGCTTCTACATGCTGGCTTTGTTAGAAAACATTGCTCCCCTAGCTTACTGCCATCCCGCATCCCACAACACACTCTCTGTCTCCTTCCCATCAGGAAACACTGAGCCTCCATCTCAGGGGGCCTGTTCTTCATACCCTGGGACCTCAGAACTCTCTTGGCAACATTGTAATTCTAAATTTAATTGTCCACTTGCATACTGCTTGTTTTATGTGCCTCTAGACCACATATCTTTTATTTACTTTTACTATCCCTGGTGACAAAAACAGTAAACAATTTGCCCAAGTTCCAACATTTAAAAGTGGCAAAGCTGTAACATAATACAGATATTCTGATTAAAAGTCTAATTTTCCTTCAGCACGGTGCCTTTATAAGGGTTACAGGGAAGTCTGAACTTCCAAGAAGAGTGACCAGAATGATGATGGAAATCAAAGCTATTTCGTATGAGAAAGGAATATATATTAAAACCTGGCAAAAAAATAGGAGTTGGACATAAGAGTCGCCCATGAATCAAGAGAGGTTGAGGATTGCGATGTTGAGACCCAAATCTTTCAGTTCTGAAGGATGTAACTACAGAGAGATGAATTTCATCTCCAGTATAATAAAGCATTTTCATATAGTCAGAATCAGAAAGGGTATAGAGTTCCTTCAGATGTAATGAGTTGCCTATTCCTGAAGGAATAAACACTTTATAGGGATATTAGCATGATATAGGAGATAGCACTAGAACCTGTACATGGTCCCTTCTTACTTTGGGAAAATATGAGTCTTGGATTTATTAAAAAAAAAAAAGAATATATTCTTTATAATGGAACATATGTTCCCAAGCTAAGATTACTAAATTTCAGTGATTGCCACTTGCAATTACTTTGACTGCTTTTCTGATTCCAGTTGTAAAATTGATCCTCTCAAGAAAAGTAATGAAAGTCAGATGGAGACTACTGGGTTCCAAGATGAACACATGGATATGAAATACCACCAGCATCAGTGAAAAGCCTTTTGAGCAAAAACTGAAATGCACGGTTTGTTATAACATTATTCATCTATTACAGCTACTCAAGAAGCTGTTGGGGTTCTGGCAGCCCTTTGTTGATAAAGATCCTATTCCTCCCTGACACCACATTACTGCAGATTCAAAGGACAGTTTAAATAAAGTCCTCAGGTTACAGCCACTGGGAAACATGCACATCTCCATGTCTGCAGGATTTGGTTCTGAGCCAACAATGAGTCTATAACACAGGGAAAGCTCACCTTAAATACTGTAATTTAGCAGGTAACATTAAAGAAATGATAGAAAGGATTCTGGCTAAGGGCCTCACTCTGCTACCAATACACAGAAAACTTTTTTTCCAAGAAAATTCAAAAATGGATAAATCTGGTTTAATGACTCAGAAAATACACCAGCTGGGGACTGTGCCATTTCTTCCTTATCAAGGGTAACAAATGTGTCTGAACAACGCATCTGAGGACACAGGTGGTGAATGTGAGACACACATCTAAGAGGTGGAATCAGACCTAGCCTACATTCTTGCATAAACTTTAATCAGCTATCACATAATGAATTGTTTTTTGATGTATTGCTCAAGATTGAACAATATGTTGTTATTATATTTTATGGGGAATAGGTTGATACCGAATAATAGTTGGGACAAAAATACAAAAATTCTTCTGAAAACTATTAGGCACCTTGATCCATACTGTATCACTAAATGCTTTCAGAATTTGGGACTTGATATTGTGCAAAGAAGAGAATTGAAAACAATACTTTGACACCTAGGAGAGCTAATTGTTAGGGTAATATTTATATCCTGAAAATAATGTGAGGATCCTCTTTATATATTTTGACACGTGTCTCTAAATAGGTAATACCTAGAATAAAAGTCTCCTGGCAAATTGCTTTACACACTCTGACAAAAAGACACTTCCAGTAAGTTTTATCACATGTTCTTTGCAATGTGGAGATGTGAGAAACTACTGTGCTCTCAAGCAGCTCTAAGACCAAGTGTGTCCTATATTCATACAACCCAACATAATAAGCTGTGCAGAAAGATGAATGAGAAAAGATCTGAGAAATAATGGTGGCTTGCACTTCTAAAAAAAAGATTAACCTCAGATTGAAAGCTAAGGTTAAGGAGAAGTGTGTTTTGAGTAGACAAGACCTCTATTTTCAAACTGACATATTTAGAATGATTTTTCAGCCAACTCCAATGAAAAAAACATACTATATTGACTTCCCTCTAATGTAGTGCAAATCAGTGTGCACTACTAATCCATGAGAAGTGTGTAAGAATTAACTGAATTCTGGGGCTATGTTAAGTAGAAATATAACTTAAAATGCAGAACTGAAAGAATGCAGAATTACTGTCAATCAGCTGATTGCTTTTATTTCTTGGATTTGTGAAGATATGTCCAAAAGTACGGTAATGGTGCCTTGCTTTTTTTTTTTTTCTTTTTGAGAGGGAAAAGGTAGTAAAATAGCAAGAACTTGAAAAAAAGATGTCTGAAACTCATCATAAGTAGAATCTTAGGACTGGTCCTGCTGTAGGCACTCTCTTGGTCCTAAGTCCCATAGGCACAATTGATCTTAAGGTCACTGTCCAAGAAAAACAGGTTAGAACTAGACCTTGTCCTTTCCTAGGCATCCATGGCTTTACTACATTTATAAAAGTAAGTTTTCATGATTTTCTGTGCATTTTTTTCATTTAAAAATATTGACTTATTTATGGCTGCAGTGGGTCTTCATTGCTTCACACAGGCATTCTCTAGTTGCAACGAGGGGGGTTACTCTTCTTTGAGTTGTGCCAGCTTCTCGCTGCAGTGGCTTCTCTTGTTGTGGAGCACAGGCTCTGGGGCGTGCAGGCTTCAGTGGTTCTGGTGCATGGGTTCAGTAGTTGCAGCTTGAGGGCTCCGAAGTGTGGGCTTAGAAGTTGTGGCACATGGGCTTAGTTGTCCCCACGGCAAGTAAGATATCAGACTAGGGTTCAAACCTGTGTCCTCTGCATTGGCAGGCAGACTCCTAACCACTGGATGACCACAGAAGTCCTGGTTTCCTATGTATTGGTTCATGTGTATTCTCCAATTAATAATAGTCACGTACGCAATTCCAATACCAACAATAGTTATCATTCTAATCTAATCATCTAATAAGCGAAAAAACAGGCTAGATCTTGTCTTCATATTATACCCCACTGTATTCCACATTCCTGTCTTCTAGTTTGTTCCATCAGTTAATGGACTTATTTTTTGTGGTGCTTAGAAATACTACATACATGCTTTCCACTGGGTCTTTGTGTTTTGGACAAACTGAACTTGGAGCTATAAAACTCAAGCCTTCAAGATATTGTGATTCAAACATGGTTGGGTCACGTTTAGGCTCTCATTTTATTTACTGGGAATTGCTAGTTACACTATTGGTGGAAAAATGAGCCTGGGTGTGAACTTTGGGCTCCCTTGTTTTTTCTATCTGAAAAATTTTGAGAACTTTTGAGTTCAACATGCAGAGGAAATGCCATTTTTCTTCATTTAAGCATGGGATTAACACTGTAGAGCTTTATAGTGATTTTCTCCCATATATTTGAATAGTAACAAATGGAGAGGAATTCTTGGAAAGATGAAGCTATTTGGTTTGAAAGAATATTCCTGATGAATAATTAACTCACACTGAGAAAGGCTTTAAAACCTTGAAAGCATGTTGAAATGTCAAAGAACATACTATCTGAGCTGTTTGGTCCTGACTAGGTTAAAATACTTTTTCTTTTCTTTTTTTTCCCTTGTTAATTTGATGAGAAATAATTGGGTCATGTGGGTCTCGTTATAAAAAATAATAATAATAAATAAACAACTTGCTTTGCACTCAGTTTTTCAGGTCAGTAGATAATTTGATTTGAAAAGATTGTTGAGAGGTGTTTATAATTATAAAATGTTAATAATAAGGCCTTATGCTCTTCAGTAAAAAAGCAGGACCCAAAACAGTACATAAATTGTTTTATCAATGTGAAAGTAAGTAATCATAAGGGGCAAGTGTGTACTTCTGTATCATAAAAGTTGTGACTTGTGAAATAATACTAAGAACATACTAAGACATCAGAGACATTGACCAGGAAACTGAAACTCTGGGTTAGGGCTGCTGGGAAGTTGCTCTTTGACATCTGGGCAGTGGTTCAACTTGTACAGACCTCTGACTGCTTATCTGCTAAACAAGGTGCGCTGGACAAATTGATTCCCTCAAGTCCCTTTAAGTTCTAAAATAAGATTGTGTCTCTGTGGTGTTTTTAACCTTCTTGGATTCGGAAATCTCTGTGAAGTTCTTTTAAGCTATATAGAGACTTTCAGTGGCTATCAGATTAGGTAGGTACACGCTCTGATGATCGTTCAAGTTGTTTCCTACTTCTTCTACTTCTGATGAACTGTGATCAGATTTTTTGGTGTGATTGATACTTTAAATTTTGACTAGAACCCGGTAGGGTAAAAAATAAACAGATTCAAAAGCATGAGGAGGTGGTAGGACTAGCCTAGCACGTGGTCTATTCAGGAAAAGTAGCTTTCTTTGACCTGTGGAGGTGGGAATGAGTAAGAGGCAGAGTTAGAGGCAAGGTGGGGAACCCCATTCATGGCTCTAGAGGACAAACTACTGCAGCACACAGAGCGGGGACCAGAACTTTAGCTCACTGGCTGGCTCTGCTCCAGCTCACAGCGTGGCATCAAAGCTCTAGGACTTACATTTCCTTTCACTTCTACAAACCCTTTGTGAAGTCTGTGTCAAAGAATTTTTTTTTTTTTTGGTAAAGCAGTTTATTCCCTGTTGTACGATAGAAGTACTCAAGACCCACTAGAGTACAAAAGCTACCTTTCATTTAATCAGTAATGTCTCCTGCTCCACTTCAATACACAAATAAAAAAAAAACTAACAACAATGAATTGCCAGTTAAGACCTAGACTGTAATTTTTACAACCCACAATGCAGAAAAAAAACAAAAAATGTTTACTTTGTTTGCTGACACCAGCAAAACCACAGAACAGAAAATAGATAAACAAAATCCAATAATAATTTACTAGTAAATGTATTTAATTTCAAGGGACACAAGCCTTCTTTCTCCTTCACTTACACCATGGCAGCCACTCACAGCTGCATCAGAACTAGCAAAACAAAGGCTTCTCTTTGCAACATACCAGAAAAAACAAATGCTTCTTGCAAAGGCACAGGGTATTATCTGCAGAAGTCTCCCTGGATATGACTGCAGTTTGCCCAGTGACCCTCCATGTTTCTGCCAAATGCAGGATGATTCTTTTTAGAAGTGTGCCTTTCCGTGTGGGTACTGCAGCTCATCTCCACTCTGAGTTCTGGAGGAATCGACAACTTTCAGAGAGTCTGTGAACCCCGCCTGCACTCTCCCAGTGTGTTCTGCTTTCTTTGGTTTTCTATACCTTGGCACTGCTGAGGGGGCAGGTCATGAGAGTGGCTACAGAGAAGGAGGTGGGTGATTGAGTCGTCTCTGAATGCATTCCAAGGTTAGCTACATGTATTGGGACTTCTCAGCTTTGTGGTGGAAGGGACTCATTTCTAGTTAGGGGACACTTAGCCCTGAAATAAAGCAGCATTTGGGCCACTGCAGTATGCCTGTTCAGCTGAGTCACAGAGTTTTGGTCGACTTAGCTTATATTAATATACATATACATATATGAAAGTCGGTCAGTCGTGTTCAACTCTTTGCGACCCCATGGACTACACAGTCCATGGAATTCTCCAGGCCAGAATACTGGAGTGGCTAGCCTTTCCCTTCTCCAGGGGATCTTGCCAACACAGGGATCAAACCCAGGTCTCCCACATTGCAGGCGGATTCTTTACCAGCTGAGCCACCAGGGAAGCCCAAGAATACTGGAGTGGGTAGCCGATCCCTGCCGCAGCGGATCTTCCCCACCCAGGAATCAAACAGGGGTCTCCTGCATTGCAGGTGGATTCTTTACCAACTGAGCTACAATTATTGTAGGACTTTATTTCACAATGAAATAGTCAAAATCAAATGCAGAGTATCAGCAGGAGTTCCGTCTGTAGGACACTCACAGTGCCCGTCTCCTCACCTACACCCTAATATATGAGCCGCACTATCATAACATCCCTACCCAACACCCCTGTGAGAGTTTCAAATGAGTGAGTTAATTTGAAACGTCTAAAATACACATTGGATACTGGCTATTCTCATGATCGATGTGATCAACAATAAAATAAACCTACTCATTTCTGAATACTATACTGACAAAAAGAAACTGCAAATCTGGAAGGCTCCCTCCCCATTCTTATGTTAAAAAAACAATAACGGAGCAGACAAAAATAGTCATTTTTTAACATTCCAGTCATGTACAACTTGTGCCTATATTCTAAAAACAGAGCCATACCACAGATGACGTAGGTCTCTGTGCAGCGTTAGGAGTGATGGAGGGTAGCTTCATTAGCACAATCTGCATAGATGTACCATACAAATGAAAAGAAAATCCCAATAACTGAACAAAGACAATGCAGATAAAAATAAACTCAGAGCTTTCTGATTTACTCTTCGATTAGCTTCCTGGAAACAAAAGTAAAGGAAAAAACCAACACAACCCACCATCCCTTAAAAATGTTTTTTCTCCTTTCTAGGTAAGAAGCACCACAGGGGCAGGCTGAGGTAGGCGCTGGGAATAACAGATCCCCACACACTTGCTCTGCTGCTCACAGGAGAGAGATGCCATTTAAATAGCTCTAATTAGTCTTTACGAAGGCTGCAAGCACCTTGTGAAATTGTTCCAAGTTTCCAGAGGTTAAATCCCATCTAGTTTTCAATTTAAGACAAATTAAGCTATAAAAATTTGACTGTGCACTGTTCCTCAAAAAGAAAGATGCCTTTATTTATTAAAAAAAGATCACTCTACAATAAAAGGATTAAATTTTGTCACGCTTGTAAATAATTAACTTGAAAACTGAAAGACTGAAAATGTTAAAGAAATGGAGCTAACTCAGTGACTGATGTTCTAAACAATGTGAGAAAAATGAACTCAACCAATATGGGATGAGATGAGACAAGTTTTTGCGTGTGCGTGTGTGTGTTTTAAGACGAGGCATATTTTCTAACCGACTTCCTTCAGTGGTGTAAGCAGAATTTCGAGAGCAAAATAAAACAAACCCAGGTGCCCACAAATTAGTCATTAGTGTCTGGGGTATTCGAGGAGAGGAGTGACGAAGAGAGAGAATGAGAGAATGAACCAAGAGAGAGGAAAAGGAATCATATTAATTGCGTTGATGTGGGATATATCACATGACAGCTATTAAAGGAATTCTTGACTGAGGAAAACAATTTTAATTCTTTAATGTAGATACTCCATATGAAACATTTATATTCAGGATAATTAGACATTTATTAGAAAATTTTGGATAGATTGCAGCTCTTGATTTTCTTTTGTTTTTAGTTGTTTTTACTTACTGAAAATATATATGGTTACTAGATATGGCCTGCAGAAAAAAAAGAAGGGTAACCCCAGCATGGGTAAGATGTGTAACTGGAGAACGTTCCCATGTGCTGACAGCTGTCTGAATGAATCAGTAGACATTTACCACTGAACACTGTACAGAGGAAGCCGAGACAGGGCTTAAATGTAGAGCACAAGTGTGGTGGCAAATGGCAATCACCAGTACAGGGGAGTATCAGTAGTTTCTTTTTACTTTTTAAATTTAGATTTATCTTAGGAGCAGTGATTCTGAGAGCTGCTCTCTCATTTTAAAGGCGCTAAACTGCCCATCTCACAAATAATCAAGTTGTTGTAACATCATCTATTTTCTTTACAGTTGGAATTTTTTTTTGAGTTGTCCCTATTATGCAAATCAAATAGCAGATAATATATTTTGGATTTCCACTTAAAAGAACACATTCTTCCCCTTGTTGAAATCTGTAATGCTATTATAGATCTGGTTTTCATTTATCAAGCACCAATATTTTCTTTTGCTTCACAGAGTGCTGCAAATATATGCAGCTTTTTCATTTGGATAGTATTAATTTTTCCATAGATCATAAACAAAAGATATTCCATCTGTGGATAAAAGGATATATCGATAGTAGTAGTAAAATTCACAACAGTAATGATATTTCTCAGTATTTACTAGGCATTTTCTTTTTGCCAAACACTCATCTAAAGGCTTCATATGCATTAACTCATTAATTCGCCTAATAATTCTAGGAGGTAGGCATTATTATTATTAATCCTATTGTACAGATGAGGAAACCAAGGCACAGGAACTTGTTCAAACAAGTTTTTCAAAAGCAAAAAGAGCCTGGGATACTTTAATAGGAAAGAAGTTCTTGAGAAATACACACAGGCCCTTGTAGGAAGGTACCCATTACAGAGATGAAGTGAATAATGATGAATGAATGGTTTGAAACTAAATATACTCCCCCAAAACTAGAAAAAAATAAAACAAACCCATTTTTTACTAACCTGCTTTTATCAGATTACAAACACTAGTGTTAAAAATGCGTATGGCATAAAGTGCTGTATTCTTTGTCATTTCTAACTCTTAGAAAAAACCATTTAAACCTGGTTTTGTTGGAGAGACACAGATGAGCCAATAATTCTATTTGGGTAAACCCTTTGGATTAAATGTGCCCCCTTCCCCACTCAAAAGAGCTAGTAATCTCTTAATGTCCAAGATTTAATACTTATCTATGATCCTTGGATTTAGAATCAACATTCATAATTTTTTGGAATAGCAGGGGCAGTCTTATACATTCTCATTTTAGGTAGAACCAGAACGAAAGACACTGAGTCAGCACTCCCTAAATTGAAGCATACACTTGCAAAGAGACTGCGTGTCCGTCATCTCTATGAAATTAGCATACAGATGTGTGTAGGGGCCTTTTGTTTGCAAGTGGAATTTGAAATGTTCATCAGATTCTAAGAAGGAATCAACTCCCCCCAAAGGGTTAACTGAAGTAAATGACATGCCCAAAGTCACACAGCTGCTAAAATCAGGATTTAGTTTCCAGTCTTCGGTCTTATTTCTCTTTCTTCCTCAGATACCTCCAAAAATGTAGTGATATTAAACAAACAAAAAATCCACCTGAAAGCCATTTATAAGTTGTTTATTCTTTGGAAATATTCACTTTAGCTTAAGTCTAAGAACACAATTGAAGAACTCTGGCTCTAAGATTTCTATGATAAGTGTTTCAAAATGTATATTTCAAAATTCCTAGACAGTTTTCCCAGTCAAAAGGACAGTTTTTGAGTTAGGTTGACATGTATAGGCTCCATTATCATGACTCAAAAGTGGCTAGAGTCCCAGGTTGCCTTTTGGAGAGAGTAGCCATCTTGAGTCCAGTTGACTCATACCTGAGAATTTTGGCTCTGCCAGTTACTAGCTAATGCCTGTAAGAAGGTTACTAGACTTTAAAAAGTTTAACAGTTTCCTCATCTCAATTTTGTATGACAATGACTAGCTTTTGAGGTTGTTCTACACTATCAGTAAAATCTATACATGATTTTATACACTATATATAAAATCTAAGACATGATGCCCAACACATGGTAAATACCAAGACAGTCATGTCTATCATAATGTCTTGTCTTTGTTGTTTAATTTAAAAGGAGGATTTTAAATTTTGCTCTTGACATAGGCCTGGTCAATGACTTAAAAAAAAATTCCATGTCAACATGGCTTTAAAGTGAAATGCTAATTATAATTCTACTAATAGAAATGTAGTACTGGCAGCAGTGAAGATCATTATAGTTTAGGAAAAAAATAACGTTTTTTATTCCGGACTGTGATAATTACATTGATAGTTACAAGGCATTACAATAAATAATCTGCCTCTACTTGATATTCCTGAATTTACAAGAAGTTTAAGATACATAAAAAGTTATTTGAGCTAAGAAGATCACCTGTTAGGGACAGATGTAACATTCTGCAGTTGTAGGAGTCTGATGCATCCAGGTCACTGATGATTCCCTGTTTTATGTTATAGCCTCAGGAAAGTTAGACCATAAAAAGAGAAATGAAATACTAAAATGTGAACTTTGTGTTAATACGAAATGATAAAATGGGTTATTTTAGTCAAAAAGGCAAGGCCGGGTGTTCGTATCCATGCTAAGTTACTTAGTTAAATCACATCCTGAATCAGCGGGAAAGCAGGGTGAGTGATGTGGGCCTATGGAAGCCTTGAGTGAGGAATCAGAAGAATTCAATTCAAATGTAAGCTGTATTAGTTGTTCATCTTTTGCACTGAGACTCAAGGCTGATTCTCTGTTTGAGCTTCAGTTTTCTCATCTCTAAACATGGATACCTATCTATACTAATAAAATATTTATACTGTTGCTTCATCAGACTGCTATGAGTATAGCAAATAAGATAGCTGATGTGAAAACTACATAGAGCTAACTCTTAGAGAACTCAAAAGTGAAAGACATTAGCACTATGAAAACTGATACTCAGAAGTCAAAGTGACAGAACGAGTTAGGACAGAGTTGTGACCCAAACCCAGATTTCCTTGCTCTTTACATTTTGGTTTGGTCCCTTTCTCTTTTCCTACGTTAATGAAATTATACTTTCTAGACAAGTTTGGAGTCTATAAGATTAAGCATATTATCATATATTATCTTATGCACAAATAAATATTAATTTCCATTTAGTCTTTCCCGACATTATTTTAAGTCAATGAAGTAAGTCCTATCATCTCTCTCTTTCAGGAATTATTATTTTCTCTTAAGTACTGCCTAAACATGTTGGGATGCCAACAGGAACTGCATTGGTCAGGAATTCAATTGTGTTTTCATACTGCTTACCATCTAATTCAATAATTGTGAGCATTTTGTAATTAGGACTCTCTTAAATTTATTTTGCATTTTTCCCAGCATACATAAAATAATTATAATTTGGAGATACATCATGAAATATCAGTATTTTCAAAGAGTTTAGTAAGCACATCAGTGCCCATACACAATTCCTTATTCTTTTAAGTTTTTCCCTTGTCATCTCTCAATGGAAGAATGTTAAGAGTTTTGCTCTGTTAAACAAGATAAAGATAACACAAGTCACTGTGACAACTCTCAGTTTTTTCTTTAATGTCATCAGATCACTCTGCAAAGTAATACAAAGGGAGTGATCAGAAACACAGAGAGAAGAACAACAAATGGATCCCATATAAACCACTCAACCACAGTTATGTAAGTTATCACCATGGGTGGAACCCAAAACAAGCACATTAAGTTTTATAAACTGTACGTGAAGTCACATAGCCTTTTAATATATTCGAAAAATCTGGCTCTGAGCTATCAAAGATCCCTTTATAGGAGAAGCCTCAGTTACTGCTTCTGTGGTTCCAGATGCTGGCATTTTTTCTGTGCTTAAGATACAGGATGATTGCTTTTACCCTTAAATATCTGCTGGCTAGGGCTTAGTCTAAGATAAAACTCTGTTCATGCTTGTAATCTAGATTAAAGCTCTCTGTATAGCCCATAAACTTCAATTAAATGCTTCTAACCTTTTGCATAACACTTCAAATTGAAAAAACTTTTGGTTTCTAGGTCAGCTCTAGATTTAGGGTGTATTTGTGGACACAAAGCTATGAAAAGGCACGTTTTAGTCTGATTCAAGTGCTTTGGATCTTATTCTGTAAAAATAGCATGGGAATGAAATGTACATAGTTTCCAACTATCATAATAAAGGTACAAGGAGGAATATTCTTTGTCCTTTGACATACTTTACTGTTATGATGGTGGAAAATAACAGGTTAAGGAGAATAATGACATAGCAGGCAAAAGCATAGGGAAGTGGTAGTATTGAGTGACCTAATTCTGAGTGGTTTGAAACAATACTACAGGGAAACAAAGGCAGTTTGACAAGTTCTCCAGCCAAGATCATGCCAAATGGGTTCTCCATTTCTATTCATTTATTTTATTTTTATCATTTACCTTGCTTCACTAATGACAAAAAAGATTTCTTTCCTCTATGTGTGACTTGGTTTAGTTTTTATTTACCATGAAGATAATTTAAGAGACTTGAGACAAGAAATTGCTGCTGTTGTTTTTTCCTTTTAAAATGGGAAGCAAAGTGTGAGCCCTATATGGTAATCATCCACATATACCATTCACAGTTTCTGAACAGGACCTCAAAAGAAGCAACTACCAATGTGACACTATCCTGCTTGAACTAGCATTGGTGAAACTTTGATAAAAGTGATCTTTTTCTTTTTTTTCAGTATGAAAACAGGTTAACCCCTGAACAACTAGTATCTTTAATTTCCACAAAAAGATTTATTATTTATTTATTTGTTTTGTTAGAACATTTTCCAACATCAAAAGTAAAATCAATTGTGAGAATTTTACAAAATATATCTATGTCACATAATACTATTTTGAGAAAAGGGGACTGAGGTGTGGACTTGCTCAAATGCTGAAAGATATAATAGTTCTTGTTCTAAAACTCGAACTTACTGTGCTGTTGCCTTTGGTGCTGACGGGAAAAGTTTTTAAGCAGAGACTCATTTTCAGATTAAATTTGGATGCAAGGGAGGCAGGTAGGACTTGGTCAGGGTTATGAGATAAAGTGGTGGCCATCATAGATTTTGGAAGCAGAAAACAGGGAAAGATACTTGAATAACTATATGTGAAAATATTTCAGTTGTACTGTTCTAGAAAAGGACTGGGTCTGAAGCTGGTATTATTTAATGCTTTATAAAACATCTGGAAGAGGGTAAGCAGTGAACTTTTAAGTATGAAAAAGCCACAACGCTCTTTTGGATGCCAGTGAGGATGAATATGGTATGTGGCAGTTGGTGGTCCAGGGTAGCTATTATGACAGAGGAAAGGATTTAAGTGACATTGTAAACTACTTTTTAAGAATAGCAATCCAATGCAGTGCTTCAGCCAAAAAGACTAACAAAATGCTGACTGTTGAACACAAGCTCTTGGGTATTTTTTAATATGCCATGTGAGAAGGATTTATTATTGGAAAGAGATGAATGGATAATACTCTCATGAATCCTTCAGAGAAGCTAGGTACAGTTGAGGAATGATCCTCATCTTCTAGAAGCAATCCTTCCTTCTGGGATAAAATCCTTAGTACAACTGATTACCAAGCAGTCCACAAATAGATGCGTCAGACATTTCTAATGTGCTTTGTTTTTATTAATCACCACATCACCATCACCGATTCCTAAACTTTGGATTGTCCTTAGTGATTATCCAGATTTATATGCAAATAAGCTCCTCACAATTTTTAAGTTATAGTCTACGGGCATCTTCTGATAATCACCTGTTTATTCATAACCATCAGCAAGCATCAGTAAAATGGGCAACCTCAATTTGCTTCTCTTATATAAACATGAACTAAATGATCAACCTTTCATCCAGAGTAGAAGCAAGAAGGTGTGAGGGATGCCCTGTGGCAAGAACACTGTGTGCCCCAATATTGGTATATTTGTATGAAAAAAGTGAGAATAAGCAGTGCCTAAATCTTAAGTAACTACGTACATAGATGACTGAACCCCTAGGTAAAACTGTATTTTCATGCACATTTAAACCCATGGAAATAAAGGTATAAATATCATCTGCATTTCCTTACCTTCTATTGCTGATAGGAGAACTCGGGAATGATCATAAGCGATTACATTTGCATATCTATTCTTTGGTTTGTTTACTTCCAAGTTTGAATGTTCCCATGTGAACTGCTGGCCAGGGTCAATCGACTTTAAAAAAAAAAACAGCATACATACACAAAATCAATACTGAATAACGTCAGATTATAGGCATTTATCACAAGTAACAAACACGATTTAAAAAGAAAATTTTGAAGTTACACTTCATCAAGATGATCCTAGCTGTGAAGCTGAACACTGATACAACCAGAATAAGATGAAGTGATTAATCACTGGAAAAAACAGTGATAGTCACCAACATTGATTCAAATGGGGGGAAAAAAATCAATACAGATGTCCTGTTAATAGTGAAAAGGCAGGTTGTTTTTTTTTTTTTTTTAACTTTTCAATTTTCTTCTCTGTTGCTGTAGTCTACAAGTTATCTTGGTCCAATATTCCTTCCAGTTCTGTGAACATTATTTTATCCTGATTCTTCTTCCTATTCTTTCCTCTCTGGACCTAACCTCACTCTTTAAGGTGACAGAACATTCACTGGACTCACTGGGCACAAGCTCTTCTTTCACCTGCAGGGGTACATCATGATGGCAACTTAGAATTTTGTCTGCGTCTCTGTAACACACTAGACCACCATCACAAGGCAATTTGTACAATTAAAACAGGCAAGAATAACAGTAAGAAGGAAAGTAAGTTAAATCTAATAATCATCTTAGAATACTAATTTATAATCTAATACAGATAGGATCTAATCACTTTTTAACTTATCATTATGTGTTATTATGTTTACAAAGTTTGCTCTATATTCTTCATTTTAAACTTATTTTTTTCTGATTTTTAATGCCTCTCCTGATGCCTTAGTTCAACCAAAGTTGTTCTATAAAATATATCTTATATGCCTATAAAATGATATATAAATTTCTTTTTATACAGAACCATTACTTTGAGACTGAATTCAGGCTTTGATTATAAAACACTGGGAAACTTTTTAATGTCCTGCAGTGTTATAGAAATGAAAAGTATTTTTTCTTTCATCATAGCATACTGACACTTTTTTAAGATATAATTTCATGGTATATGGAAACATGAGTTTAGTAATTATAGAAACATGATTTTAAATGACAAAAATCAAGTTTTCAGAACTAATGATATATTAGGTTTATATACCCAAGATGAAATTCTTTAAAAAGCAAAAACACTGCTATATTCATAGAATTTTTAACAGTTATTTTTGGTACTGGATATTTTCCATGCTTTTATGTTGATGTGTACAACTTGAAAGTAAAATATATCCAACAGCTGTTACAATATTAATGATGCACACATTTTGTGTTTTAATGGATAGAGGTCAGCACAATAATAAACTCACAAGTGTAAAGAGTAAAGCCTATTAACAGTCATGAATAGCCTCTAAACATAAATTCTCAGCAGTATAGATTGCAACCTCTAATTTACTAGGGATTATAAAACCCCTTTTCCTTTCTTAGCCTGTGCTAATCTGTATATAAACTAGTCAATCACTGAACAGTATTCAGCAAAATAATTATCCATGTCTTAAAAGTCTAAAGAATAAAGTGATTAGGGGGTCCTTCTAGTTTGTTCTTCCAGAGAACCTCATCATCTTCCCTGCAGAATGTACTCCTTTCAGAGTATGCTGTGAGCTAAGGGGAGTTGAAGCATTCAGATGCCCCAACCCTGTGCCTTCTCCACACAAAGCAGCTCCATTTAGTGACCAAGCCCTGTCTTAAAAACTTCTCAACTCCATCCCAAGTCTACCATTCCCTAAATCACAGTCCTTCAGTAGCTGATGTCTTCTCTAAACCCTCACTCTAATCCATTCTTCATACTTAAGTAGACATTCTAAACCACAGCCCTGAATAGGTTAGGACTGTCTTTAAAACTCTCCACAGACTCTGGGTGGCCTTTGGCTAAAACTCTGAAGTCCTTTAGCCACCATCCTACCTAAACATGTTTAGTCATCTTTGTATCTACAAAGATGGCTCAAGAGATGGTTCAACAATTTAAAAAAAAATGTTGCTGAGAAAAGTTCATAAAGAGGAATCATGGAGTAATTCTTTCTTATAGCATGGGTGTTAGAGAACAGACTTTAGAGACTGCAATGTGCAATGTATTAATTAGCTTAATACTTTAATATTCATTATCATGACTTAGTAATTAAGAATATGATTGTGAAAGTACAACTACCACTGATATTCCACTTTACACTGATGAGCATTACTGAGTACATTAGCTTTTTACACAGTATTCTCCAAAATATTCCACGAAGTTCTTAAACTCACTGATACACAGTCATTCCTTTGGTGGAAGACATTACTCTCTCTGATGATCTTGTTACTCAGATTATGGTCATTCATATGTGTAAATGACATACATTTAATTATACCAGTGAAAATGCATCTATCAACTCAAAGACACCGTGAATCCATGGTCATTTCCACTCTTGCCACATATTTTCAGCCCTCAACATGATTTACTTGATAACTACATAGTCAGTTCAGTCAATTCAGTTGCTCAGTCATGTCCAACTCTAAGCACACCCATGGACTGCAGCATGCCAGGCTTCCCTGTCCATCACCAAATCCTGGAGCTTACTCAAACTCATGTCCATTGAGTCAGGGATGCCATCCAACCACCTCATCCTCTGTTGTCCCATTCTTCTCCCACCTTCAATCTTTCCCAGCATCAGGGTCTTTTCCAATGAGTCAGTTCTTCGAGTCAGGTGGCCAAAGTATTGGAGTTTCAGCTTCAACATCAGTCCTTCCAATGAATATTCAAGACTGATTTCCTTTAGGATGGACTGGCTGGATCTCTTTGCAGTCCAAGAGACTCTCAAGAGCTTTTTCCTACACCACAGTTCAAAAGCATCAATTCTTTGGTGCTCAGCTTTCTTTATAGTCCAACTCTCACATTCATACATGACTACTGGAAAAACCATAGCCTTGACTAGACGGACCTTTATTGGTGAAGTGATGTCTCTGCTTTTTAATATGCTGTCTATGTTGGTCATGACTTTTCTTCCAAGGAGCAAGCATCTTTTAATTTCCTGGCTGCAGTCACCATCTACAGTGATTTTGGAGCCTAAGAAAATAAAGTCTGTCACTGTTTCCATTGTTTCCCCATCTATTTGCCATGAAGTGATGGGACCGGATGCCATGATCTTAGTTTTCTAAATGTTGAGTTTTAAGCCAGCTTTTTCACTCTCCTCTTTCATTTTCATCAAGAGGCTCTTTAGTTCTTCTTCACTTTCTGCCATAGTGGTGGTGTCATCTGCATATCTAAGGTTATTGATATTTCTCCTGAAAATCTTGATTCCAGCTTTTGCTTCCTCCAACCCAGCATTTTGCATGATGTACTCTGCATAGAAGTTAAATAAGCAGGGTGACAATATACAGCCTTGACATACTCCTTTCCCAATTTGGAACCAGTTTGTTGTTCCATGTACAGTTCTAACTGTTGCTTCTTGACCTGCATACATATTTCTCAGGAGGCAGGTCAGGTGGTCTGGTATTCCCATCTCTTTAAGAATTTTCCAGTTTGTTGTGATCCACACAGTCAAAGGCTTTGGAAAGTTTAAAACTTGGTAATGGAAACACAAGTTGTATATCATGTATGTTAATATATTTAGGCTTAAAGTGTGACTCATGAGATGAAGACTTGTAGGCAACAGGATAATGATAGTAATACCTGCCAGGTGATTATGCTTTTCCATGCAGTATCCTGTTTAAATTTCACAAGTTTTACAAGGGTTAGGTACTGTTTTTTCCTCCGTTATGAAGATAAGGAAATGGAAGTAAAGAAAGACTAATTCAACCAATTTTACTGAGGGACTACTCTGTGGCAGGTGTTTTGGTTGTTAACTAACTTGGTCACATGGTGAAATTCCATACATTATCCCTGTAACCCAGGTTTGGGTGATTTCAAAATCCACTGATGATTAACAGCTGGTAATTCCTAATCCATGGCGCCACTTCACTATCCAGAAAGCCACTGCAAAGTAAAGAAGCCCATCCTTTATCTTATCAGTCCAAATATTTCTTTCTAAGTGATCATCCTGCGTGTATGACCAGGCCACTCAAGATGCCTGTTCTCTTGCTCTCTGTATATCCCCTGATCCACCAATGCCTGCTTCATCTACCCCTATTCAGTGCCTGACCTTCCTACATGCTTGCCCCAGGCTGCAGCCAGGGATTGTTCTAATCTTCAGATGAGAGCATCTCCACCTGATGGCTTATCAGAGAGAAGGTTAGGGGTGGGCCCCTCTGCTAGTTTCCCGTAACCTACACGGCAACCTGAAGTCAGTTCACCTGTAACCAGTTACCATCCCCTCCCCTATTGCGAAGGCTGCTGCCATGTTCTGCCCAGTACTGTCTGCCATCTGCACCCAGTGGGGTGCTGCTCCAGGACGCTGCTTCAGACATGTAAGTCCCCCCATTCATTAAACCACTGATGTCTCTGTTGTAAACTCCAGACTCTTTCTTCAGTCTTGAGGCTGGGCAAGCACAGGTCTGGCGGCCCTGTGGGGTGAAGCCCAACAACTGGTAGAGTGACCAGGAGACTGAGGAAACTCCTGTGAGTACCAGGATGCTGGGAAGGCAGGCCTGGGAATGGGAAGCTGTGGGCCCATCTTCGGATATGTGGGGCCTGAAAGTTGCAGATATGGTGCCGGGGTGGCTGTCCACTAATGTGGAGCCTGAAAGTTGCAGGGGTGATTCTGGGGTTGCCGTCCACCTGTCTGCGGGGCCCTGTGGTGGCTGTCGTTGACGAATGGGGGTCACCAAGAGAGTACAGAGAACTGACAGATACCCCAAGGCTGTTGGGGAGATAGATGTTGGCTGCTATTACAGTGGGATAAAAGTGGCGAGTTGTTTTTTTGTGTTCAGAAAGTCGAGGAGGCTGAGCTAACAGCCTCGTTGAAGGTTAAGTGTTGATTCGAGTTCTTCTCATTAAAGTGAGCCATGTGACTGTGAGTGAATGCTACGTATTATTGTCTATTACTGCTGTTTACTTAAAGTGAATTGGTTACTTAGAAACTGGGGAAAAAAAAAATCCCTGAAAATGTCCAAGGTGGGATTCTTTTGACATTATAAACTGGTTTTTGCGTATGCAGTAAGAGGAAGTTAGCTTTCTAGAAGGAATTGATATTTCTCTTCTTGTTCCTTTGGTATTAAGTAATGGACCTGGGTTCACAGGAACTTTAATCATCTGATCCCTGAGAGTGAAGAAAAAATAAAAATAAAGAGGCCTTTTTAAACTCTGGCTGGAAACCTGTGAAATCTGTTTCTGTATAGATATATATCTGTGTGTACCTTAGAAATGGGTCTGCTGCCTCTAAAGGGCATGGTCAGGATTAGTTTGTGGATGAGCTGTTTAACTTGATTAAGAGAAATTAAGTGTGTATATAAATTCCCTGATATCTCTGTTGTTGACTCTGGGCTTTCTCTTTGGTGTTGAAGTGGGGCAAGTACAGGCCTTGGAGGCAGGTGCAGGGTGCAGCCCAACAGTGTCATTCTGGGGCAATTACATAAGAGATCAAGTTTTAAAAATGAGGTTGGCTTCACATGGATGATAAAGCAGATGGGATGTGGCTTACATTTATACTCATTTTACACGGATCAAACAAACATTGATTAAATAATGCTGACTTGTCTTTGTGCAACACACACTCATCCATCTGTATCTGTCTGTCTGACTGAACATTCAGCAATACACAGCCTAGGTCATTATTTTGGAGCTTGTCAGGCTGCTGAGAGCAGTAAACTCAGTAAAAAAGAATAACTCCTGAAAGTAGATGAAGTATAAGAAGAGATTTTATACTAAAAAAATTGAGGAAAATCAAATTTCAATTATCCATGTTAATGAAGCAATATATCATGAATGAATAGGACTCTAGTATTCAAAACCCAATCTTCAGGCTCTCCTTAGTGCTAAATGATGACACCATTGTTTTGCTTCTTTGTTTTCTGGCTTCTCTTACTGAGATCTTACCAAGGAAGAATGAAATGGCCAAGTGGACAAGGAGCAACAGTGATACAGGAGTTATATCTTTGGCCAATCCATCATGACCACATACCTACCTACTATAAAATTAGGCTGAGGTCTCCCTAATATTATTCAAAACGATCTGAAATAAGCATCCTTTTTCCTAATGTTCCTAATGGATCCAATCATTTCTTGCTGTTAGTATTTGGATTTATTTCCTAAGTACTTGGTTTTGATTCTCAGGTATTTCCACTTATCCTTCTGTGTCTGTTTATCCAGACATTGAGTGGGATCCACCTCCTTCTTGGTACTCAGTCCAAAATTCTACCCTCTTGAACCAAAATCTTGACCAGGTCATCTTCATCCTCCCCTAAGAATTTTGAGAGTTGGAAAAGAAGAAAGGTAGATATATTCAACCCGAAGTTGACTGATGGACTTTTAAATAAGTTGCATAAAATGTGGACATTACATTGTCACAGAATTTATAAACAACAATGCTATTTCATAATATTTACTTTTGTTTCTCCAATCAGTATGGCCCTTCAAGGTGTGCTGGATGAACCCTATGTGGGTTTTTTTTTTTTTTACCAAGATGCCAAACCATTCTGCACTGCCTCCCTATCTGCACACTTGGTACATTACACAGGCTCCTTCAGACATGTAAGTCCTCCATCCGTTAAACCACTGATGTTTCTGTCGCTGACTCTGGACTCTTTCTTGAGGCCGGGCAAGCACAGGTCTGGCGGGCCTGCCGGGTGCAGTCCAACAACTGGCAGAGCGACCAGGAGACCTAGGAAATTCCTGTGAGCACCGGGACGCTCAACAGTTTTTGAGGATCTCAATAGTTTTTGACTGACTCACTCTAACGCTAACAGAAGATGGCTAGCCATCTTCAACTCAACTGCTTAGCTATACTGAGAAAAAGTGACAAAATAAAAGGAAAATCCCCTTGTAACTTAGAGAAGGGAAAGCCCCAACTAAACACTTGCTAATATCAAATACTTTGAATGTATGCAGTCTTTAACTTGATGGTCTGAGAGTTCTAATTTTTTCTTTAATCAACTGTAACTTTGCCTTAAAATAGGTAAGAGAAAAATATATGTAAGTGGAGACAAAAGCTACCTTTAACTTATGGATTTACCATTTTGCCCTGTGTTCTTGATGAAAAGTTTGAATTAAAATATAATTATTTTATACTGTAACTAACACTTATGGAATGGAGCATTTAGTTTTCATTTACATTTCTTTGTGCTTTACCTATCTCCCATCATTTTATCTTCACAAAGACTCTGGAAATAGTTACCATCATTATCACAGTTCTGTTGATGAGAAAACTAAGGTGTAGAGGTGTAGAGTTAAATTACTTTCTCAGTTTCAGACAGCTACTAGGGAGAGAAATTAGATTTGGGGCAGAGATATTCTGCACCCCACACCCTTCCCCTGCCCTCATTTGAGTGACTAGCCACCATGATATGTGTCATCTCTGGCCAAGCTGGAAAAGGCTTCTGGACTGTTTCACACATGCCTTTCAATTTTTCTCCTAAAACACAATGGGAAATCTAGGAACAAAAGTTTCTGTAGTGCTTCTGATCTGTATTTATAATTTTAAACTCAAAACAAGAAAGTGCTCATAAATTTGCAAATCAGATTACAGTCATTGAGTAAAATTACATCTTGATATGAGAGTGACCTTTTATGACAAAGCTGAAGTCATTTTACAGCAAAGCTCTTAAATATGGTTTAAAATTTCAACTTCTCTATCCAGAAGAAAAATATAATTCACATGTGCAGAACACCATACAAGTTGCTCTGTGTTCCATTTCTCATTCCACCAAGAGAAAACCTCAAAATATTCCCTTTAGAAACTCAAAAGAGAAACCACAAAAAAGATACATCCTGGTTTTGTATGTTTTGAAACTACAACATTTAATTATATAGAACTAAAAAAAAAAGCGACTTGACTAGCCAAACTATGGGTCAGACTAAGTATCCTTTATACAGGGAGATGAACTTTCATTGACCTTAACCTTCAGAAAAATACTATCTTTCCACATAGTTCCCCATCAATAGGTTCATTTGGTCTTCACTGTGGTTTGCCCCCAGATATTCTCAAGTTTTTATTTATTTATTTATTGAGGTTTAGAAGAAGAGTCTGCCATTGACTACATATTTTTTGCAATGAATCCTTTTTATTTTTTTAATATTCTCTTTTGGGCATGTTTTTCCTTTTTAAACTTGAAACATAGTTGATTTAAAATGTGTCAGATATATATCAAAGTGATTCAGTTATACATAGGTATATTCTTTTTCCAGATTCTGTTTTCTATTCAATTTCTGTTTTGTAAAGAAGTTCATTTGTATCATGTTCTAGATTCCATATATAAATGATGTCATATTTGTTTTTGTCTAACTTAATTTAGTATGATAACCTCTAGGTCTACAAGTGATGCTGCAAATGGCATTATTACATTCTCATTTTTATGGCTGAGTAATATTCCATTGTGTATATATATACTACATCTTCATTATCCATTTATCTGTTGATGAACATGTAGGTTACATCCATGTCTTGCCTATTGTGAATAGTGCCATTATGAACACTGGGGTGCAGGTATCTTTTCAAAGTAGTTTTTTTTCCCCAGATATATGCCCAGGAGTGGGATTGCTGGATCATATAGCAGCTCTTTTTTTTTTATAGTTTTTAAATTTCTATACTGCTATATACCAATTTACATTCCTATCAACAGTGTAGGGGAGTTCCGTTTTCTCCACACCCTATCCAGCATGTATTATTTGTAGGCTTTTTAATGATATGGCCATTCTGACCAGTGTGAGGTGATACTGGATTTTACTTTAGATTTGTATTTGTCTAATAATTAACAATGCCGGGCATCTTTTCACCTTGGCCATATGTGTGTCTTCTTTGGAGAAATGTATGATTGGTTTTCTCCTCATTTTTCTATTGGGTTGATTATTGTTTCTATGGAGTTGTATGAACTGTTGTGTGTGTATTTTGGAAATTAAGTCCTTATTGCTTGCATGACTTACGAATTTCATCTCCTAGTCCATAGGCTGTCTTTCCATTTTGTTTATGGTTTCCTTTGTTGGGCCAAAGATTACAAGTTTGATTAGGTCCCATTTTATTTTTATTTCTATTGCTTTGGGAGACTGAACAAAGAAAATATTGCTAAGATTTATCTTAGAATGTTTGATTATGTTCTCTTCTAGGAGTTTTATCATGTCATGTCTTTTGTGTATGATGTCAGAGTATGTTCTAACTTCACTGATATATGTGCAGCTGTCCAGCTTTCCCAATACCACTTGCTGAAGAGACTTTTTCCCATTGATTATTCTTTCCTTCTTTGCTGAAATTTAATTGACTACAGGTGCGTGAGTTTATTTTTGATTTCTCTATTCTGCTTCATTGATCCACTTGTCATTTGTGAGCCAATACCACCATTTTGGTTACTGTAGCTTTGTAGTACTCTTTTAAGTCTGGCAGGATTATGCCCTCAACTTTGTTCTTTTCCCTCAGGACTGTTTTGGTAATTCTGGGTGTTTTATGGTTCCATATAAATTTTAGAATTATTTATTCTAGCTCTGTGAAAAATGTCATGGGTAATTTGGTAGGGATCATACTAAATCTGTAGATTGCTTTGGGTAGTATTACCATTATAACAATATTGATTCTTCCAATCCAACAGCATGGTATATTTTTCCATTTCTTTGAATCACTGTTAATTTCCTTTATCAGTGTTCATAGTTCTCAGTATATAAGCCTTTTATCTCTTTGATCAGGATTATTCCTAAGTATTTTATTTTGTTTTTTAAAAGGGATCATTTTTTAACTTTCCCTTTCTGATATTTCATTGTTAATGTAAAGAAATGTAACTATCTCATCCTCTGTTGTCCCCTTCTCCTCCTGCCTTCAATCTTTCCCAGCATCAGGGTCTTTTCCCATGAGTTGGTTCTTTGCATGAGGTGACAAAAGTATTAGAGCTTCAGCTTCAGCTTCAGTTGTTTCAATTAATTCAGGACTGATTCCTTTAGGATGGACTGGTTTGATCTCTTGCACTCCAACGGACTCTCAAGAGTCTTCTTCAACACCACAGTTCAAAAACATCAACTCTTCAGTGCTCAGCTTTCTTTGTGGTCCAACTCTCACATCAATACATGACTATGGCAAAAACCATAGCTTTGACTGCATGGAACTTGTTGGCAAAGTAATGTCTCTGCTTTTTAATATGCTGTCTAGGTTTGTCATAGCTTCTCTTCACAAGAGCAAGTGTCTACTAATTTCATGGCTGCAGTCACCATCTACAGTGATTTTGGAAACCAAAAAAAGAAAGTCTGTCACAGTTTCCATTGTTTCCCCCTCTATTTGGCATGGAGTGATGGGACCAGATGCCATGATCTTCATTTTTTGAATGTTGAGTTTTTAGCCCACTTTGTCACTCTTCTCTTTCATCAAGAGACACTTTAGTTCCTGTTTGCTTTCTGCCATTAGGGTGGTGTCATATGACTATTTGAGGCTATTGACATTTCTCCTGGCATCAATGATGAAAAAGAGGAAATTTAAAAATGTCTTGAGATAAATGACAGACCGATTTTCTATCTGGATGATATGTCCATTGATGTAATGGAGTATTAACGTCTGCGGGTATAACTGTATTCCTGCCAATTTCTTCATATTTACTTAGGTGCTCCTGTATTGGGTGCTTATATGTTAATGAATGTAATATCCTCTTCTTGTATTGATCCTGTTATCAATATACAGTGTTCTTCTTTATCTTTCTTTATGGCCTTTGTTTTAAAGTCTATTTTGTCTGATAGAAATATTGCCACCCTTGCTTTTTTGTCATTTCCATTTGCATAAAATGCCTTTTTCTTTCTATCCCCTCACTTTCAATCCGTGTGTGTCCTTTGCCCTAAAGTGGTCTTGTAAATAGTATAGTGTAGGCTCTTGTTTTATTATTCAAACTGCCACTCTTTTGATTGGAGCATTTAGCCCATTGACATTTAAGGACCCCAAGAACTGTAGCCAGCCAGGCTCTTCTGTCCATGGGATCTCCGAGGGAAGAATACCAGAGTGGGTTGTTATTTCTTTTTCCAGGAGATCTTCCCAACACAGGGATCTAACCTGTGTCTCTTACGTTGCAGGTGGTTCTTTAGTGCTGAGCCAGCAGGGAAGCCCACTTACTCCATTATTTCTAAAACAAGGTTTATTACTGTAGACTTACAGAAATCTTTCAAGACCTAAAGTTCTTGTCAATATTTAATAATAACATACCAGGAAAGTCCAGAACACTTGAATTGATACACTAAGTCACCCATTTACACCACTAGGAAAGATCAGTGACTGGAATTTTTTCTCGATTGCCTCTTAAGAATCCTGAGAAAGTCGATCAGGAAAAAACAAAAACCAAAACGAATCACTACAAGTAAAAGAATTTCGAGATTCACTAAGTCATTTTAAATGAGATTTAACCATGAGAGAAAAACTAGAAGTCAACATCCCCAAGCTTTTTAAAGGGCAGATAGTTAGTACCTTACATTTTGAGCTTAGGAATAAAATGGCTACAAATATCTGGGGGTCAAGTCCTAAGAAGTCACTTTATGCTTAAGTATTTCAAATCATGATGCCATTGAGTGAAACTGTGTCTGATTTGTTTGTAGGTAATTTTACTGGACTTTGTGAAATTTTCCAGAATGTTTATATACTCTTAACTTTAAAAGGACAAAAAAATTGTGCTTCACTGTTTATATGTCTGAAATCACCCATCCTAATCATATACAAGCTTATTTACTGAGGAACTACAAGGTTATGTTTTGTCCCACAAGATCTGTTCCTATTTAATGTAGACTGAAAATCTCTTACTGCCATAACACAGTCCTGCATAGACCAGGCTGTGTGTGTACACACCCACTGTGTGTATCCAGAACGGTCATTCATTCCTATTGTAATCACTCTAACCATGGCAGCCTCTGTTCCTTCTCTCGTGGATACTGGACATCTTTCTCCACATCGAGTCCTAATGGAAAGCAACACCTGCGCTGCTTCTTGGAGATACTGTTCCCAGTCTCAGATTTCACAATTCCCTGGGCATGTGTTGAAGACTGTGATTCTTGTCTAATGGTTTCAAGTGGAAAGTCCCAAAGGCCAAATCTTTGCCAGCTAAGTCTCTGGAATGCAATGATGCAATGCAAATTTCCCAAACCTTCTTAGTTTTTCCATACTGTAGCCCCTCTCTATGGTCTTCCCTGATAGCTCAGCTGGTAAACAATCCTCCTGCAATGCAGAAGACCCCCATTCAATTCCTGGGTTGGGAAGATCTGCTGGAGAAGGGATAGGCTACCCACCCCAGTATTCTTGGGCTTCCCTTGTGGCTCAGCTGGTAAAGAACTCACCTGCAATGTGGAAGAGCTAGATTGGGAAGATCCCCTGAAGAAGGGAAAGGCTACTCACTCCACTATTCTTGCCTGGAGAATTCCATGGGTATTCTATGTAGCCCTCTCTCTTTAAGGGCAGGATATCTATATATTCTGGATTTTAAGTGTTTCGATCAGTAACAGTATCTGCCTTTTTTTTTTTTTTTTTTCCCCTACAGTGAATACCAGGATGTTTTCTACTTGATTTTCCAATGAGGTTCCAATATTCTACTTCTTGTGGCTAGAGGGGACCCCTGCTGAATGCTCTATTTGCTTTAACAGGTTTTCCAGTTAATTTATATTTCTTCTGTGTTCTTTTTTCTTTCCTTTTGTGATTAGGTGATTTTCTTTTTTGTTATACTGGTGTTCTCTTCTCTTTGGTTTTTGTGAATATATTGTCTGTTTATAATTTGTGGTTACTGTGGTTTTTCAAGTATGTTAACCCATTATTACATGTATTTGCTTTAGAGTGGTAGGCATATGAGCTCAAACACATTCTTTAAAAAAAAAAGAAAGAAAATATACATTTTCTCACTCCATTCCCCTACATTTTATGATTTTTTTACTGTCCTCTTTTATATCTTTTTGCTATTTATTACAGTTATCATCACTTTTACTATATATATATGTGCGTGTGTGTGTGTGTCTGTGTGTGTATATATATATATATATATGTATATATATATATATATATATTTAATTCTGTGTACTGCCTTATTGAAATGATTTACTTTCCAGTTGTGATTTTTCTCTTTCCTATAGATTCTTGCTGCTTTTTTATTTAGAGACTACCTTTCAATATTTCTTTTTGGGTACATTTAGTACTGCTGTATTCTTTTAGTTTTTGATTGAGAATTTCTTTCTCTCTCCTAAGTAATAATCTCTGCTGAGTATCCTAGGTTGCAGGATTTTCTTTTTCAGAGATTTGAATATACCTTGCTGTTCCCTTCTAGACTGCAATGTTTCTCTAGAGAAATCAGGCAATAGCTTTATGGCAGTTCCCTTGTTATTAATTCTGTTTTTCTCTTGTTGCCTTTAAAATCCTTTCTGTATCTTTAACTTTTAATATATCATGGTGTAAGTCTGTATTTAAAGTACCTTTAAGGTAATTATTTGATATGTACATTCTTACTGTCATTTTGTTACTTGTGTTGGATTTTTGTTCTTTTGTGCTTTGATGACTATGACTATCTTTAGTGTTATGTTTGGATTCCTTTTGCATTTGTGTGTGTGTGTATCTATTACAGACATTGATTGTGGTTACCATGAGGTTTTTGTACAGTCCTGTGTATATGTCTGTGTGTGTGTATAAAATTATTTTGCTAATTTCTTAATTTCAAGTGTACTTTCTAACACTTTGCATTTCTACTCTCTTCTGCTCATGATTACTGCTTTTGATATCATATTTCACATCTAGTTATTCTGTGTGTGGATATTTCTTACTTTTACTGTATGTATGCCTTTATTAGTGAGCTTTTTCCTTCTGTAATTTTCTCGTCCTAGTTGTAGCCTTTTCTGTTTTGCCTAGAGAAGTTCCTTTAACATTTGTTTTAAAGCTGGTTTAACGGTACTGAATTATTTTGGCTTTTGCTTGTCTGCAAAGCTTTTGATTTCTCCATTAAATCTTAATGAGAGCTTTGCTAGGTACAGTTATTTTCTATTGTACGTTTTTACCTTTCATCACTTTAAATACATTTGTGCCATTTATGAAACCTTGTTTTTAAAAATTCTCATGCATTTATATTCTTTCTCTCCATTTTGAGAACAGTAAATTAATATGTATCAATTTGAAAAAGACCCATGTTGCATAGTTGTGAACACTGCACAATTAGCAGAGAGCTGCAATTGACATAATGAGTATTTGCTTCAAAGAAAACAGTGTGAGTTCTGTTGAATCTAATGATACTTTATAAACTGAAATGTGAGGAAGGGGTGGAAAGTATGGTAATGAGCAGAGTCTAGGATTCAGAATCTAGGGTGCTTGCTTTCCCTTTCACCCTAGTTAGCTTTGGCACGTCATGTACTTGGGCCTGTTTGGTTTATGTTCCTTTTCTCAATTGTTGTCAGCCAAGTATCATGTTTGTGCCTTCATTTTCTCTCTGTACCTAATTACTTAACAGAACTTCCTAAGTCTTTTCCTATAAATGTACATCTCATTTAGGCCACTGTTCAGAGGCTGAAGGACTGAAATAGGAACTTTTCAAGGTTTTCATTATTAACTAATGAATGGATGTGGGCATTTCCCTTTAAGAGTAGAAGTATGTATAATTTAATAACATACCACACTCATTGGAGGCATCAAAAAGTGTTTCAGTCAAGTGTTTTTTGTATATAGTTAATTTTTTTCTTTAAATAAGTGATAATACTGTACAGCTTTAAATGTCGCCTAAAGATTTGAAACAAAATTGACTATAACTTATTACGTATCAAATAGTTATAGAAAATTACTTCAACTAATAATGTCTTTATTTACATTATTGCAGTTGATATGTAGAGAAGCATAAAGGATAAATTATACTTATAGTAGGGCTTCCCTGGTGGTTCAGATGGTAAAGAATCTGCCTGCAATGCAGGAGACCTGGGTTTGATCCCTGCATAGGGAAGATCCCCTGGAGGAGGGCATGCAACCCCCTCTAGTATGCTTGCCTGGAGACTCCCCATGAACATAGGAGCCTGGCAGGCTACAGTCCACGGGGTCATGTAGAGTCAGACATGGCTGAGTGACTAAATACAAGCATATACTTAGAGTAAACATTCAGCAATATTAGGTGAGTAAATATTTGAGGTTGAATTAGTTTTTTTATCCTGAGGATAGCATTTACTTCTACACTTACATGTAACTTACCCTAATTTACTGTGGCTTCAAATTTACAAAACAATAGTAACAACGATACTGGATTCTTTTCACTCAGTAGGACAAAGCTTTGTGATCTCAAGTATGCAGATGCGTTTTTTCCTCTTGATATATGTGACTCTGGAAGATTTTTTTTGAGTGACTCAAATAAGAGTTCAAAAAAGAGATACAGTGTTAATATCTAAATGATATTAGAAGCCCAAATTAAAAAAAAATATGATACCTTTTAAACCAAATGTTTTAGGTTTCAGCTGTTTATTGCTTGCTTCAAATTAAACTGAATAATAATAATAAAAAGTGGGGATGGACAATTATAGTGGATCTTACAGACTAGAGCTTCATGGAGAATCATTTTATGATTCACAGACTAGGATTTCTGATGTTATTTGGAAAACCAAAAGGAATTAAGAATTTTCCAGACTATTTGGGGCAAGAAAATGTTATTAGAAATGTATTAACTGCTCTGATTAAAGAGATAAAGTTGATTGAATTGGTAGAAAGTAATTACAATGTTTATAGAGAGAATTGTCTATAGGTAACAAACAAAATTACTAAATGCAATCGATGCACAGCATGTAGCTGAGTAATTCACAGTGGCATTTCTTTTCCATGAATAAAAGAGCACTGGATTTTGGTACTGAATTAACAAGATGAATGCATTTATTCCTCATCACTCTTTGTAAATGTTGACACATCTGTTTAGATGCAAAAGTAGTAAGTGAAATAAAATGTTTAAGACACTTGGTGCAAAATTATCTCTAAAAGAAATGATAAGTGTTTCTATCCACTGACTTATGTACAAACATGTGTTTCAGTTAGGGGCATCTGATCATCCCAGTTTATACCAGCTATCTCAGTTTAATTGTCAATAGGACCATCTTTCACTCTTATTGTGTTCATTCTCACTTTGAAGAATAAATTATAAGGTTAGAGCAGGCTTCATGTTCTTCATATCCACACCTACAACCACATCTACATCTTGGGATCTTGGTGATTTCATGATACAGCGTTATAACCATCATAGCCAGGGGAGTACGTATATATGGAAAGAGAGAAAGAGAGACGATAGACAGATGGCAAGTTCTGCTTACTAAGTTCACATACAAATCATCCCGTGGGAAAAGTAAACACAGCAATTTCTGCAGAATAAGAGCTACTCTACTTATTTACTCTGTTTACACAGGAGTGGGATGTGAAAACCAGAATGATAGAAAGTGGCTGGACTGACCCAGTGATTCCTATGAAACTGTACAGAAGACAGGAAAAAAAAAAAGGAACCAGAATTTCATTCTTAATATATATTTACCTTGCTCTCTACTAGTCCAGCAATTTAGCCTATTCAGATTTATATTTATACACACACACACACACACATACATACTTTTCCTTCTGGGGCAGTCTGGCAGAAGGGAGAAGCCTGATGGTATATAAGCTGGTGGGATGTGTGTTCAATTGTGAAGGAAAAGAATGAAGTTAAGGAACTGACTTTATACACTGATCGCTCCATACAAATATTTAATTTTTTGTGTCTAACATATATTTTTAAACTATTATGAAAACAGGTATAATTAGCTATACTTTCTTTTTTTATGCTCTATAAACATGTTTACTCTATTGCTTGACTATCACTCAATTCCACCATCACGTCTTCAAATATTACATGTTTTAAAGTATTAGAATATATATTAACATATGTTTTAAAATCTGCATTAACATACTTAAATTTAAGTCAGGGGTAGATAAATTAAGTTACAGATGCATAGAAAATGGAGGATCAGAGAGGATGGCAACCATGACTTTCTGGTCCTCTCAGAAGGACGGTGGCATCCAGTCATCACAGCTTGATGACATGGGTGTTAAAATCACACAACTAATGAAGGTGAGGTCCCTGGAAATAAGTCAACAATCAGAAGTTTATAAAACTAAGAATCTGGTTCTGGAGTAAAGTGACCTTATCAAAGGTACTGAATTTCATGATCTGGAAGCTTAGTTTAGGATCACTTTGCCTTCCTCAATTGACTTCCATTCATCTTACTGTGCACCTTCTTTAAACAGAGCTAGTCACTGATTCATCATCTCCTAGGGTTAGACGTTAGAGACACCATCAGGCACTAAACTTTGCTTAAATGCCTGGAAAGTGAAAAACATGTTTGTCTACTAGACAAATGTATAGGGCAGTCATTATATAGTTCTTTGCAACAATGAAAAAAATAGGTAATAATTTTAATATATAATAGATGATTACTTACTATTGAAGTGTTCTATATCTACTGACATAAAGATGTCCACTTTTACTAAGTTTAAAAAAAGAACTATAAAACAGTACCATTATTAAAATTCTTGGACTTCCCTGGTGGCTCAGATGGTAAAAAAAATCCGCCTGTAATGTGGGAGACCTGGGTTAATCCCTACATTGGGAAGATCCCCTGGAAGAGGGCATGGCAACCCATTCCAGTATTATAGTCTGGAGAATGCCCATGGACAGAGGAGCATGGTGGGCTACAGTCCATGGGGCTGCAAGGAGTTGGACATGACTGAACGACTATGCACAAACAAAACAAATTATTAAAATATGTAAATTTATATACACACACTGCAGATATGTATATAGACATATGGATATAGATACACAAATCAATATAAAAACCTAGAATTTTATACATCAATGCTACCAGCACTTATTTCTCGGATGTGAAGATAGATAATTAATTAAACAAGGAGGAAATTAGATTGAGCGGCTCTAAACCCATGGCAGTCTACATAAGTAAACCAAAATCTAAGCCTCTAAGGATTTCCCTGGTAACTCAGACGGTAAAGCGTTTGCTTACAATGTGGGAGACCCAGGTTCGATCCCTGGGTCGGGAAGATCCTCTGGAGAAGGAAATCGCAACCCACTCCAGTACTCTTGCCTGGAAAATCCCATGGACAGAGGAGCCTGGTAGTCTACAGTCCATGGGGTCACAAAGAGTCGGACATGACTGAGTGACTAAACTATGTACTTTAAGGTTATGAAATCAAAATACTAAGGAAAACCAATCACACACAGCCATCAAGGCTTTAAGCCACAGCCCATCAATAATTTGTTTACTTTTAGCTTCCACTCTTTTTTTTTTTGTATGTCTCTCCCCAGCTGCTGCCTGCTGAGTGTTCCTAACCACTCTAGGTTTAGTGCTGCCCTATTTGCATAAACTTTTGCTCAAACTCTTCATAATTCTAAATGTATCTCTGTTTATCATTTAACTGTAATTATTTTAATATTTTATGTTTATCTTGTTTTTAAATTTTTCATCTTGTAAACATAGTACTACGTCCAAAATGGGAGGAAAAGGGTATTGAAGGACATTCTTCACAACTGCATGTCTGACTTCCTCTTACTATGGTCAGAGGCAAAACCAACAGATTATAGGACTCAACATTCTGGACGGTGTTTTGTGAAATCTATGTCAAGTTTTCAGCAGGCTTCTATGGCCATCTATGGAGTTAAAGCTCAGTGTAGACTTACAACCAAGAAAAAACACTGGAAGGGCCAAGACAGAACTTAATCATCTCCCTCTAACCTCATCAGAGAGTAGTACTGAGAAGTAATCAGGTTAAAGTGGTTCTGATTTTGATTATGACAAGAGCATCATCATTATGCATTGAATCTCATGTAATTTTAAAACAAATTTAGGTAGATACTGTTGGTTCAGACACTAAGTCCTGTCTGACTTTTTGCAACCCCAGGGACTGTAGCAGGCCAGGCTTCCCTGTCCTTCACTATCTCCCTGAGTTTTCTCAAACTAATGTCCACTGAGTCAATGATGCCATCCAACCATCTCATCATCTGTCGTCCCCTTCTCCTCCTGCTATCAATTCTCCCCAGCATCAGAGCCTTTTCCAATGAGTCAACTCTTTGCTCAGGTGACCAAAGTACTGAAGCTCCAACTTCAGAACTTCAGCATCAGTCCTTCCAATGAATATTCAGGGTTGATCTCCTTGCAGCCCAAGGGACTCCCAGGAGTCTTCTGCAGCATCACATTTTGAAAGCATCAATTTTTCCATGCTCAATATTCTTTATGCTACAACCCTCACATCCATACATTACTACTGGAAAAACCACAGCTTTGACTATAAGGACCTTTGTTCGAAAAGTGACATCTCTGTTTTTTAATATACTGTCTAGGTTGGTCATAGTTTTCCTTCCACGGAGAAAGCGTCTTTTAATTTCATGGCTGCAATCACCATCTGCAGTGATTTTGGAGCCCAGGAAAATAAAGTCAGCCACTGTTTCTTTTGTTTCCCCATCTATTTGCCATGAAATGATGGGACCAGATGCCATAATCTTCGTTTTTTAAATGTTGAGTTTTAAGTCAGCTTTTTCTTTCTCCTCTTTCACCCTCATCAAGAGGCTCTTTAGTTTCTCTTTGCTTTCTGCAATAAGGGTGGTGTCATCTGCATATCTGAGGTTGTTGATATTTCTCCCAACAGTCTTGATTCCAGCTTTTGACTCATCCAGGCCAGCATTTCGTATGATGTAATCTGCATGTAAGTTAAATAAGCAGGATGACAATATATAGTCTTAAAGTACTCCTTTCTCAATTTGGAACCAGTATGTTCTTTCATGTCCAGTTCTAACTATTGCTTCCTGACCTGTATACAGGTTTCTCAGGAGAAAGGTAAGGTGGTCTGGTATTCCCATTTCTCTAAGAATTTTCCGAAGTTTGTTGTGATCCACACAGTCAAAGGCTTTCACATAGTCAATGAAGCAGAAGTAGATGTTTTTCTGGAATTCCCTTGCTTTTTCTATGATCCATCGGATGTTGGCAATTTGATCTCTGGTTCCTCTGGCTTCCCTAAATCTAGCTTGTACATCTGGAATTTCTTGGTTCACATACTGTTGAAGTCTAACTTGAAAGATTTTGAGCATTACCTTGCTAGCATGTGAAATGAGTGCAATTGTGTGGTAGTATGAATATTCTTTGGCATTGCCCTTCTTTGGGATTGGGATGAATACTGACCTTTTGCAGTCCTGTGGCCACTGTGAGTTTTCCAAATTTGCTGGCATATTGAGTGCAGCACTTTCACAGCATCATCTTTTAGGATTTTAAATAGCTCAGATGGAATTTCATTACCTCCCCTAGCTTTGTTGGTAGTAATGCTTCCTAAGACCACTTGATTTCACACTCCAGGATGTCTGGCTCTAGGTGAGTGATCACCCCAGCATGGTTATCTAGATCATTTTGTACAGTTCTTCTGTGTATTCTTGCCACCTCTTCTTAATCTCTTCTGGTTCTGTTACATCCTTGCCAGTTTTGTCCTTTATTGTGCCATATTGTGCATGAAGTGTTCCCTTGATACCTCTAATTTTCTTGAAGAGATCTCTAGACTTTTCTATTTTATTGTTTTCCTCTGTTTCTTTGCATTGTTCACTTAGGAAGGCTTTCTTACCTCTGCCTGCTATTCTTTGGAACTCTGCATTCAGATGGGTTTATCTTTCCCTTTCTCCTTTGCCTTTTGCTTCTCTTCTTTTCTCAGATACTGTTATGTGTATTAAGGATAAAGAAATGGAGTCCTAAAGGAGTTAAGATATCCCCCTCTCCCCCCCAAGCCCCCCACCGACAGTCCATAAAGAACTGGAGCTGACACGTGAATCGAAGTTTCTTGACTGAAGTCTGAGCTCTTAACTACTATACTCTAGTGCATATATATAAATTATGACTGAATTTACTATCATGAAGTTGAGTTCCTTATTTTGAAACTCTGGACAGTAAAGAAAATAGATTAAACGCCAGATATACCTGTCAGTTTGGTTTAATGATACATTCATCCGACTGTACTTTTCACTTCCAAACTTTTCTGAATATAAAAAGCTGTAGCTTTCTCTATCATTTAATTTTAACACAACTCTTATCATATTTAAAAGAAATCTTAAACATTCACCCTATACAGTTAAGACCATAGAGACACAGGATTTTGGTTTCCATTCTCCCAACCATGCCCCTTTTCCTTCTATCGGTGCCTCTGTCTTACATACAGCCTCTCACTCCCACCCCCAATGCACACAACCACATATATTCTCAAGAAAACAGAGAATGAAGAGAGTTCATTCCTTGGAACTGAATAACCACAGTGGAGCAAAGGACATAATAGTATTAGCAGAGATGACTGAGAATGTTAGGAGACCAATAACTCATGAATAACAAGTCTGCAATAACTGTCTTAATGACCAGCCTAATAGATGGCACTTTAACAACATTTCTAGTACAATTCTTCTGTAAACTCATCTTCAATAAATCTATCATTACAAAGAACTGGATTGCTTCACCACATAACCACAGTTTACTGCATCTGGACACAGAAACATTATGTCAGTTGTCTTACTGTATCACCACCCTTGTCTTGAGTATTCTAACTATTGTGAGATAGACAACTACATGCTCAAAATGTAGGCTGTTAGTGACAGAGATATATTTATGCTACAGAGATGTAGTGGACATTAAATAAAACAGGACAGAAAGCTCACAATTATGTGTATGAGGAAAAAAGTAGAAACAGTAATTGTCATCCAGACACATAGGTGTGTAAATACTGAAACTCTAGAGACTAACTGGTGTTCTTTTTGAAATGGCTCATTGAATTCTTAGTTTTTGAGTGCCTAGAGCACCATTTCTACATTTGTCCCATATTATTTTACAATGACATATTTCTTGTACTGACTTAAAGTTCTTTAGAGTGAAGGATTGTCATGCTGTGTTCCTCATTGTATATGCCACCTCTGGCCCCAAATTCCAGCCCTTGGGTCCATTTTTCTCTGTCAGAGACTTGCAATTCTGACTCTCTAAAAATACCAGAATACTTCTTGTCTGGAGAGAACTCCTTATCACTTCTGTTTTTTTAAATCCTACCTTTCTTACAAGGTTCAGCTCAAATCCTGCAGTTCTAATTCCTTGCTACCTGGAGATGTCTCTTACGTGCTTTCAGATGAACCATCCAGTATATGTTACACCATTGCCTATACATTTGACAATTAGTTATGCTTAGCTTTGTAGCATAGCCTCTTCTAAAGTTTTTTAAATTCATTATTATAAACTATCCTTTCATTTAATAATTCCTGAGTTTTCCAACTCCGCTCCAAGTTACTGAATGAAATACACTTTACTATTTTTCTTTGTAGTCTATAAAACAGATTGCCCAGGACAGGTAAAAGTAAAATATATTGGTATAATTTTAACAATTTTTGTCTCAGTTGCTGTGAAAGTCTTTTGAAATTAGGAAAGTCATTTCTTTTGTAATTATACTTTCACACTGATTTATAATTTTGAATCTGGAAGTAACAGGCTGATGCCTTCCCTCTTCAGATAATCTTCTCATCAAAGCTGAAAACTGTAAATTCACTGACCTTACAACAATCCATATTGATTAGCAAGACTACTGAAAATAACCTATTGGATAAGCTATGGTCCATAAAATCACACAGTTTAAACAAGGTCCACAGTATGTTAGAGGAATAACAAGATCCTTTTCCCTATCTAATGCTGGAAAAAGCTGAATAGATACACCCTTTCTAGGGGATCTATGTATGTCTATTTAAAACTGATGTTACTTTGAAAAGACCATTTTTTTCCCAAAGTAAAGATATTATTAATCAAGCTATCCACACAGCTTTATTCTTAAAAGATAATTATGTATCTGCTTATTTAAAATATCCGTTGTCAAGAAAATATACATTCTTTTTATCACACAGCACAAATCTTATTTATTCCAACTTGAGGGTATGCTTTGATAGTTTAAGATAGTAAACAAAATACAAAGACACTAAACAATCTTATAAATAGCAATATGGGTAATATACCAAACATAAAGGAAAGGTACTAGCAGATATAATCTCTTTTACAATATAGATACAATATAAAGCAAGTAGGTTTTATAATAAGGGAAGTAGAAAAAAAGTTTATATGACATTTTAGTAGCTCATACTACTTCCTGGAGGTATGTATTTCATCCCATTAAGGAATTTTGGTTAAAATGATAACACAAAATACTGTGCTTGATAATTGCTTCCATTGCTTAGAGAAACATTAAAAATTCTGTCATGGGGAAATATAATAAAGAACAAATTCTGTTCCTTAATCTTATTTAAATACATTCAAATAACAGAATATGAGAAAAGGAAATATGCTTTCTCTAAAATGGGTCCAAAAACCTATGAGTTTAAAGGACTTATTTTTCAGTCCAGGAAATTAGCAAATACAGACTTTGAAAAACAGATTTTAGGTAGCTGCTGGAACTCTAACTGGATTTCTAAATCCCTGAAGTTTATTGAATGTTAGAAAAGCAAAAAAAAAAAAAAAAGAAAGAAAGAAAGAAAAAAAAAGTCATGTCTCCTCACATGGTAGATATAACAAATACAGACAAAAACCCAAGTCCTATTGTAGTGGAGTAAAACTCATAGCTGCATGTTACTGGAATCCTGGCAAAATCCAGTTGTTGAAGTTGTGGTCAAAAATTTAGGTAAAAAACTGAAGGGGACTGTAGACTACAGTCTGTAGACTCAGAATTCAAGGGCAAGGATTGCGTATCATTAGTTTTTGTATCCCCTGAGCTTAGCAAAGTACCTGGTACATAGTAAGAATTCAGTAAATGGCTGCAATATGAGATGAACTGAATATAAAGCTAGAAGGGGAGACAGACCTCTAACGAATGGATATTCATGTGTTTGGAAATTTTTTTAGAGCTAACCAATATTTTTAGAATCGGTCTTCCACTCTTCACAGGGATATTTGGAAGAAATGAGCAGCTTTGTTTCAGAGTTCATTTGATTATTCTCTAAGGAAAACTATAATCCTCGGTCTGTGGCAGCACAACTGTTTGTTGTGGGAATGATTATAGATCAAAAACAAAAAGATTATATCCCTTTTCAAGAGCAAATGAGTAGCAAGAACAGATGAAGTCTTAAGGAAACAAAGACGTTCTTTTCATGCAAATGTGTTTATGATAAAACTAGAGAGAGATAAATACTGAAACTACTAGTCTTTGTGAAACTTGCTGGCAGATTTTTAGTTTTGAGGAAAGATGCTTTCCCCGCCCAGAGTTGGCCTTGAAGTATGAAGACCACAGATCATTTTTCTTTACAGATATGGAAAATAGAAAAAGTGAGTTCTGCAATGAGCATTCTGCTGCTGTGTATGTCAGGCACAGGAATGAATGAATGAATGGCTTCCCTATCTCTGCACAGAATCCCCATCAGACACTTAATCTCCTGTTGTGTTGTTGTTGTTTAGTTGCTAAGTCTGTCTGACTCTTTTGTGACCCCATGGACTGTAGCCTGCTACACTCCTCTGTCCATGGGATTTCCCAGACAAGAAAACTGGTGTGGGTTGCTATTTCCTTCCCCTCAGGCATATTCCCCACCCAGGGGTCGAACTCATGTTTTCTGCATTGCAGGCAAATTCTTTATCAGTAAGTCACCAGGGAAGCCCCTGATCTCCTGTACTGTCCCACTAATATATTACCCACGAGGGGTCCACCACGGAAAGCCAAAGGTGGATTTTCCACCTAGATAGAAGACTGTTGGCCATGAAGTTGCTGTCCTTTTGTTCCCATAGGGTCTATGCTGTAGTACAGAACATTTTAACTAGAGCGTCTCTATTCATGACTTGATAAATGATATCCATCTTGATGTTGTGCTACTATGTTTGGGAAGAGTGAGATGTGAAGAGCAGACTATGTTCCTGCTTCATTTTTTATACTTATTCCTATATTCATCCCAGAAACACTTATCATGCTAGTCATAGGTTAATAGTCCAATATTATCTGCTAGTCACAAGGATACCCCAATAAATACAATAACTTTCCCTGCCCTGAAAAAGCTTTGATTTCAGTGGAAGACACACCAGGAAAACAATAAAAACTGTGATCCCTTGCAGTGGAGTCAAACACAGTGAACAGGGAATCAGTTGCCACATCCACAGTGACAGGCACTGTCCCACCTCAATACCGGCTTTTTACTCAAGCTTCCCCCAGACTCTGGCAGGAGTATTTTCAAACAACTCCACAGAGACATGAGCTCCCTCTGTCAGATGTTTAAATGTGATATAAACAAAAGAAGCATAAATCTTCATAAAAATGTAGGGGAAAAAAGTTTAGGTCTCCTTGATTCTTGATAATATATCCATCTAATATTCAAATATAAAGTATATCCAGTGAATTGTTCACTTTAGAAAGCTGTACTTTATAATATATGAATTCTATCTCAAAATAATAAAGAAAAATACACAAAATATATCACAGAAGTTTCCTTTTGGCCTAAGAGCACCTTATTTCTTTCAGTAAATAAAAACCACCTCTTTTATCACAAACCTTGACAGCTTCCTGAATGTATAGCACTGTTTATAATCAGGGTTCTCATATAGATAGCAAAACTTATTGTTTGCAGTAACGTACAGTGTTTTGTTTTTTGAATATTAGTCTATTTGTATCTAGAGAGTCTATCCAGAAAACATCAGCTGTTTCTAATTAATGTCAGATGAGAAACTGGCTGAGTGACTTCAGCCACATCTCTTAACCTCCGGGAAAATGTCACCTCTTCAGTGAAACCACAGACTAGATTTGAAGATTTTTGGAAATCCTCAAATATAATTCCCAGCGGAATTTTATGACACTAGATTCAAACTTCTGAAACTTTAGGACAGTGTTTTGTTTTTTGTTTTTTAAGATAATGGGAGACTCCTTGAGATGTGACAGGAAGGATCAATATGGAAGGAACAGAAAAGGAAGAAAAACGGAAATCAATGCCTTTAGTTGCACAGGAACACCCACCAACTCCAATACTCAGGCTGAAACCTTTTATTTCTCTTCATGTCCCAACTGATGAGGAGGAGGTCAATTAATTACCTTGGGGGGGAAACAAGACCAAGTTCTTCCGCTGTCACTAACGTGGCCCCCTGACTGCTCCTCGTACAAAGGGAGGCAGCATTTCGATGTTCGTTACCTGTACTAATTACAGTTGCTCAATCACTTCAGCCATGCCTGCACGTCTAAGTTACAGAGTGGGTTCTACGTCTGTGGGGTGGGGTGGGCATGAGCACAATGAGGGGGAAGGGGAGAGGGAAGGGAGCGCCTGATCTATCTGATACTTAGTGGTTCTTAACAGACTCATTCATGTTACTTGAACATGGATCATTTTGCAAGTAATCTTTGTCAAACAGATGAAGACATTCAAACTGTTCCTTTTTTTTTTTTCACTTTTTATTTTATATTAGAGTATACTTGATTTACATATACATAGATATGTTATTTTTCATTTAGGTTATTACAGAATATTGAGTAGAGCTTCCTGTGCTATGCAGTAGGTCCTCTGATTATCTACTTTGATAATCTATTTTATATTATATATATATATATATATATCAGTGTGTGTATTTTTTGTTTATTTTTAATTGGAGCATAATTGCTTTACAATATTGTGTTGGTCTCTGTCATACATCAACATGAATCAGCCACAGGTATACATATGTTCCCTCCCTCTTCAACCTCCCTCTCGCCTCCCACCTCATCCTACCCCTCTAGGTTGTCACAGAGCATGGGGTTGAGCTCTCTGTGTCATATTGCAGATTCCCACTATCTATTTTACACGGAGAAGGCAATGGCACCCCACTCCAGTACTCTTGCCTGGAAAATCCCATGGACGGAGGAGCCTGGTAGGCTGCAGTCCATGGGGTCGCGAAGAGTCAGACATGACTGAGCGACTTCACTTTCACTTTTCACTTTTATGCATTGGAGAAGGAAATGGCAACCCACTCCAGTGTTCTTGCCTGGAGAATCCCAGGGACGGGGTCACACAGAGTCTGACACGACTGGTGACTTAGCAGCAGCAGTAGCAATATGTATGTTTCAATGCTCCTCTCTCCATTTGTCCCAAAAGAACTTAACCATGCTCTGTTCTCATCACCACTCACCTTCTAATTGCTCTCATAGAGCTTCTTTTTTGGAGGAAGAATGGAATGTTACAGCAGATGAGCTCTGAAGCAAATTCAGTGCTAGTGCCTAACATATATTCACCTTCATACCAACTTTACGAGAAAAGACTAACATTCTCATCCTAACTAAGAGAGAAGCAAGGCCACAAGAGCTGTAGTACCTGGTTCAAGTCAAGTGGCACAGTGCTAATGTGAAAATAGGAACCTTGTTCTCCCTGACTTCAAAGCTCTCTCCCACATCTGCTATTGTAACCCTCAAAATGCACACTTATCACTCAGGCCCTAAAACCCCAACTTCATTTTAAAATCAAAATAAAATTCCACCGTGGCCTCTCTCTTGCTATTGATCTCTTTGAAGTTGAAAGCTTGCTTTGGAAGTAGAGACACTTCAGGATTAACTGTTTCCTGAGAGCCTTGGGCTCCACATAGGAGCAGTAGAAAGAGTCTGGACAATGTCCAGTGATGGTTAAGAGCCAATCAGTTATGACAGACTAGTGTGAGAACAAGGATTGAGAGACAGAAAACCGAAGTTACATGAGATTCCCCCAAATGCTGCTATGACTCCCAGAAGAAAAAATGAAAAGTTCAAGTGTAAAAGATATGGAGTTTAACCTTGCTAAGGAAACTGTCTAAGGTTTAAAAAAAAAAAAAATAAGTGGGTCTCTGAACATTAAAGAAGTCCAAATTCAAGTAAGTTTTAGAACTTGAGAATTTGCTTGCAGTTTGCATTCTAACAGTTACAAAAGTACAGAAAGAATAAAAGACTATAAACACATATCTACACACCGTGGTTTTGGATGCAGCATTAACTTCTAAGGTGAGCTGCTGTGTCTTTGTGTCCTACTAGATTTGTTTACAAGATGCAGAATGGCAGCCAGCCGGGAAGGGACTGTCTGTACCTTCATATCTTACTTGATGAGGCTAGTCCTCAGCTACGAACAAAGAAAGCGTCTTCTCAGACTGCCAGCTGGCAGGCTTGTCTTTAAACACTGCACTAGGAGTTTAATCAGTAGGTAGATTTGAGTTAAAGCTGAGGGGTCTGCATTAAAATGCATTCACTTCTGTACTGTCTAAAGATAATAACAGTGTATTTTCTGAGAGAAAGGGTCTGAAAATAAGGCTTCAACTGCTGATAAATCAGGTGGGGATAAGAAAAGCAGCTCTTTTTACAGACACACATTCTTTGTTCTGTTTGCTCCTGTTGCTCCTACTAGCAATTTTGACCACAACAAAGAGTTTCCATGAACTGTAAATTCTGTTAGAAATTGATCCAGACACATACTTCGGTTAATCATCTGCTGTGGGGCCAGTGGTGAGTGGGTTGATGGGTGGCCAACAGCATACAGAGAAGGCCTAATACCTGACCAGGAGAAGTTAATATTCGAACGCAGGAGATGAGTAGAATAAAAGAAACAACAGCCTAGTGCTAAGTGCATTGGTTTAAGTTAGCAAGTTTTCTTTTTTTTTCTTGATGATGATGATTTTGTTTTTCTTTTTCACTCAGTTCAGAAAAGCCCTACAGGTATGATCAATGACAGGGATGGGGAGAGGCCAGAGTTTCATTGATTCAAAGACATTTACTTTTTTTCACATTTTAATATCTCTGAAATTGACGTGCCTCTTAAAATTGAGGGCATCTGTTTGATGAAACAGTACCTACTCAGACTGCTGAGCACTTGTATCAGGGGCTCTGTGAGCATTTTATATGTATTAATTTATTTTTAATTATCTTCGAGGTAGGTTTACTTCTATTTTAGAAATGAAAAAAGTAAAATACAGAGAGGTTCAGTTATTTGCTTAAGGTCACACAGCTTGAGACAAACAGCCTGACTCCAAGAGCTGTGATTCTAGCCACTGGTGTCCTATCACCCCACTGTTAGCTCAGTGAGTACAAGGCATGCAAAGGGCTTTGGACCTAATCTGAAAAGGAAAACTACTGTGTTTTTAAAGAAGTAGGTAATGATTCCCACACTCTTACCCCCAGTCAGGATGTTCCACTTTGGAATAGTAAATTTAGCCATTCATCTCCCCCAAAGGTTAATTTGGTTTATCCAGCCCAGGTATGAAAAGGATACTAGTTTTTACATTATAAAATCATTCATTTTCTCATTCATTACACAAACCACCAAAATGTGTTCAAAGTTAAAAAAAAAAAAAAAGACAAACACTTTCTATCCCTGTGACTCATGTGTCAAACATAATTAGAAATTTTCCCTGGTCAATTTTACTCGTCTATTCCGCATAAAAGATGAAAATAGATCTGTCAGTCACCACTTTCTTACTTGAGAAAGGCAGGGAAGCCACTCTGAAGAAAAATTCAGCGCATTGAAAGCTAGACAAAAAGTCAGAGAAATGTGCATAAGTGTGTGTGTGGTTTCTTGTTTAGATCTCTGTAATGCTCTAATGAATGTCCACTGTCATGAGTTTACACATAAATTATAAATTAATTGAAAGCAGATATGACAAGTAGTTTTTGCATTATGAATGCTTGGAGGTTTACAAAACATGAGCAATAAAGGCTTTCTGCCTACAAATGCACTCTGGCACACAAACATGGTCAGATACACCTAGAGCCTTTTTCTAGAGAAAATAGAAATGTTTTCTTTTGGGATCTTTGCTTTGATGACAGATAGTTTTGTCCCTCTGTGGAAAAAGACAAAGTTTACCACTGGAGATGAAGAAACATCTATGAAGAACGTAGAAAATGACATAGGAAAAACCACTGGGTTTGCCCAAGGATAATGATGCAACACAAACTGGGGACTATGACATTTTTACAAAATGTTTAGCATAAATATTGACATAGTTGGAAGACTTAGATTTCTGGATTCTACAACCAACACATAAGAAACAACAGTAAAACCTTTGGTGTCTACAGCAGGTGAGTTAAAATCGTGTTCTTCTTAGAACAGGAAGTCATGAGTTCGTGAACTGTTTCAGCCACGTTCTAGGTGTGTGACCTTGAATAAGTTGCTCTTTCTCAGTCTTTTGTTCCCTACCCCTATGATCAGAAGGTTAAACTACATGATCCCTGAGGTCTGTTCCAGCTCTAGCCATTTTAAAATAGGCTCTAAGCAATGTTTTTTAATGTCTCTATATATCTTGGCATCTCTTGACATGTTTCATTATTCATGAGGAAATAATATATCTTTTTAATTTACCTGTCTTACCAGTATTGTGAAGAGTTTAGCCTATTAGACAAAGGTGCCACATACATGCTGTCATTAAAATGGAAAGACAGGGACTATTATCTGGGATGTTTCAGATAAGAGGCTCATTATCATCTGCCCAGACTGGAGATGTGAGAGCGTTGCCATGAGCACCGGAAGAAACTCTTAGCACATTAGGATGCTAAATGTTGGAAGGCACATGGGCGCTGAGATTAAAGATAATACACTTCCACAGATGGCAGCAAAGATCCTGGACTAAACTAGGTAGCAACAAAATAGGTCAAAGGTATCCTTCTGATAGGCCTTCTGTGAATCAGGTTTTCACCTTTCTCCTATTGCCGCAAAAACAAAACAAAACAAACCTGATCTTCAGAGAGTGTGTGTGTGTGCTCAGTCACTGACTGACTCTTTACAACCTCATGGACTGTGCAGCCTGCCAGGCTCCTCTGTCCATGAACTTCTCAAGCAAAAATACTGGAGTGTGTTGCCATTTCCTACTCCAGGGGATCTTCCTGATCCAGGGATTGAACTTGTGTCTCCTGCGTTAACTGGTGGATTCTTTATCAATGCCCATTCAGAATAGTTTAACTTTATTTCTTTCTTTCTACATTTATTTGTTTGTTTATTTAATTGAAGTATAGTTGATTTAGTTTTTCCAGTGTACAGCAAGGACTGTATATATTCTTTTCCAGATTCATTTTCACTATAGTTGATTATAAGATTTTGGATATAGTAGTAGTTTCAGTGTATGTGTGTGTGTATATACATATAGATATAGCTATAGTTGTTCAGTCACTGAGTTGTGTCTGACTCTGCAACCACGTGGACTGCAGCACGCCGGACTTCCCTGTCCTTTACTATCTCATGGCGTTTGCTCTAACTCATATATGCACATGTATGTATGTGTGTGTGTGTGTGTGTGTATTTAAGATGATACCACTAAAAGGCCTAGTGATGACAAATTTGAAAATATAACAGATATTGGATAAGTATTCATGTCTATGTAACTGCCATGGGCAGGTGGACTGTGGCCCAAAAAGTAATTTGTAAGTCACCTGCTTGGAACTTGGAAGAAAATCAGCTGAGTTAATTACCTTTAAAAGGGAGATTATTTCCTCAATGTAGAAAACAAAGGTATAAATTCTGTAATGGACCTGCAGTACATTGCCCCCCTGACAAAATGCTCCTCACTGCTGTTCTTCCTATATATACTATCAGTTCAGTCACTCACTTGTGTCCGACTCTTTGTGACCCCATGGACTGCAGCACACCCCTGTCCTTCACTATCTCCTGGAGTTTGCTCAGAATCATGTCCATTGAATCAGTGATGCCATCCAATCATCTCATCCTCTGTCACCCCTTTCTCCTCCTGCCCTCAATCTTTTCCAGCATCAGGGTCTTTTCTAAGAACTTTGTTCAGTTCTTTGCATTAGGTGGCCAAAGTACTGGAGCTTCAGCTTCAGCATTAGTCCTTCCAATGAATATGCAAGGTTGAGTTCCTTTAGGATGGACTGCTTTGATCTCCTTGCTGTTGAAGGGACTCTCAAGACTCTTGACCAGCACCACAATTCAAAAGCATTGATTCTCGCATGCTCAGACTTCTTTAAGGTCCAACTCTCACATCCATACATGACTACTAGAAAAAAAATACAGCTTGGACTGTACAGACCTTTGTCGGCAAAGTGATGTTTCTGCTTTTTAACTGTCTAGGTTTGTCATAGTTTTGTCCAAGGAGCAAGTACCTTTTAATTTCATGACTGCAGTCACTGTCTGCAGTGATTATGGAACCTAAGAAAATAAAGTCTGTCACTATTTCCATTGTTTCCCCATCTATTTGCCATGAAGTGATCAGACCAGATGTCATGATCTTTGTTTTGTTGAATGTTAAGTTTTAAGCCAGCTTTTTCACTCTGCTCTTTCATTTTCATCAAGGGGCTCTTTAGTTCCTCTTCACTTGCTGCCATTAGGGTGTTATATCACCTGCTTGTCTGAGGTTATTGATACTTCTCCTGGCAATCTTGATTCCAGCTTGTGCTTCATCCAGTCTGGCATTTTGCATGATGTTCTCTGCATGTAAGTTAAATAAATACGGTGACATTATACTGCCTTGATGTACTCCTTTCCCAACTTCGAACCAGTCCTTTGTTCCATATCCAGATCTAACTGTTGCTTCTAGACTTGCATGCAGGTTTCTCAAGAAGCAAGTAAGGTAGTCTGGTCTTCCCATCTCTTGAAGAATTTTCCGTAGTTTGTTGTGATCTACACAGTCAAAAGCTTTATCATAGTCAATTAAGCACATGCTTTTTCTGGAATTCCCTTGCTTTTTCTATGATCCAACAGATGTTGGCAATTTGATCTCTGGTTCCTCTGACTTTTCTAAACCCAGCTTGTACATGTGGAAGTTCTCAGTTCACATACTGTTGAAGCCTAGCTTGAAGGATTTTGAGCATTATCTTGCTAGCATGTGAAATGAGGATAACTGTGCTGTAATCTGAACATTCTTTGTCATGGCATTTCTTTGGGATTGAAATGAAAACTGACCTTTTCCAGTCCTGTGGCCACTGCTGAGTTTTCCGAATTTGCTGGCATATTGAGTGCAGCACTTTCACAGCATCATCTTTTAGGATTTGAAATAGCTCAGCTGAAATTCCATCACCTCCACTAACTTTGTAGTGATGCTTCCTAAGGCCCACTTGACTTCGCACTCCAGGATGTCTGGCTCTAGGTGAATGATTACTACACTGTGGTTATCCAGGTCATTAAGATCTTTTTTGTACAGTTCTTCTGTGTATTCTTGCCTCCTCTTCTTAATCTCTTCTGCTTCTTTTAGGGCCTTACTGTTTCTGTCCTTTATTGTGCCCAACTTTGCACGAAATGTACTATGAGTACTACCTTTTGTTCAGTACCTTTTCCAGCTCTTTACGTCACTACTCTCCCTTTACTGAAACTCAGCAACACTGCATTAATCCTTTGGATTAGCTTCTGGATGTTCTTATTAGTATTTTGTGGGGTGGGGTGGGGAGTAAGGTATATAGCTAACATTGCCTACTCGACATCCTAGAAATAAAAGTTTCTTGTGACTATTATATTTCTCTCAGCACTTAGCATGATGCTTTTCTGCAGCACTATGGTGGATAATTATTGGTTCCCCCTCCAGCTCAGAAGTAACTTTTTCTCTTTGATCCAAGGAAGGAACCAGATATATAGGGATGGGCTATTAGGAGTTATGTCCTAAAATGTGCCTCCACAACCCAGTGAGTCCATTTAAGTTCACAGTTTGTTTACTGGCATTTGGAATTTGACAAGAAAAAAATCTTTCTTTAGGGATCCTCTATGTAAAAGAATATATGATCAAAGGATATATTCTCTGTATGTGGGTGGGAGAAACAGAAGAAGCTGGCATGTACAGGGGAAAGAATAGTGCAGCCCAGAGAAAAACCCCTATGGTGAGAGTTTCAGAGTGGATGTTGGAAATCTCTACAGTCTTCCAGTTTCAGATAACAGTTCTGTTTTGTTTTTTTTTAATTTATTGAAGTACAGTTGGTTTACAATATTGTGTTAGTTTCTGGTGTATAGCACAGTGATTCAGTTATATATCTATATCTACCTATATTCTTTTTCAGATTCTTTTCCATAATAGGTTATTACAAGATACTGAATATAGTTCCCTGTGCTATACAGTAGAATCTTATTTATTTTATTTATAAGTAGTGTGTATCTGTTAATCCTAAATTCTTAATTTAAGTCTCTCCTCCCTTTTGGTAAGCATAAGTTTTCTATGTCTGTGAGTCTGTTTCTGTTGTGTAAATAAGTACATCTCTATCATTTTTTACATTCCACATATGTGATATCATATGATATTTATCTTACTTCAGATAAAAGTTTTTGAAGCATACCTGTATGGATAGCATTTGCTTCTATATAAATATATAATTTATAATACATGTATAATAGATAATATACAATAAATACAACAAATGGCCCTTTATTTTCCTTTAAGCAGACTCTAGGAGCTGCAGTTGATTTCTTGTTCTTGTTCAGTCGCTGTCGTGTCTGACTCTTTGTGATCCCATGGATTGTAGCCCATCATGGGATTTCCCAGGCAAGAATACTGGAGTGGTTTGCCATTTCCACTTCCAGAGGATCTTCCTCACCAAGGGATCAAACCTTACAGTCAATCTAATATAAACAGGATTCATGTATATGATATTGATAATGCTGACTGTGATGGCTGTCAAATTGATCTCATACACAGATATATTTGCCATCTGAGGAAATGGTGAAATGAAGATTGGAGGGGCATATGTGTATTGTATACACACACACACAATTATTCAGTCTTAAATAAGATTCTTCCATTTGCAACAACACTGATGGACTTTGAGGGCATGGGCATCATGCTAAAGGAAATAAACCAGACAGACAAATACTGTATGACTTCACTTAAATGGAATCTAAAAAAGTAAAACAAAAAACAAAATCCTCAGAAACAGAAAACAGAATGGTCATTGTCAGAGGCATAGGGTGGATGATGGAAGAAATGAGTCAAAGTGGTCAAAAGGTCCAAGCTTCCATGTTACAATTGACTCTTGAACAATGCAGGAGAAAATACTATAATTTAAACTGGGTTTTGCTATTGAAAAATATCCATGTATAAATGGACTTGTGCAGTTCATATCCATGTTGTTCAAGGGTTAACTGTATAAGTCCTGAGGATGTAATATACAACATGGTGGCTATTTAACAATAATGTGATATATATTTGAAACTTGTTAGGAGAGGTATTCAGAGTTCTCATTACAAGAAAAAATATTTGTAGTTATGTTAAGTGATAGATTATAACTAAATTTATTGTGGTAATCATTTTGCAATATACACATATATCAAATCACATTGTATGATAAATTAATACAATGTTAAATTTCAGTTATGTCCCAATATAACTTGAGATAAATAAAATGAACATTGGTAATTAGCATGATTGAATTACTAGACTAGCATTTTTGAAGTTCAGACAAGCAATTTGGATTTTAATTGGGCTTCCAAATGATCCATATGTAAACAGTAGCTAGGAGTTTGTTTGACAAGGTGTACACATCTATTCTAAATCAGTTGAAACATTCACCAGCCTGATGTACTGACTTTTGACAGTGATACCAAATTTAATTCTCTGAATTCTAGATGCTATCCTCATATTCTGGCCACTTAAATTCTAGTAGGACTTGGCAGTCTCACTGAAGAAAATAAAAGCCTAAAGTAATTTTAAAGACCTTCAAGATGCAGTTATACTGATTCCTCAGGTTCCTTCTTCCAATTGTCATGAATCTGACTTCAATTTTCTTTATAGTAAAGGAAGTCTCTCACATAATCTAATAATATCACTTTATAATTTAAACCCACTTCCTCCTAGTCTAACCTCAGAATCAGTGTAAACAGGTTTCATGCATTTAACTCCTGTTTTAATCTTAGAATCAGAGTAGCAGATTTAGCTTCGCCCATCTTGAGAGGTCTAAGTAAACATTAATCCGTAGTGATTATGCTAAAATAATTATGTTTGAAAGTAATATGACTTGTCTCTTCTCACTGAAAAACAGTGAAAAATCTATTCAAGTTTATATAGAGATAATATGTCAAAAAAAAAAAAAAAACAAAAACCACTTCTTCCAGTGTGTTGCTCTCTGGTCTAAAATACTATGCAGAGTCTTTATCATATTATCACAGATGAACACAACACTTAAATATCCCCTTCATGGCTGTTAAGGCACAGTAGAGTCAATTCATGCCCAGGGAGCTTTAATCACAGATCATCGTCATGATAAACGGTGAAGTCAGTGTGGGCTATCATGTCAACGGCTACTCGGGGAGTTCTTAATGGGAGTGCTGCCAGCATGAAGTTCATAACTACTTTCAAGGAGCACTTCTAATCTAATGGCTAAATGAGTATCATTAGAGTATCTTTTACATGCAGCATTTCTAGAGAAATCCCGTATTTAAAGGAGACAAGTTACTGTAGTCAATGCATACAACTGAGACTGCTTGAATAATGCAGATATTGTCAATGGTTTAAAGTTATAAGAGTATAAAGTTAATTAATGGCTTATAACAAGTTGAGCTATCAAATTGTATTTTTGTGACCCATCATATCATTCATAATCACACATAATGTGTTAAAGTGGGGCCATGAAGAAAATATCACACATAGGAAAACACTAAGAATAACAATAATAACACTCATGATAACAATAAACAGCAGGTTGGCAGTGTTAAAAGTTCTGGCTAGTGAAAGCTAACACTTAACTATGTGATTTTATGTTGCCCCAAATGGCATTCATCATATGCCTTGTTTTCTTTTTAAAACTCAATTTTCAATCTCAAGCCTCAAACCAGAAACTATAGAAACTATTTTCAAGAATACTGCACAATGTAAAGAGAGCCTTTATGACTAAGAGGAAGAATCGGAAAGAAATAAGAAGCAGACCATTTAGAAAATAATTCAGAATCCAATGTGTTTCCTAAAACTGAAATGTTCTCCTAAATGCTTGAAAGAGAATAAGTGAAAATATAACTTAACCGATGAGCAAGCAAACAAAATCTCCTTTGTGTTCTATCAACAAAGATGTTGGAATATGTAAATTGAGTAAAAGGTTACCAGCTCTTGAGACTGAATGTATATGGGGCTACAGATATGTTTTGCTCAGGAAGCACAATAAGATAATCAAAAATTGAATGTTTAAAGACTAGAAAATCCATGCAAATGTCCAGATTGCCACAGGCCCCACTGCTCCACATTCTTTTACATGGAGCTTCTTCACGTGGTTGATAACTCTCTAGCCACTTGAGGTTAGCGCTCTTCTTAGAGTTTTCTAACCAAATATGGCAGGAGTTGGTAGGGACTGAGAGAAATCCAGTCCATCAGCCTCATTTCAGATCGATAATAGAGAAATCAAGGGCGATAACAAGGATGTGATTTAAGAATCCCATTAAGTAAATCAGTAGAAACTCTTTATGGTAGAACTTGAACAGTTTCAGTTTTGTTATTTGGCACAAGACTTTAGTTGGACATTTTACTGTTACGCTAAGTTAAACTTGATCTAAAAGATAAACAATCATTCAGTTATAAATAATCCATGAATTCATTCCACTATGGGTCCCTGTTTCTGAGGAATATGATAAATACTCAGTTTCACAATCTTGTGCTTGATAAATGACACAATATCTAAATACCCACACATAAACAATTTTTTATTCATTTTCATCAAGGATTAACACAAAACCTTTAAGGATTCTGAAAATATAAGATACTGTTAAGTTCACCACTGCTTCAGAAACACCCAACAGTCTGGGAACATATTACTATCTTAATATTAGCTCAAATATTATTTTATATCGAATGGGTAAAATCATGTGTATGTACTTAATAATTATAGTTTTGAGGCCATGTAAACTGACCAAGAGCACTGGGAAATCTGCTTGTTCTCTGTAATTTCTTTTTCAGTGAGCTTTCTCACCATAATTTAGTGTATCTGGCACTCATCTGCTATATAGGGAAGCTTACACATTTAGTATATTAACTTGAAATCAGGAAAGATAAACCAACCTCATTAAATAACACCAAACAGACATAAAAAATTAGATACCTTTAAAAGTACAACTATTCCATTAATTATACAGATACTTTTAAGTTGGCTATTTGTTGTAAACTTTTGTATCAGATGCTGAGTCATATTTAAAGGAAAAAGAACTGATGGATATGATCAGAAAGAAGAGGGGGACAATTCTTGAAAATACTGTCAAGTATAAACACACTGAATTACCTCATATTCCTGGGAAAACTTCAAGTTGTCATTTGCTTTCAACCTTTCAATGTGATCTGCAAGTTCCAAGATAGGTATTGGAGGATGGCTAGCCATACCTATTAAAAGGAAAGAATACAGACATTTGAAAACAAATGAAAGTGATGCTAACTATTCCAAAATACAGAGAATACTATAGTTAGAAATGGCCTGAAAATACGTGAGTAGTAAAGATGTTTAATGTGAAAAAGCAGGCAGATAGTTTGGTTACTCAAAGCAGGACATGCTCTGGAAGGATGAATTTTGTAGCCAAATGAAAAGTCACCAAGCATAATCTCCAAACTAACACTCCTAATGTGAAAGAAAGTGTTATTGTGCTATGAATCAGTGCAGTTAGCTAGCGGAGAGAACTGACAGTCAGGCTTGATGTCAACTTCTGCTTTGAGTAATGACTGTTATGTCATTTCAAACTCCTTCTCCTGCACTGTGTGAAATGGAAATTGTGTGGAATTAAATGGTGTAAAGTGAACTAAGAAAAGAGACACTGAGAAAGGCCTAAAAAGGGAAAGAGTTGTAGCTGGATAGGAAACATAAAGTGACTTATGCAGAATCAAGGAAAACTAACTTGAAGAATGAAGGTTACCAGGGTAACCGGAATCATCTGAACCTGCAAAGGAAATGATGGTGTAAATAAAATAAAACAGAACAAATTTGTTAAAAAAAAAAAAAAGAAATGGATAGCCTGATATACTTTTAAAAAGCACTAATAAAAATGCTGCAGGTTTTAACAGGATTCATATACATTGTGACTAGATAAAGATCGCTTTAATATTTCACAAACCTGTAGGTGACTGACATTCACATGCAAACATGGACACAAAGAATGACATGCACCACAGACTATAGACAATAATCACTGATGACAAAATCAGACACAAAACTGAGTTTCAAAAATGTTTCCACTAGTAGCAGATTGTAGAGGTTGGGGTTGCAGCCTTCTCCTGGACATTTATCAATGGCCACACTGACAGCCTGGTGGTATTTTGCCCCAAGTCCCCATTATTCAACCCCTAGCAAACCTACAATCTACTTCAGGTGTAAACATCTTTGTCCACTAATGGGAACTGAATGCAGGAAAGGGAGCAAATGGTGAAAGGATGAAGAGGAAAAAGAAGGTGGTAAAAGAAAGCAGTGACATGGGGGTGATACATCTTAGTTCAGTCTGCCCGCTGAACGTATTCATCGAGTCTGTTAAAAATAAACCACCACTAACTATGGTGATTCCAGTGTCTTTATAATGATTTTTCATTTTTCATATGATTTATATTTTACTTCTGATTAATTTTCAAGAGCACCATAAGAGACCATTGCTGACTCATGTCTTATAAGTGCAAATTCCAGCTGACTAGAAAAACTTGAACCAGCAAGCCCCCAGGGAGGCCTCTAAAGTGGGAAAAAAAAAAGGGAGGGACTCAAGCTGGAAGCCCTGTCCCTGTGGACATTCTACTGTCCCTGGGACTCTCTGGAAGGTGTCAGGCTGAGGTATGGTGACCATTAAGTCAGCACAACATTTAATTACTTTGTAATTACTTTATGGGTATTTTAAATATTGTACTGATATTGAAAGCCAATGGGTTCCTTTGTCTCTAATGCCAAATTATCAATGGTTTGGTAAGTTGAGTAAAAAACTATCTTGCTTCTCCCAGATAATCATTTTAGCACTGTGCTGTGATAGGCAGTACTTTAGTATCTATGGCTATCAAAGTCTGCTTTCAGCCAGCTAAAAGCTTAATGGAAGATCCAGTGAAAATGAGTCAGCTTGGAAGAAGAAACTCTTTGTTGTTGATATGATTATGCATTTGGACCTAAATGTTGGAATCCATTTCTAGAACGTTTCCCAATAGATGGTAGCATTGAACTCCTCGACATTTTGTGGGAAGAATAGCTGAGTGACAGTGATCGAATAATTATATTGATCTTATCCAGATGAGGCACCCCCAATGACAAGAATGGAAATGCAAAGGCACAAGAGACGGACGGTAGGCTTGTCTGGAGATGAAATGATGTGGACATCCATTACAGTGCTTTAACAGAGAAAATAATAGAGACAAAGATGTTTAGACCTTTTCGAGCGAATCGTGGGAGAGAGTTATTATCATATATGGACTGAGTGGTGGTTTGGCTAGAGAGGGAGGACACAGAGCCAATCAGGGAGGCGTAGGGGACTGAATTACTGCTCAAAGCTGCAAAAAGTAAAGCCAGTTGGAGATGGGAAAAGCATTAGTATAACAGCAGTAGAAGACCATCATAATCAACCAATATTTACTTCTGGCATGCACTGGTACGTGGTCTGGATGTATTACTTTGGCAGCTAATGACAGAGAAATCCAAGCAAATCTGTACTGATCCATTACATTCTAATTCAGCATATGTATATATCACAGGCAAAGATACCATGGCATTCAAGAATCATTGTTTATCATCTGGCAATACTGCACCAAAGCACTAGGACAAGCAAAAATGTCAATATGGATGTTCCACAGAAAGTGGGGGAGTGCTTGTGGGAATCTGATGGTGCAGGAGAAGAAAACCTAGGCAGGTATACTGAATAGGAGTTCTACTTCTGCCTGCCATCTACTCATAGAAACAAACTTCTGGTTATCAAGCACCTAAATTTCTTTTTGTGTAAAAATAAACGTGTGAAGCTAGATTAATTCTGGAGTCACTTCTTTATAACTCATTTCAAAATATTCAGGATTTCGGAGCAGGGAAGGGTCTCATGGGTGTAGTTCATATGTGAAGGTTTTAAATGTAACTGTATCTTTTTCTTTGAGGGGTGAGGAACATCTGTAGTCTACAAAATAGAAAATTATGCAGTTGAATTGTCAATTTTTTAAATTAAGTTTAACACACTTTTTTAGCTAGCCAAATTACCTTATAAGAATATATGATGTACATATATGCATATCATGTATGTATTCAAAATAAGTAAATGTCAACATAAAAACCATGCTAAAGGATAGATCTGGGATGAAACTCCTCTAACATGAAACTCATTTATTTTCATTATTAATTTTTAAATTAAAGTGTAGTTGGATTTACAGTGTTCTGTTAGTTTCTGGTATACAACAAAATTATTCAGTTATACATGTATATAAACTTTTTTACATTCTTTTCCATTATAGTTTATGATAATATATTGAATATAGTTCCCTGTGCTATAGAGTAGAAACTTGCATGTTGGGCTTCCCTGGTGGCTCAGTCAGTAAAATAATCTGTCTGCAATGCTGGAGGTCCAGGTTCAATCCCTGGGTTGGAAAGACCACCTGGAGAAGGGAATGGCCACCCACTCCAGTGTTCTTGCCTGGAGAATTCCATGCACAGAGGAGCTTGATGGGGTGACGAAGAGTGGGACATGACAGTGAGTTTGTATTTGCTAATCCCAAACTCCTTATTTACTCCTCCCCCCATCCTCTCCTCTTTGGTAACCATAAGTTTGCTGTTTATATCTGTGAATCTGTTTCTGTTTTGTAAATAAGTCTATGTGTATACTTTGTATATTTGTATACTTTAGATTTGACACATAAATGATATGATATTTGTCTTTGTCTGACATCACTTAGTACAATATGATAATCTCTAGGTGCATACATGTTGCTGCAAATAGTATTTCATTCTTTTCTATGGCTGAGTAAGATATTCCAGTGTGTATATGTGTGTGTATGTATACACACACACATACACACACAACATCTTCTTTATCCATTAATCTGTTGATGGGCATTTTAGATTGCTTCCGTGTCTTGGCTATTGTAAATAGTGCTGTTATAAACATTTGGGGTGCACATGTCTTTTTGAATTAGTTTTCTCTGGATATATCTTTAGGTTTTTCTTAAGGAACCGCCATACCGTTTGCCATAGTGCACTGATTTACTTTCCCACCAAGAGTAGGAGGGCTCCCTTTTATCCACACCCTCTCCAGCATTTATTATTTAACATGAAACTCTCTAGCTCATACCAGAAAATAATCACCAAGGATCTGTGGCAAAATGCTATTATAGAATTCTCCCAAAACTTCTCCATTGTCCAATGTGGAAATAAAGTTTACAGGATATAATCAAGTATATTAGAATCTGAATGAAATAGGAGACACTAAGAAAATTATGAATTTGACCTCACCAAAGTATCTTTTCACTCTTTTGTTTGGCAACCTGGTCATTGCTCACAGTCTGGGAACCAATGTTTTTATTAGAACAGTGTTTTCATATTAGCATAATTTGAGGTGCTTTAAAATCCCACCTTTCCAGGATGCACACCTGACCAATTAACTCAGAATATCTGGGTATGGGAGCCAGACATTGACATTTTAAAAATTCCCCAGTAATACCTTTTAGTCCTTTGGGGATTTTTTTGGGGGGAGCCTGTAATGTTTTTCATTCAAAAATCATATTAGAGTACATAAGAATGAGACCAGCTTTCTCCTGGTGATACCCTTCAATCTGCTCCAAGTCTCGATTAGCAAGCTTTAGTGCTTTAGCTATTATTAGCAGCAACGAGCTTGAAGTGCAGCTCACAGCTGATCAGGACATGCTAGGGTCACAACCTCATCAGTTCAAAGCTACAAACGCACAACATAAATGCATTTTAAAGGAAGGCACCCACTGCATCGGAGCAGAGTTTTCATTACGGAGTTATGATATCAACATGAAAAATGACAGATGTAGTCAATGAAATCTGCCTTAGGTTGGAGGAAAAAAAAGGATGGCTACATTTTTTTTTTGATAGTAACTCTGTAATGGCTTCCTTATAAGATGTAAAACTTTAAAAATCATGGTGCCTTAGACATTATTTAGCCTAGCATTTTCATTTTATATAAAAGTTCTGAAGACTAGAAAAGTTAAGTGATTTGTATATTTTAGCCCATTTAGTAAGTAATAAAATCGTATGTGATTTTGGCATCCTTCTACTGTTTTATTTCTAGAATTGAAGTTATGATCTTCTAAAGCAGGGGGCAAAGTGTCCAGTGCTCAAGGGCCCAAGTCAGTGAGGAAAAGAAGTAAAAATATAAACAGATATTGAATAGTAAACACTCACAAGAATGTCCTCCTCCCCTTTTTTGTGCAACCAGGAATCTCCTAGGACTGTTTTTCATTTCTCTACTTTCAATATGGAGTCTCAGGAAAGAGAAATATTTCTCTATTAAAAAAAAATACACTTGTGACGAATGGCAGCTGATGTTCTCTTTCAATGTCAGGATTACCCTCAGGGCTGCTATAGACTGTGGAGAGCTTCTAGAAGGTTGGAAAGCTCTAGCAGATATCTTCCAAGTGGTACTAGAGAGCCAAGAGGGTGAGGCTTCTCAGTCTTTCAGTAGCAACTGAAAATCCTGACAATTATGCTACTTTCCTCCATTTTCACTACTGATTAAAAATCTTGTTGAAATCCAGTGGGGGTCAAAGAAAAGAACTTTGGAGGCCACATTTGGCTAACAGTGACCTCTGTTTTAGAAGAGCGGAATGTTCCTTTGGTGTGTGAATTAAAATCTAAGAACGCTCAAAGTGAGAGGCAGCATATTTGTGTCCACAACACACTAGGAGAGACAGTGAGCAGTGTGTGTGGGACTGGCCAATGTGTGCCTCTCCCATGGTTCATCCTCTATCCCCACTCCTCTCCAATTAAGTCCACTAGAAGGGCAAAGGACGCTCAGAGGAGTAAAAGGACTTGATCAAGGCCATCATTATCAGTAAACTATGGCTATGTGGGGGTTTGGATCCCACACCTTACCAGTTCTCATGTAGGGAACTTCCCATTATGCCATGCTATCTCTTAAATCATTGAACACCCCTGGGAGAGTGGTGTCACATACATAAATATGGACTTGTGAAATTGGACTGTTCATGCAGTAACATGGCATCATAAACTATCCTCAGTTTGAGAAACTGTGTCAGTAATACATTAGCTTCATTTAGAAGGTATGCTTGTGTTGGTGGTGGGGAACAAGTAAAAGACACTCATACACACACCTGTATTTTTTGTTACGTCTTACCAAGACATTGTGAGCTTCCATGAAAATATTTTAAATGTATACATTTAGTTCATGTTAAAAACTGTAGTGCTATTCGGCAGACATGTTTTCAAAACCCCCCTGAAATATCATGTTTTTGCTTTTCAAATGTTCTATTTTATGAGGTCAGTACTCTAACCAATATTAAGTTTCAAATGAATTTTTTATATAGAGAGAAATGTTTATCAAATACTTGCCTTATTTTTTAAATGCTGCATTAAATGTCAGTAGATACTTTAAAACAACTTTGTTAACTGGAGGTTTTGAGGTCACTAATAATGGTGGAACATCTTTTAGATGATTCTGCTGTTAATATTCATGTGTGGTAATGCAGTAACACTGTCTTCATGGTTTCCTTTCTAACATATTGTGATAAAGACTGAAGAACAGGTTATGGCCATGGGACAGAGAAATGTTATTTTGTTCATCAAATCAGAATTATACCTACCTGACTTAATAAATCATAGTAACTTAGTTTACAAAATATTTTTCAGCTTTTCACATCATTTATGTACTGCTTAGCTATAATAACTATAAATACTCCATGTTTACAATTTGCCTCACAAATGAATGGTGAATTAAAGACAAAAGAGAACATTGATTTGTAAGGTATAATTGCTTCTTAGTATGACAATGACATTTTGACTTAATCCATGACTAGGATCATAATTAAGGGAAAAGTACTCCAAGAGTGCTTTTTCAGGTAAGCACTAAATGACATAATTAAAATTCATTTTTATGTAGGATTTCTCAAAATGCAAGATTTGAACAAACCCATGTTCCTTTATATCAGAAATTTAGCATTTAGATGCAAAGAATTAATGTTTCTGAAATGCTAAAAGAGTACATCTAGCATTATTCATTTAGGTATCTGCCTAAATTTCCTACAGTACAAAATAAAATATAAGGAGATACATATAAAAATGGATTTTGTTAGCACTGATCCAGTTAATACTACTAGTGCATCAGAAGAGATGCCTCAAGAGCTTTCAAAATCACTCAGTTGCTATGCAGACATTTCTGTTGCTGATACTGCTATTTCTGATACATTAACATTTTATGAGTTTGTTTTTGTTTTTCACAGCCCATCAATCACCTACCGTCCATGTATGCTTTAGGGCAAAACATTAAGGTCATTCATGGAATGAAAACGAGGCTTTTACATTGTCCCATCTGATCATCAATTTTTAAATCTCTTTTCCTAAAAGGAGCCAGTAAAAGTCTAGAGTTTTGTTTTTGTGTGGAAAAAAATAAAAATTGGGAGTAGTGGGAGGGAGGATTCTAAGTAAGGGGTAGAGATACTGGAAGAAAGAATTTTTTAGGAAAAAAAAAAATTCTAAGCAATTCAGACCATAGTGGGTTGGTCTGAGGGAGAAGTCTGCAGGCACAAAGAAAGGTGCTGACTAGCATGCCACGTGATGGTATTAGTTAGATGTTCCTTTACATTTTTTTTTAATACTAGAAAGAAAGCTTATTTCCTTAAGATGCTGGACTTCTAAATTTGCTTTGTTGGAAAAAATAGAAATAGGACCACATACCAGTAATATTTTGGTTTTCTTATAAATCACCATCTTTTGACAATATTATATTTATTTTAGTCATTGTGTCCAATTCAAGAGGCCACATCCCAGATGGGCTACTCAGTAGGTAAGGCTTTTTACAGTATTTCAAAAATATCCATCATTGACAATCTCTATCAAAGCGGTAAAGTAAAATGTGCCTGCCCTAGGACTCAGCCATCACAATTCCAGGTGCCTATCATTCAGAAATAACAGCAATGTGAGGTCTGGGCTCAGTACTGCTCAGTACAGTATGTTTTGTAAGAACAAAATGCAGGAAATAAGTTAACCTCCATTAATAAGGACTGAGATGATATATTTTGTGACATCTGTTGAACAGAATATCATCAATACTATCAGCTGTTAAAGGAGATAAAACTTCATATATTAGCTTGGAAAATGTAGTTAAAAATATTAAAATCGGAAATTTCATGTAAATGCATCTGTATCTATATACTTGCTATATATATTATCATTTAAAGAACTGTATACACAAAAAATTCTGGAAATATATGCATGAAACTCTTTATGGTAGATATTCTGGAGAGTAAAATTAGAGTATAGGAAATCATTTACATTTTATTTTAAATATGTCAAAAGAAGAAAAAGCGAGATAAAGAGTAACTTTTCTTTTCTAAAAGTATATTTTTTGCCTTTTACAACTTATAAAAATCACACAAAATTTAAATAATACACTTCACAACCATACAGCCATAACCTAAGTATAACTATTGTTAAGCTCACTTCCTACTTAAAAAAATTTTCCTCAGTAAACATGTGCTACTTTTATAATTAAGAAATATTGATGGGCTGATTATAAAGTAACATGGAAATTTTTTGCATAAGAAAAGCTTTCTTCCCACCAAAAAAGTAGTTCACTTTTGTTTAACATGTAACTCATCTATCAGCCATCCTAACACATATCCAGTTACCACTGTCCAGAGATGTGTAAGGCTTAAATAGGGGTTTCATTAAAAGCATCTTTTATAAGTGAGTATTTTCTTCCCTTCCTTCGCAGATCTTAAAGATTTATAAAAACTGATGACTAGTTACTAATTCTAGAACATTCTTCTACTACATCTCTTCCCTCACTCATTGTGTCCATTTTATTCCATTATCCACTTGAGGTTGTAAGTCTCACCTTAGCTAAATGATCCCTTCAATTGACATATTCCACACCAGTTCTGACTGTCCCTGCAGACCATTAAGTGATGTCACCGTTGTAAACCATAGTCTCTTAAGAGATTAGCTAGTTCAGGTTCTCACAGTTACAACCTGGCTGCATACTGCCATCTGAAATCCTTAACAGATAGATAAATATATTCGTGGAAAATACCTACAAGCAGAGGTACCTGCTCTTAATTTGGAGAGTGGGAGCATTTCTAATCCTGTCTAGATGCTTGAATACAGTGTTTAACAAACAGAAGGACCTGATTATCACCCCAAATTTGGCAAGTATGCGGTAAAGCAAAGTTCCTCTCCACATCCCACAACTTCACAGAGACGGTATCATGAAAAGAACAGATTTCTCTGTGTTCACTTTGTGCTTCAGCTGAGTGCCCAGAGACAAAACTCTGACCTTTTTCTTTCCCAGACCCAGAGACATATGTGTTTGTGGTACTACAATTAGGGAAATAATTCTTTGAAGTACTTAATGCCAAATATTGTATCTATATGAAATTTAGTATGTACGTTTCAGTATCTTTTGAATATGAAGCAGAATTTGGGAAAAAGATCTGGCTCTTTAAACCCAGACGCTCCAACAAAAATAAGTAACTCAAAATGTAAATAGATTTTTCATTCACAAGATGATTTTTTTTTTAAAGGGAAGTAGAATTAAGAATCAGTGAACTAAGCAATAAGCTTCCTTTACCTTCTGAAAGACCTACTGAATTTCAAATGATAATGTTAGTTTGACATTTTATCATCCACAACAGACTTATCAGAAGTAGAAATCAATTTGCTTTCAAGATCAAATTCTGTGCTAGGGGCTGGTTATATAAATCACAGGTTTCTGATTTCATTGAAAATCATGGACTGTTAAGTCTCTACTTATGCATACCATTAAGTAACACTGTCATATTATATAACAGTTGTACATAACTATACACACAAAGGTATGATGTATATAAAAGCACATTTCAGAAACTGAAGGGTGAATGGTTTAAAATCCAAAAATATAAGTAAAAATTAAAATTGCTTCCTGTGCAATACCTAAGAAAAGTGTTTTATCATAAAAGAATCATTTTATTTGATCATCCAGGAAAGCCCTTGATTATTTACAAACCAGGGAGGATTAGCACAAAAAGGTTACTTGGTTAGCAATCCCAACTTCTGCTCTTATCCTATTGGCAAGTAATTAAATTCATAGCCACACGCTACAATCCACACTGGCTGAAGCAAACTATAACATTCTCTATGAATTTTACATTAACATGTGAGTCTATTTTCTTTGTAAACTGGTCAGATTTTCAGGACAGCAGGCCGCATTCTAGAGCCTGGGAGGCACATAGACTATTTCAACAAACCAAGACTTAACCAGACTGCTTAACTGAGGCGGTTACAGCATAACGCTGCCCTGGTGAACAGACGTGCTAGGATCTTGGGACAATTTCTCTTTTATTCTATTCCTCTTAAACCACCTCTCTCCTTTTTACTGTTTGCCCACTTTATTCCACTATCCATTTGAGGTTAAGTTTAATCTTAGTTAAATGGTATCTTCTGGTGGCTCAAATGGTACAGAATCTGCCTGCAATGCAGGAGACCCAGGTTCAATCCCTGGGTCAGGAAGATCCCTTGGAGAAGGAATGGCTACCTCCTCCAGTATTCTTGCCTGGAGAATCCCATGGACAGAGGAGCCTGGAAGGCTACAGTCCACGGGGCTGTAAAGAGTTGGACACGACTGAATAACTAACACTAGCCATAAGCCTAAGTCCCCATTTTACTTTGTTAAAGCTGTTGCTGATAAAAGCAATGTCACTTCAATTGTACCCTTCATTCTTTCCAGTGACTTATATGGAACTTAGCAGGTTCTCTCTATAAAGGGATCTAATATTCCCACATACATTGGGGAAATTAGATTCTTATTAGCATTCTTGAATATGGAGGTATCTTGGTTGAAGGCATTGGTATTTCCCTTGTAGCCGCCAGCACTCTGCTAGTAACGCTTTCTGCATGGTAGCCATTCACGTGTTGCTGGGGGTGATGAGGCACAGCACTCCCACTGGCTCTATTTTGCTGCTAACCTTGCCTTTATACTAAGCCTCTTAAATAAATGCCCATCAGGAGAAATTTAGTTATATGGAAAATTTCTTTTGATTGTCACACTGATGAAGGTATATCTTTGCTTTTTAAAGAATAAACCTCATTTGAGATAGAATATTTTTTAAAAAGCCCATGTCTATGGTGATTGGTAGAGTCACATTTAAAATTCCAGGCATTTCTTTTAACTGGATAGTTACTAGTTACTATGGCATATCTACATATAAAATAACACATATGCTAAATACAGTAAACCATGCATTTTCAAGTCCAAGCAATTCACTGAAAATGTGTAGTTTAGTAAGTCTGTGGTATACCATAATGGGTAGAATATCCATTTGACACAGAAAACTTTCAAACGATTTGGGACACAATATTACCAACAAATTGTCATCAAATGGACTTCTTAGATCAGCTTTTTAATTTTGTTCATTTTCATCAGGTACTGAGACAATGCCACTCAGCTGTATAGTTTAGCTGTCTCTACCATTCATCATTTTGGCATAAATAAGATTTAGGTGAAAAAAGGCAAAATGGAGTTAGCCTTGCATTAACAATGCTGAACAAAACACCCCTCAGCAGGAATAATATTTTTCCTCTGTTGAAGCACTTAATGTTCTTTAAGAAACAAACATATATTTCCTATCCTCAATCACTCTGAGCATCTGCTCAGCAATAAACCTCAACTGGTTGGTGAAATTCAGTAAAGGTAACATACAAATTGTTTCCCTTGTTGTTCTCTTCCCCTCCCCTTTCTTTCAGAATAACATACACAAATTAATAGGGAAATAGATTTTAAAAATGTATTCTTTCCCAATGAGATGAATGAGGTAACATTCCATCCATCCACTCATTCACTTTATAAGGTAAGAAACTGGACTCTTTCCAGATAGCTGTCACTGAAAACAATCAAGTGTGCTAATAAGCTCATAAAAATGGCAAATATTTTTAAGACTTTAGGCTTTCCAAAATTTGAAGGAAAATTATTTTTTTCCTTTTTCCACCCCACCTCAGATTTTCACAAAGAATATAATTTCAAGATACATGTTTTGCTGAGTTTCAGTAATAGTAAAGAAAGAATATAAACGACTGGTTGAAATAAAGTGATACAGTCACCTCTCATGGCGATGTCATTGGGGCTATAAAACTTTCAGTAAACACTGTGTTCTGGACAAGATGAGTCATGCTTCTTACCTGGTGTTTGGAAATTAAGGCGCCTCAGTTCTACTGGGTCTGTTGGATGGTGTGAAGGGACCTCCTTACTGTTTGGTATGCTGCTCTTTCTAGAGTCAGATTCTGCCCTCTTCCTACAGGGAAAGAATAAAAATTTAAGAATAAAACAACCAAAAAAACTGAAACCGATTTAAAAAGGCAAACAATTATGCATGTGTTGCCACCCTACCCTTCCCCCCATCCGCCCCCACCCACTCCATCCCCATTTGTAGTTTTAAAACTTTTTGACCTTTGTGACTTTGTTAAGCTAGCTTTTTTCTCTCCTGGCCTACAGTGTTTCCTCAGGTCTGAAAATTTTAAGTGGATGATCTCTAAGTCCTCCTTTAGCTCTAGAATTAAATAATTCAGACACTCTGCCTTTAGGCATAAGGAGGTGCTGGTGAGATAGGTTTGGGAACTTGTTCAGCTTTTCTTCCTTGTCCACTAGTTCTCTTTGGGAGGAAAAGCATAGACTAACCCTAATAACCAATACTATGATTGTAGTTACCATGGAAATAAACTCAGAAACTACTTGGCCTCAAGCTAAACAGCTAAATCTGCCCCCCTCCTTTCTTCTGCAGGATTCATGACTGGTGACTGCAAAGTGGACCTGCATTGGATTTTCCCATAACCAGATAAATACAGTAAGTGTATTTCTAAGAGTTCAAGTTAGCCTGATACCTGGAAGGAGAATCAGGACCACACCAAACCAACATCCTTTTTCTCTTTTAAATTCTAAGGAAAAAGTCATGTTGCCTGTTTATGGTGTCAAGGTAAGTATCTTTGCTTAAGGTGTCATGATGTGATTTTTAAAAATGTCTCTGCAACAAATGTCAGGTTTTTTCATAAGATTGCTTTATCCATGTTTTTTCCAGACAAATAATCACAGAGTGGCACCTAAATATTTTCCTTAAGGTTGAATTAGATGAAAAACTCACTTAACTAAGGGAGAACTTTTCAAACAGTGGTTTCTCCCCAATACAGATTCCAGCAATCTCCAGGCTGGAGTCATAATCAGAGCATCTCACCCTGCTCAGAGCAAAGACATTCTTATCTGGGAGGAGGGTGCAGAGCGGGTAGGAACTCTCTGTCCCTTTTGATATGACTGTGGTTCAGCTCATTAGTGCTGCTGTGGCAGTGGGGTCTCATCCAGTGCCACCCAGGTCGTCCCATGGTTAGCTAGAGGGCTCCTGTTAAATAGCCTTTCTTCCCATCTCTGCTCATCTGTATAGAATGAAAGCAACCAGAGGATGAAGGGAAGATTGATGCAAAGGGAAAGTATACTTGATTTGCTCAAGTGCAATGCCTTTGGCAAAACGTCCTCAGTGCGATGAATTTTGGGGGGTGAGTCCTGTTAGACATGTTGTTCTCTCAGAACCTTGGATTAACCTGTCTCAGGATTTACTGCTTCTACCTAAAATTCTCAAATATAGCCTTAGGACACAGTGTACTGCCAAACATACTACCAGTCAGAGGAAAGCAGTGAATTGGAGGCATGCCAGAGGAACTGGCAGCTCCAGTTATATGGAGTGAAAAATGAGAAGGAAAGAAAAAGAAGAGATGAAAGGCTGGTGAGAGATAGATGAAAAGGAAGAGAAAAAGGGGCTAACAAGACAATGTGAAAGAAGGACAGGACAACCACTTGCAGAGTAGAAAATGTCAGTGTGTTTATGCTGTGAGTATTATTAGCCTCATGATACAGACACATGCTTTACTATTGAAGATAAATTGGTTAACAAAACACCACCAAGTTTGGACAGTCAATCAATCTCAAGTGTAACAAAGATATGGTTGGTCTTTTCCAAGTAATCCCAGTGGCCCTTCTCAGGTTTTGGTCTTTTCACAGTCTGGCACTTTTTTTTTTTTTAAACTTATGTGCCAGATCCGATGCCTAAAACCTGGATTTGTATCTCTTTCCAGATGGCTCTACAGTCCTTCTTGCAGGATTATAGAAGCCTCATGAAGAAATATCTGGGCAAGGAGACACTGGCTGTTAGGTATTGGGGGGCATCCTCCTTATCTTCTGTTGCACTGAGGCCAGATTGAGTGGCAGTGAGGCAGGGGGAGAAGAAAGAACACTCTGTAAAGACATTTGGTCAGTTTCTTTGGTACCAGGAAAGCGAAAATCCTATCTTGTTGCCCAGTGAGTCTTGGAAAACCCAGAGCATGAGACTAAAATGACAAGTCACTCTTGTAATAAGTGGGAGGGGTGTTCTGACATTTAATAACTAACTTCTCCCTCAGTCTGTCTAAATAAGATAATCTCTGAGAAACCAGTTTCCAAAACTCCGAGCCAGCTAGGAAAATCAGCTGTTTAAATTTCATTCTGCTTCATTTAGTTTTGATGATCACAACACGAGTAATTCTGACTGCCCACACTTTACCGCATTGTTTCTAAACAGAAATGTGTTAAAATGTGAGTTTTCTAACAAAGAATTTCTAAGCAAGATTTGCAGGATGAAGAGTTTGATCATCATCAGAAACAACAATCATTTTAAAAAATGAAATTTACTGTTACAAAGTATTAAATGGCATATAATGGTCTAAATCAAGCCCAGTATGAACATCAGGAGTGACATTTCTTTTTCTGGTAAGTTTTTGGAGATCTCATTATTTTCAACTAGAAAAAAATAACAAATAGTGACTAGAAACAGATTCTGAATATTGCCTTGCTATTTTTTCTATCAGAATTATAAATTCCTAGGGTAAGTTTATTTCTCACAGTGAGAAGTGTCTACCATGGGCAGGCGTTATCTGCGTGAAAAGAAAATAGAAAAGCACATGACATTTCAGATATGGCAGAAAATGCTAATTGTATAAAAATATGTGTTTATTTGGGCTGTGAATAATGTACAACAAAAACGCTGCTCTTTGGTCTCAGCGGGGTTTTATTTTCATCTAGTCTCACCTGGCTTTGATCTAAATGTAAAGTGGGGAACAAAAAGGGACATGGGGTGGAAGATCATATCTATTGTATTTATTTGGAACTTTTGTTCAGACATATGCATACAGGCTTTTGGAAGAAATGTAATTATTTACTATTAATAGAGATTTCAAAGAAATCAGTTCACAACGATTCTGACGACATCAAGAACAGAAGCCCAACTTTGCCACTACTGGTATCTCCTTGGGTAAGTCAACTACAAACCTAACTTACTTAATTTCTTCACTTATACAACAGGGGAAGATGGTTAGATGATGTTAAGTTTTGGTCCAGCTCTCTTGATAGAACAAGAAGGTAGTGATGAAACTGTGAAATGTGGCCAGTTTTACAGTGAGAGGTAGATTTCTGAGCATATTAAGTGGATTCAAAGTGTTTTGAGTTTTGCCTTAAAAGAACTATTTTGCGTGTGTTTTTCTGCTGGATTAATGACAAGCACAGGTTCTCTGAGGTACTGTTGCTGTCAGTGAAAGTGTAATGCAGCTTGTTGACCAGTGTTACATGGTTTTAAGGAAAATAATGTAGCGGTAATTCTCTGGTATGCATCAGAGTCACCCAAGAGGGCTTGTTAAACTACAGGCTGCTGGACCAACTCCCTAGAGTTTCTGATTCGTAGATCTGAGGTCAGTGGGATCAAGAATTTGTGTTTCTATCAGGTTCCTAGGTGATGCTGGTGTTCTTGCTACTTGTCTCCATAGAGAACCACTGAATACAACACTGGAAGGGAGGCAGGTTAGATGGGCGTCGAGATCCTTTGCTTAATTTTAACCAGGAATTCATAAATGTGTGTGTGTCTCAGAAAGCTGAAAGGTTAGCTTGGACTGATCAGTAAATAAGCAAGCAATATAGGAATGATTATTATTGCTATTATTCTTCAAGGCTAGAGGACAGGGAAAATAATTTGGAATTAAATACAAATTCTTACTAAAGTATTGCCATCGATATTAGCAGGGTATAAAAATGTTAGTATTCCTGTACAAAGGGTCTTGAGATCATACTTTCAGTAAAAACAAACAAAACAAAAATGACTCACGTTAACACGTACAAATGCTCATTTAACCTTAACTACAAACAAAACTCAGAGACAGGTTTTACTACCTTTTAAATTTACCTTTAAATAATCTATTTTATCGTCACATATAAACTACTACTTCCTGAATCATTTTAATATCAAAATTACTTTTTATACCTAGGCTTTGTCCATGTTCCCTTTGCCAGTTTCATCTTTTATCTCCAGCCTCCACCCTTACCCCCTCAATACCTCCAAAGTGTACCTGTCTTCTTTGTTTTTTTTTTTGTACTGAGCATTAAAGGGGTTTGATCTCTATTCCTCACCTGTCAGGCTTACTGCTCCATTTTAATGCAGCAAAAAAGAAAAAGAGAGGCTAGATGTTAGTTGGCCAATGGTAACAAGAGTAACCATGACAACCAAGATTTAACAGCTCATCATTAGGGACATACACTGACACATATTAGAAAATGATAGCATATCAAAATATTCCAAGGCCTCTAATCATGAAGCAAATGGAGGACATGAGAGTACATGGCTAAGCAAAGCATTTGTGGATGTATTAATGTCAGATTCACTTTTATTCATCAACCTACAAAACACTGCCACAACTAATTATATCCTAGGAAGAGTTTGATGGTAGAGATATTATTTGATTTTTAAAAAACATGCCATGAGACAACAACTAATGTACTTAATGGGAATATAACATTATCCCATATAAGAAATTCAGTTCATTAAAAACAGTCTTCTGTTAAGAGGTACATCATTCCTTTAAAACACCTGCAAATTACACTGACCTGCAGAAAAATTTGCACAATTGTATAATATACCACAAGGTAATTAAGTGGCAGAGATGAGTTCTTCAAACACATTTTAGCAAGTAAGGTGATTATGAATCTTTTTTTTTTCCAGTAAAAGCTTAAGTACATTTTCAGTTTTGGAAAATATAATACTCATCATTATATCTACAGAGCATAACCCATCTATATAGCTGTGCTAACCCAGAAAAGCCATTTATTACCAGTCACTGACATGACCCATATTTTCCTAGTCACAGAGGCACTACTGTATGTGAAGGCTTCCAGCTCACTCTCATTGGCACTTTCACCTGTGATAATAATGTGGACTGTTTAACCATGTTCTTTATGCAGAAAGTGTAACCTTCACCTAAAAAGAATTCATCTAAATAGTCTTCATATTGAGGCAAACTGCAAAATATTTTGTGAGTTCTTAATTGCAAGAAACAAAGATACCAGGTCTACCTCACAGCCAACAAACTATACACCCATATTGCTACAATATCTTCCCTTAAGGTAATCCAGCCCATAGCTTTTGAAAAGTACAAAGTCCACATTTAAACTGTACACACACACACACACACATACAAAGTGAATAATGAAAATGATATCAGACACACAGGTTCTTTTGATTCTTAAAGTGATTTAGCTAGTTATGCCAAGTTTTTAAAAATCCTACAAGTGTTCCTAACTTGGCTTATTTTTAATCAATCAGTGAAGTCATCAGTGAATCCATTGTAGGAAAACCTATTTCTCTGGCAGAGTGAAATACTTAGTGAATTGCCAGGTTTGTATATGAAAAGGCTGTTGAATACTAGGATGAACCAGTGCATACTCTCCACTTCATTCCTCTACCACAGAAATGTCAGCCTTACTGCACATGGGTACATATTTTGTGCAAATATCTATAAGTTTAAAATCTTTTGGAATTTAAATTGCAGGCTAAGGATTTCATTACAGCTCTTGCCAGTCAAGATGAAGGTGATAATAAGAGATGGAATAAATAAGAGGAGGGGACTGAGTTTATCTACCACTATTTGATTCTTGTAAATTTGATTATTCAGTAGCCCTCTGCACCATGCACTCGCCTTGGCATAAGGAAATACCATGAGGAATAAGACAGAGTCCTTGACCTACAGTTTAGTGGGGGCAGAAAGCCAAGGAAATGGGCAATGGCAGTAATGCGGTAGGTTCTATGATTAAGATAAGCAGAAAGTGCTTTAGAAGCATAGAGAAGGGGGGGCCTTAAGGCAGCCTTAACTGATAAAAGAGGACATGAGATGGACACTCAGAAAGACTTTCATTTAGCAAGTGGATCTTAGCTTACTTCTAAAGGGTGAGTGAGAGTTTGCTGGGTCAAGACAAGTGCCTGTGGAATGAGTAGAAAGGCTTTCCAAAGGACCTCCTCAAAGGCGAGAAGGCCTAGCCCAGTGTGGATGCCTATTTCTTCATAGCATCTCAAAATATTCTGGACTCTGATACCATGGGAATACATGTAGGGCTGATTCGAAAAGATGATTAAAGAGGTAGAGTCCACAGGGAACCACTGTTAGGAAAGGTCTATACCTTAGTCACATCTTCCTCATGGTCGTCACACATGAACATCCAGAGGGGATGGAAATTATTTACTCTCCACTCACATTAGACTATTACTATTCAAGAATGATAATTTGGTCTAGACCATGTCTTCGTGCTTTCTAACATCCTAATCCATTTTTTCCCTTTCATAGTATATAATAAATACTTATTCATCTTGAAATGTTTTTCTTAGATTTACATTTTAAGAATATTTTCTATAGAAATAATTCCTGAACAGTTTTAGAACTAATGATTGAAAAGTCTTACAGATGTAGCAGATGTGCAGGGTAGATGAACATCAAAGAACATTCAGTTACTTTATGGATTCTTTTTTCTTTGTAGGGGAAGATAGATGAAGGGCAACATGGAGTCATTTAGAAAACGTACATGTGCACTGAAGGTAAAAATAATACAATGTTAATTCTATTACTTGATCTTTTTTTTAGGTTCTCATATTTAAAAAAGGTCAGTTATCTAATCTATGTACTTATTTTAGAAGTGAAGAAACCAGGGCCTGGAGTGTTAGCATGACTTTCTATCCCCTATAGCCACCTAGTTACAAAGCTGGGACTTGAACTCATGTTTCCTGCTTCCTAATTTACTTTTTTTTCCTAAATCTTGCTACATCGTCTCTCTGAAGTTAAAACTGTTAAATCATTGCACATGTATCACAGATACAGTCCAGAATTTTTTTAAAAAAAATCTTAGTGCAGGAAAATTAACAAAGATCTACAAAACATTTCATTAATACTATTCTGATGACCCTTTAAGACCCTTACAAAGCCTCAGTGATATGTTTTGTTATTATCAATGTATTATGGGTTTTAGCACATTTAAAACAAAGTCAAATGAACAGAATGCAAAATGAAAATAACTGCTATTCCATATTACTATAATTAATAGAAGTAACTCTCCTCAACTGACTCAGTGAGATTTTTTTATATGGACAAACCATCCACAGCTATAGATCTATTCCTAACAAAGGTAGTCTTGTAAACAGGGGTATATTACCAACAGGATTATCAAGATACTGTGAGTCAGCAGTATTACATACTCATTCCCTAATTACAGTATTATTTGCATACAGAAAGTGAAATACTTTAATAATAGTAATGACGGTAATCAATTCTGAGTGATTACCAATGACCTGTATATAAACTGAAAAGCACCTAAAAAGAGAGGTATAGTGTTTGTTATATAATTTTCTTTGCTCAGATTCCAAGCTATTAGAGACACTATTCATTGCCTACAGAAGATTTCCTCTTGAACTGTTTCATGATAATCAGGAAGGACATTGTTGGGTCTACTTGAGTTTCAAGTCAGGAATGTTCTTTACTGCTGAAGCAAGCATTTCTATTTCAGAAATGCTTCATGGGCTTTCAGATGGTTAGCTAAATATACTTAGCATTTGAGGATGTGTGCATTTCCCAACAATTGCTTTAGACAATGCTCACATATGCATACACTAAAATGCAACTTAAATAGTCATAATATCTTTAAATATGATGCCTTTTTTGCAGGATTAGGAAAAATTAAAATAACTGAGTTGATATTTTTCAAGCACATGTGGATAAAGAAAACTTAATTACCAAGGTTAGAATCTTGTTTCTCCCTATTTATGTAACCAGTTTACAAGGCCATGCACATATCTATTAAGTGGCATGACTTAATGACAGCCAGATAGATCCTAATGAAATGCAACTTAAAAATAAGGTAAGCATCTTGTTCATTCTGAGTAATAACAAATGTCATGTGATCTAGAAACACAGTTGCCAACAAGCAATTTTCTCCTCTGACCCCCACAGCAGGATGTCAACACTTAGAATTATAGTTGTTTTCTGTAAAACATGTATTTTTTACTTTTTTCTTATTCTATTCTCTTCCGGTAATAAGTGCAGTACATAAGAAGCAAAGGGTACTAGCTCTTGCCTGCCTTAACTCACACAGGATCTTTTGCTGTTCTGGGGCACGTAGGAACCTTGAGCTTCCAGGCCTTAGCTCTTACACAAGAGATAAGTGATCAGATACAACAGGCTCCTTACCATACACACTGATAAGATGCAGACTGGAAGGGGGAGACTGAAACCATCAACTAAGATATTCTGGCCTTCATTCATTCGCTTCTTCAGCCATTGTAGGGAGTGGACAATTAAGCAATGGCAACAATTAGGAAAAATAATGATTTTTTTCTTCATTCTTTCTAATTCTGAAAGAGGATAGGTAATTTAATGCACTAGGATTATAAACTTCCTCAACTTGACTTTTTTTTTCCTCAGCCCTGGAATGAAATTGGAAAACAGTCTCAGAAGAGAGTTATTCAAAGGAGTAGTGTCTTGAAAAGTACTGTTTTGAATCCAGAGAAGAGCTTTGGGAAAAGGAAAAAAAAAAATCTCTTCAGAGAACAAAGGAATGCAGGTAGGAATAATTAATGTAAACCAATGAAAGGAGCTACAGGAGTAGGAAAAAGAAATAATGAAGATAAGATTGTCAGATTAAACATGTAAGCAAGAATCAAAATGAAGACATTCTCATCTAATTTTGAAGGTCAAGGTTATGGTGATGGATGGTGGTTTAGTCGTGTGCAACTCTTGCAACCCCATGGACTATAGCCCACCAGACTCCTGTGTCCATAGGCATTCTCCAGGCAAGAATACTGGAGTGGGTTGCCGTTTCCTTCTCCAGCGGATCTTCCTGATCCAGGAATCGAACTTGGGTCTCAAAGAGAAAAATTATCTTGCAGTAGAAGGGAGTACCTTCACAGTAGCATTCTAAAAGATGAGACACTACAAAGGAAAACAGGAACATAGATTGAGTTGCATGAAAATAAAATTTGGATTCAAAAAAAAATTGATGTAAAGGAAGGTAATTCAGTCACTTTGAATATTGTATTTTTTTAGTTCAGGAAGAAGTGGAAAAATAATTACTGTGTTTTCTATCCAACTAAGCAGTGACCTAGGGGACAAAATCTTACATGTAATGGAGACAGATATAGGATTGACAAAACAGTACATTAGAAAATATGGGTTACTGTGGATTATTTGCATCCCACCTGTGGTCAAAGACACTAAGAAGGAAAATAGTACCTTGGATTTCCTCTTGGACACAGATGAGAATTCAATACTGAAGATGTGGAATAAGGGTTAGAAGAGGAAAAAATTCATCTTCCTCCTCTCTTTTATTTCTTTAATCTTCAATTTTTTAGCTACTTTTGCTAAATTTTGAGAAATAGCTACAGAAAAAAATCGCAGTACTCGGGCAAGTTAGACTTGTAATAGTGTTTCAAAAATCCATGCTGAAATGGAGCAATTAATGATCTAATTTGCTTCGGATTATCTGCTTGTGAATAACAACATCTCAACTGTCATGCAAAGAACTCATACTGTGCAAGTACCTCAGAAGATGGAGATTGGATCCATGTCTGCTGGGCAACAGAGTCTATACCACACACTGAATGAGCTCAGTCTTCATATTTTGTTCTAACGCTAATGGATACATTTCTCCTCCCAGTGATTACTGGAAATAGTTTTATGAAGATCAACCACATAATGACCATGAGACGATGATAAAGTCTTTGAAAACAAGGCAGCCCCCAAGACTGCCGCTGAGGCGCTGGGCAAACCTACCTTTTATAGAGAAGGATAGCTATGACAATGCAGATGATAAAGACCACTGCCAGCACAGGCCCCACAACCCAAATCAAGCCTTCTTCTTCATCCGTGATGGGCTGTGGGTCCAAGTCCATTGACACAACAGGGTCAGAGTAAGGGCTGGTTGCATACATCTTCTGAGGAAAAACAGAGTCTATGTTAGTTATGACTAACTCAATAAGGACTTTCTAGACAGCATCTTTAGCACTAGAAGAAGCAGAGATTCAAGATGTTATGGATTTCATAGTAGTTTCAAAATATTTAAAAGGTGGAGGGAAAGGAAGAAAAAAAGAGTTTTTGCAATCTAAATTTCTTTATAAAGTATTTCACAATAAAATAATTTTTGATGGTATCTATTTTCATAGATAACTCTCACTGGGATTTATATATTGGAATAGTAAATGATCTTAAGAAGTGTAAGTACCAGTAAATTAACCAGTCACAAAATGTTCACTGAGCAATTTACACTGTGCCAATGTATTACATACAAAATGAAAAATAAACAAAAATACTATAGTTCCAACCCTTAAGATGTAATCACTCAATAAATACTTATACAGCAAAATATCAATATTTAAATATTATATTATGAAAGCAGTCCTAAGTACTGCACATTAAAGTCTAAAACTTCAAAAGTTCAGTGTTCAAATTATATAGATGCAAGATATATGAAAGTGATAATATGGCTTTCTAGAACATAAAATTTTGAGGACTTAAAAGGACTTAGCAGTTTTTATGTAATTTTATTACAGTACTAGTCAGAGGTTGATATGGTTAGTCCCAATAGAAAATTGGTAAAGAGAAAAGAAAACCTTATATATTGTTGAGGGGAATGTAAATTGGCACAGCTATTATAGAAAGTAGTTGTTGGTTCCTCCACACATTAAAAATAAAACTACCATATAACCCAGCAATCCCACTCCTAGGTTTATATCTAAAGGAAATGAAATCACTGTCTCAAAGAGATATCTGCAAACTTGTGTTCTCCGCAATATACTCACAATATCTAACACATGGAGGCAACCTAAAAGTTTCCTTTGGTTGAATGGACAAATGAAATGTGATTACATGTACACACATATACAAATGCACACAATGGGATATTATTTGGCCTTCAAAAGGAGAAAAATCCTGCCAAGATCTTCAATGACATGGATGAATCTGCAGGGTATGATGCTAAGTACAATAAGCCAGACAGAGAAATCCATATTACAATATGAGTTCTGCGAATCTAATGTGCAGCAAGGTGACTATAGTCAGTAACACAGTATCATATACCAAAAAGTTACTGAGAGTAGATCTTAAACTTTCTCACCACAGATACAAAGGAGTTACTTATCTTAATCTTGGTAATCATTCACAGTGTGTGTATATAAATAAATATATAAAATCATCACAGTGTACATTTTAAATATGTACCACTATATTTGGCAATGAGTCCTCAGTACAGTTGGAAAGATACATGCAAAAAAATTACTTGGTGAAGGATGGGACTGAATATACATAAATTCTATTTCTCTAATATCTAGTTTTGTTCTGTCCTATTTTAGATTATCTCAGAAGATTCTCTTGACTTTTCCCATCTTTAAAATACTGTCTTTTCCAATAGAGACCAGTCCACAGTCATGAGCTGCCCCACATCTTAAGAATAATCTAACAGCTCATACAGCTCAAAAAGAAACAACCCAATCAACAAATGGGCAGAAGACCTAAATAGACATTTTTCCAAAGAAGACATACAGATGACCAACAGGCACATGAAAGGATGCTCAACATCACTAATTATTAGAGAAATGCAAATCAAAACTACAATGAGCTATCACCTCACACTGATCAGAATGGCCATCATCAAAAAAGTCTACAAATAATAAATGCTGAAAAGGGTGTGGAAAAAGGGAACCCTCTTACACTGTTGGTGGGAATGTGGATTGGAATAGTCACTATGGAAGACAGTAAGGTGGTTCCAGGGAAAACTAAAAATAGAATTATTATGTGATCCAGCAATCCCACTCCTTCATATTCAGAAAAAAATATTTTAAAAAGACACATGCACCTCAGCGTTCATAGCAGCACTGTTCACAATAGCCAAAACATGGAAACAAACAACCTAAATGTCCATCAACAGAGGAATGGGCACAGAAGAAATGGTACAGATATAATGGAATATTACTCTGCCATAAAAAGGAACGTGCGAAGTCACTTCAGTCATGTCTGACTCTCTACAACCCCATGAACCATAGCCCACCAGGCTCCTCCATCCATGGGATCTGCCAGGCAAGAATAATGGAGTGGGTTGCCATGCCCTCCTCCAGAAAAAGGAATGAAACAGTGCCATTTTCAGCAACATAGATGGACTTAGAGATTATTATACTAAGCAAAATAAGTCAGACAAAGTCAAACACCATATGATAACACTTATATGGGCAACCCAAAATATGACACAAACGAATCTATCTATGAAGCAGAAATGGATTCACAGACACAGAGAACAGATCTGTGTTTACCAAGGGGAGGAGAGAAGGGCTGGACTGGGAGTTTGGGGTTAGCAGATGCAAACTATCACATTTAGAATGGATAGACAGTAAGGTCTTACTGTATATAGCAGGGAACTATATTCAATCTCCTGGGCTAAACCATAATGAAACAGAATGTACATATGTATATATACATATATATCTATGTATATACACACACACTCACAACTGCCATTGCAAGAGATGCAGTTTCAATCCCAGGTTGGGAAGATGCCCTGGAAAAGGAGATGGCAACCCACTCCAGAAATCCCATGGACAGGGGAGCTTGGCAGGCTATAGTTCATGGAATCACAAAGGGTTAGACATGACTTAGCAACTAATCAACAATTCTCTCTCTCTGTTTACATATATATATATGTAACTGAGGCACTTGGCTGTACAGCAGAAATTAATACATTATAAATCAGCTATTATTTCAATTAAAAAAAAAACCTGTTTCTCCTCTTCTCACTCAAGCACCACCGTAGATCCTATTTTCTCATTTGCTAACCTCACCTTATACAGTTCTTACACATCCAGACACCTTTTCCAGATTAGCCACAGTGAACCAAGCCTTTTTAAAAAACTTTTTCCTTTGTGACTGATGAAGCATTAACTTCCAATTTAAACAGTTCATGCAGCTTGATATCAAAGAAACAAACAACCCAATTAAAAAAGGGCAGAAGATCTAAATAGACATTTCCCCAAAGAAGACATACAGATGGCTAAGAGGCACATGAAAAAAATGCTCAACAGTGCTAATTATTAGAGACATGCAAATCTAAACGAGAATGAGGTATAATCTCACACCAATCAGAATGGCCATCATCAAATAGTCTACAAATAAATAAACGCTCCTATACTGGTTGGTGAGCATGTAAACTGCAGCCAGTGGAGAACAGGAACTGTGGAGGTTCTTAAAAAACTGAAAATAGAACTACCATATAAGACAGTGACCCTACTCTAAGACATTTATCCAGAGAAAAGTATAATTCAAAAAAATACATACACCGCAATGTCTACTGCAGCACTATTTTCAACAGCCAAGACATGTGAACAACTTGAATATCCATGGATAAATGAATAAAGAATACATACACACACACAAACACACATCAAAATATTACTCAAGCATAAAAAAGATCAAAATAATGCCATTTGCAGCAAAATGGATGGACCTAGAGATTATCATACCGATTGAAGAAAATTAGAGGAAGACAAATATCATATGATACCACTCCATACATGGAAGCTAATTAAAAAAAAAAAAAAACATACAAATGACCCTATTTAGAAAACAGAAATAGACTCACAGGCATAGGAAAAAACCTACAGTTACCAAAGGGGAAAGGAGCAGGAGAAGGATAAATTAGTGAGGGACTACTATAGATAAAATAGATAACCAACAAAGACTGGGAACTCTACTCAATATCTTGTGATAATCTATGAGGGAAAATAATCTGAACTAGAATAGATACATGCAGATATGTACAACAGAATCACTTTGCTATATAACTGAAACTAACACATTGTAAATTAGCTATTCTTCAATTAAAAAAAAATGCTCTCCTTTGGTTCTCCTAATTCTATAGTCAACAGATCCCTTCCTGATCTTTCCAAATAGCTATGTCTTGTTAACTGTCTCTGAATCCATTTGATGAGCCAGTATTTTTATCTTTTTTTTTTTTTTTTTAATTTTTTTATTAGTTGGAGGCTAATTACTTCACAACATTTCAGTGGGTTTTGTCATACATTGATATGAATCAGCCATAGATTTACACTTAAATTCTATTCTCTGCTATCTCTTTTTCACTCCTGTGTAGCAAGGTGATCCTCAGCTTTAACTTCCAACCACTATGTAGATTACTTCCCCATTAATGGTCCTTAACTTAGTAATTCTGCTATGTCCCAGATCTTCATTTCCAAATTCAGTTCCTAGAGACTCCTACATCTATCCTCAAATTAAGAACTTCGGGTTATTTTTCTGCTTCCCAGATATACCCTCCTTTCGACTTGCTCATTTCTCTTTCCTCTCAACAGCAATGAATGAAAACTTACTGATTCTACCTGATCAGTTCTCTCCAGTCTCAGTCCTCAGGTCCTCTTTCCATTGTCACAATACCACTTTTCTCATTACCTCATTCATACCCACCCAAACCACACCAAGAAGTTCTTTCCTCTAATAGTGTCTACTGCTACTAGAGATATTATCCTAAACTGCAGCTGTAAAACCTTCAGGAGACACTCTGGCAATTCCTAAATAAAAATTAGACATCTTAGCATGATTCTTAAGGACCTCCACAATTTTTTTTTTTTTAACTTTACCACATATAACATCAGTTCAGTACAGTTCAGTCACTCAGTCGTGTCTGGCTCTTTGCGACCCCATGAACTGCAGCAGGCCAGTCCTCCCTGTCCATCACCAACTCCCAGAGTTTACCCAAACTCATGTCCATCGAGTCAGTGATGCCATCCAACCATCTCATCTTCTGTTGTCCCCTTCTCCTTCTGCCCTCAGTCTTTCCCAGCATCAGGGTCTTTTCAAATGAGTCAGCTCTTCGCATCAGGTGGCCAAAATATTGGAGTTTCAGCTTCAACATCAGTCCTTCCAATGAACACTCAGAACTGATCTCTTTTAAGATGGACTGCTTGGATCTCCTTGCATTCCAAGGGACTCTCAAGAGTCTTCTCCAACACCACAGTTCAAAAGCATCAATTCTTCAGCACTCAGCTTTCTTTATAGTCCACCTCTCGCATCCATACATGACTACTGGAAAAACCATAGCCTTGACCAGACGGACCTTTGTTGACAAAGTAATGTCTCTGCCTTTTAATATGCTGTCTACGTTGGTCATAACTTTCCTTCCAAGGAGTAAGCGTCTTTTAATTTCATGGCTGCAATCACCATCTGCACTGATTTTGGAGTCCAAAAAAATAAAGTCAGCCACTGTTTCCACTGTTTCCCCATCCATTTGCCATGAAGTCACAGGACCGGATGCCATGATCTTAGTTTTCTGAATGTTGAGCTTTAAGCCAACTTTTTCACTCTCCTCTTTCACTTTCATCAAGAGGTTCTTTAGTTCTTTTTCACTTTCTGCCATAAGAGTGGTGTCATCTGCATATCTGAGGTTATTGATATTTCTCCCGGCAATCTTGATTCCAGCTTGTGCTTCCTCCAGCCCAGCGTTTCTCATGATGTACTCTGCATATAAGTTAAATAAGCAGGGTGACAATATACAGCCTTGACGTACTCCTTTCCCAATTTGGAACCAGTCTGTTGTCCCATGTCCAGTTCGAACTGTTGCTTCCTGACCTGCATACAGGTTTCTCAAGAGGCAGGTCAGATGGTCTGGTATGCCCATCTCTTTCAGAATTTGCCAGTTTATTGTGATCCACACAGTCAAAGGCTTTGACATAGTGAATAAAGCAGAAATAGATGTTTTTCTGGAACTCTCTTGCTTTAACATATTCTATAATAACAGACTTCTTGCTACTACTACCAAAATGCTCTATTTTCTCTTTGCTGTCTCAAGTTCTGTAACATTTAGCTCCTGAAATTCAACTCATCTTCAAGGCCTCATTTAAATTTTGCCTCTGTTGAAGCTCTCTCTCCTTAACTGGAAATAATCAGTCATTTCACAAAATGTAAGTAAAATAATTTTAACAATTTGAGGTAGTCCTATTTGTTTTTTAATGGTAGTGGTCAAACTATATTGTGTTTTGATCTGTGTATATGCCTTATTTTCTTTAATGAAACTATAAACTCCTTGAAGGTACAGATTTATATACAATTTATGTTTGTATGCTTAAAGCAACCAGAACTTTGCATTTAGTGGGTTCCCAGAAAATCTTTGTTGAATAAAATGCTCATTTTTTTCAAATGACTGACAGTATTAAAACATGAGAGAGCATACTTATTTTTCCATGATCAGTAAATATACTTATTTTCAGTCTGCATTTTTTAAAAAGTAGGGCATATTTTCTGAATTTAAGTAGGACAAGCTCAGCAGTCATTCTGGAGAATACATGCCCACTAAATGCATATATGCTAGTCTCCTTTCCCATTTTCCTCACTATGTCCAAGAAAAAGATTGACTTGACTTTCAGATTTTCTAATGGCATCAAAAGAAGATTAAAAGCTCAATATATTCCAAACCTTCTTAGAAGTAGATAAAAAAGGAAAGATATATACAGTATAAGGATTTACACAAAGGACTTGGCAAATACATTCTATATCCAAGAAACATGATTCTTTATATAATTGTTTTGCTTTAAATTTCCCCCTATTTTGTGGGTCACATTCAAACTATTTGGGAGACTGAAATAAGCAAAACTCTGTAATGTGAAATTCTCTACCAAGAGCCTTTGAGATAATAATCTTGGTTAGTCAAGAGAGAAATCTAACCAGAGATTTTTCCCGAAGTACACAGATTTCCAACCCAAATCAGGAAACAGAGACATGTAAAAAGGAAAAGAAAACCGTAAAATGATACCAGCCTTATGAAAAGCAGAATTTGTTCAGTATGTGGGGGTAATGGAAAAGGTTAAATGTTAGTCATTCTAAACCAGTCCTTTGATACGCTTAATGAGGCAGTTAATTGGGGGACAGCTCAATTGGGAAGGTAGATATTTTCTGTATGCAAATTGCCATCCCACCCTTTCATCACTTATGAAAATCTGGAGTTTACAAAAGACTGTATCACTACAAAAGCATTATATTAGTTGAATGCAAGTCTCTTCTAACAAATGCTGGCATGAACACATAGAAAACAAAGGAAATACTGTTAGTTTTGAAAATGATGTTGAAAAAGATGATGGAGAAAGGGGCAATTTAGACAATTTATATTTGGAAAGAAATGCTAATTACATAATTTATTCATCAATGGTGATACTTTCCAACACTAGTAGAAACATTTGGGAGACATTAGAAACCAGAGTCTCTGACAGTGCATGATCTGATGAACTTCCTTTTCATTGGAGTCTCTGATCTACCTCAATGCTCTGAACATGCTTTAGAAAATGTCCTAGAGCTATTTAAAGAAAATTTCTTTCAAATATCTAAAAATCATTAAAAAAAAGAATATGATTCCAGCATTCCATGCCCTTGATGTTCTGACTTAAAACCTTCAACTAGAAAGAGAAAGCATATCTGTACATTAAAATTCCAGGAAGCCTGTCACTTTGTTTTCAAATGACACCCTGTGCACAAAGGTAAACCAGGCAGAAAGGCTGCCTTTGTGTTTTGATTTTCCAGGAGGGAATTCCTTCAGTCATTTGAAGAGAAGCCCCACTGTATATGCTAACACCGGATGTGGAGAAATCTTTGATATTTCTTAGACTTCTCCTATCGAGGGGAAGGGCCTGGCTCTACCTAATTGCCATACCTGTCAGTTTTAGACCCCCAAAGAAGATACAGTTTAGAATATGTATATTAAATGTTAATGTGACCAGCCACTTCAAAATCTACCTTCCTCACATCTACATTCTCGCCCTCTCTCTCTGTCTTTTTAACATTCAAAGCAACTGAAGCAGAAAACAACGTGAGAGCAAGATGAATTACATAAAAGCAGACAATTCATTATTTAGAGGACCTTAGGAATGCTGTTTTATTGGATTATTTTCTAACTTCCTTGGCTCTTCACTGATAAACTCACTGGTAAATTGCTATAATTTAAGATACAGGCTATGCTTGCCTTTTCCTAGATAGAACTTCCCTTGAATCTGGGCAGAAAGCACTACGGGCTCACTGGCAATTCTAGGAGAATAAAATACATACATACGATCACCACTCCCCTCTTAGTTGATATTTTCAAATACTTGGAAATAGACTATGTTTAATCTCAGAGTTTGTTAGTTCCTTTGGAATCACACAGGCTAAGGTCTCTTAGGTATTTTGCAACAACATACCTAGTATTAAATACACACACACACACATATGTATAAATATATACTTGAGAACAGTTTACGAGGATGAGCAATGAGAAAAGAGATGAGCAATGATAGCTGTCATTTCTATCCAGATGTGTGTCACATTAAGATTCCTATAAAAGGCATCCAAATTGAAAAGGAAGAAGTAAAACTGTCACTATATGTAGATGATATTATAGTATATATAGAAAACCCTCACGTCTCCCCCAAAAATATTATTAGAACTAGCAAATGAATTCAATAAAGTTGCAGGATATAAAGTTAATATTCAGAAATCTGTTGCTCTTCTATATACAAATAATGAACTATCAGAGAAAGCAAGAAAACAACCCTGTTTAAAATTGCATCAAAAAGAATGTAACACCTAGGAATAAACTTAACCAAGGAGGTGAAAGACCTATACTCTGAAGACCTATACGATAAAACACTGATGAAAGAATTTGAAAAATGATAAAAAGAATTGGGACGATGTCATCTGTCCTTGGATTGGAAGAACTAATATTAGAAAATGTCCAAACTACTGAAGGTAATCCATAGACTTAATGCAAACCCTATGAAGTTACCCATGGCATTTTTCACAGATCCAAAAACAAATAACCCTAAAATTTATATGAAACCACAAAAGATTCTGAAAAGTCAAAATGATATTGAGAAAAAAAAAGAACAAAGCTAGATGAATCATGCTTCCTGACTTCAGACTACATTTTAAAGCTGTAATAATCAAAATTGCATGGTACTGGCACAAAAACAGACCAATAGATCAATGGAAAAGAAAACAGACTCAAGAAATAAGTCCATGCACCTATGGTAAACTATTTTACCACAGAGGTTAGACTACATAATGGAGAACAGATAGTCTTTTCAATAAGTAGTGCTAGGAAAGCTAGACAACTACATATAAAAGAATGAGATTAGAACGTTCTCCCACTTACTCCCTCCCTTATTATATCCAAAATAATCTTAAAATGGATTAAGGACCTAAATGTAAGACCTGAAACCAGAAAACTCCTAGAAGAGAAGACAGGCAGGAAATGCATAAATCGTATCTTTTTTTTTAAATCTCTTAAGGCAAAAGAAATAAAAAGGAAAAAAGGACCTAATTAAACTTTACACAGCAAAGAAATCCATCAACAAAACAAGATAACCTACTGAAAGAGAAAAATATTTGCAAATGACAAGACTGCTAACTACTTAGTATCCAAAATATAGGGCTTCCCTGGTAAAGAATTTGCCTGCAATGTGGGAGACCTGGGTTTGATCCCTGGGTTGGGAAGATTCCCAGGGGAAGAGAACAGCAACCTACTCCAGTATTCTTGCCTGGAGAATTCCATGCACAGAGGAGCCTGGCAGGCTACAGCCCATGGGGTTGCAAAGAGCTAGACACGACAGAATGACTTTTACCTCACCTCACCTCACCTCATCCAAAATATAAACAGCTCATACAACTCAATATTTTAAAAAAGATAAAAAAGATAATCCAGTTAAAAATGAGCAGAATACCTGAATAGACATGGTTTTGAAAGAAGACATACAGATTACAGTCACATGAAAGGATGCTCAATGTCTCTAACCATTACAGATGAATGAGTAAAGAAAATGTGATATACACACACACACACAAATGGAATATTACTCAGTCATAAAAATTTATGTCATTTTAATCAACATGGATGACCCTAGGAAGAATCATGCATAGTGAAATAAGTCAGAAAGAAAAAGACAAATACCATATGATATCACTTACATGTGGAATCTAAAATAGTAAAATAAGCAAATGAATACAAAACAGAAGCAGACTCACAGATATAAAGAACAAACTAGGGGTTACCAGTGGAGAGTGAGAAGGGACTTGGGGCAAGATGGGGGTCTGGGATTGAGTTACAAATGCTAGAAGAAAAAAACAAAGAAGAAACAAAGACCACCATGCACTATCGATCTGGACTTCATAAACTAGAAATCCACCTAAATGTCCTGTGATGAGAGACACAGCCTTAGCTGTAATGAAATCACAAGCAGATTACTCAGCAACATTCAAAGAGTAGACAGCCTGTTACTACATTTAAGTTAAATCTCATGAGAAACAATTAGGATGCGTGTAGCCCCATATCCCCACATTCTGGTGAAAAACGTATTTAAGAATACCACCAATAAGATGGATGCCATCACATTTCACTTACAGACTCTGCGTGTTCCATCACTGCTAACACAAAGAAGACATATTCTTGACCACTCTGGAGTTGCTTGTTTGTAAATCCACCGTAATGTTTGTCATCCCCCAGGGTGAACTCGGTGGGAAGGACATCAAAATGAGCGGCAATATATGGCTTTAATTCAACTTCTCTTCCATGACGGAGGCTTCTGCGTTTCCTAGATATCTCTTTAAGCAACTTAAAGGGAAAAAGTGGGAAACAGAGAAAGAAATGTAAACAACAATAACCCAACTTAATGACAGTTTAATAAGGGAAATTAATTCAGGGCTGGGAACAACCCAAATTTAATGTGTCCACTTCTCATGTGTGTCAGCATTACTAAATCTCAGTCTGTCTTCCAAATGCCTGTCCTGCTGTTAGGGTAAGACACTGTATTGCAGATGCAAGGCTCAGGCTATAAACAGAGGGCAATTAGATCCTTTACTGGTAGCTCACATCATTGTCCACTCTAATGAAATCCTTTCAAAGGACAAGAAAGCATTACAACTTGTCTATGGAAAAAAAGTCAGTTTGATTCACAAAAGCCTGTCATGCAGGCTTTATCACTGTGATTTATTAAACAAGTACTAACCTCAGAAAAAGTCAAAGACCAACATTTTGAAGAGTTAGTAATGACATAATTTGTATGACGTATAGTCCCTCAAATAAACATAAAATAGACTCTGATGACCAATTTTTAATTAACATTTTAAATAGACATTGTCACTTATTTAACAACTTTTGGCTTGACTTGTCTCCTTGATTTAACCATTTAGGGTACAATTCCTTGCATTTATCATGACAGCAAGTTTTTTCAGAACTCACAGCTCTCTGGAGATGTTAAATTATCTAGCTAGGTGATAAAAAGGCAGGCTAGAGAAAAAATAATTATATTACCCAGAATGAAACAAACATAAACATGCATACACACAAATCCTTCATGTATTTTTAACTGGAAAAAAAAAACTACAAATTATGGTTTGATACTCTATTGTTTTTGTAGTTACTATTTGGAGAAAATCATGTTAATGATATGACAATTTCAAAATGATGACCAAGTTCTCTCTGCTCCCATTAAATATTGATATTTTATAGGGCTTAGGGTAAGTTTATAGCAGTCTGAGTTGCCTTTGAATATAAGAGGCACCGTAATTGTTTTTTTGAAAGAATGCTGATTTATTTTACTACCTCTATAGAGAAGACTGTGTATCTGAGACCCTACACAATGAAGGCCAAGCTTCTCTAATAATAACAGCTGCAGACTATATATACGGCAAAAACCAAGACCTTCTGTTAGGAACTTGATGGTTAACTTGTCTCTAACACAAAGTTGTAAATGTGCTAACCTGGTCAAAATTATAACCTAAAAATGTAAAAATCACTCTTTTGGTTATACATATATAATTTGTGCCCATGTTATTGAATTTAATTTATAATGTTTTCAAATTTTCTGTTAAATTTGAGTTTATTGATACAATTAAGATTATTTAACATGTAAGCTCTTTTATGAAAACCACAGTAGGCTTCTTTAGCACAATTGGACCATCTCATGATAAATTCAGATAGACTGATCAATTATGGACCAGCTGGCGTATAATAAAGCTAGTCCAGAAACATAGCACTATCTTTTGATCCTGTTGTCAAATTTAGGTTTTCTTATAATAATGATGATAATGGCAATAATAATTGTATTTGTTAAGCACTTACTAGGTGCCAGGCACCATTCTCAAGAGACTAAACATAGCTTATTTTATTTACTCATAAAAACTCTATAAAATAGATTATTTTTACCTCTATATAAATGAGGAAACTGAGGCACAATAGAAAGTAATAATATTGGATTCAATTGGTAAAATGAAATTACTTGTAAGACATTTTTTCCAACCATATTTTTGTTTACGTGGAGGCTGCACAATATTAAAGAAATACAAATGCAACATTAGGCTAAATTAATACTCTTAATTGTTTTAACTGAGTCTGTACTTAAATATATAATTTTTGTGTATCTGCTTTCATTAACACAGAAAAATGCATGCTTTTTTTTCTGGATTCTTTAAATATTTTTAAAAATTCTGATGTAAATGTTTAACATATACTTGAAAAGTCACTACATAGGTTCTTGTTGATATGTAGGAGATGATGGGCCATTACTTTGAGAAGGACAAATGAAGTACAGATGAGCTGAAAAGCTTTTTGAAGTTGGTTAATCAGAAACATTTACCATCAGTTGTTTATGCAACTGTGTCCCCTCTTCTACTCCACTGATCAAACCCTACCTTGATTTTATTCATACTTCAGATGTAGGCAACTGTCATAATTCATCCATATCACTGTCATGAGTGAGTACCTTTTGCTGGGGTTTCTTTAGAAGACTTAGAGGAAGTACCTTAAAATATTTTAGCGTTTCGGTCCCCCTTAGACCCAATGCTGCCATTCCCTAAGGTCAAACCTGGAACCTTAGGCTGCCCTAATGTCTGTGGGATGCTTCTTGTGTGATACTTTATATGGGTCAAGTGTGCTCAGATGACATGAAGTGAGCCAATATGTTCAAGTTACAACCACAAATGACCACATTATTTTATAGCAAGCCTTTGAAGTACAATGCGATGAAAAGCTTATGATATATTACAAGACTTGCCCTGAATTAAATATAACTAACATTTTTAGGAGTCATTCTGTCCAAAATTCATTTTGACTATCAAGGTCTGCTCTGCCCAGTCTGACCTTGACAACTAAGAGTTCTAGTCTATGAATTTATTATGTGAAGATTATCCCCAGACAAAGGATAAATGAGCTCAGAAGACAATACTGAGAGTGACTCTGTTTAGAAAGCCTCTTTCTATTTTTTATGGGCCTCGATGTGAAGCACACATGTGGAAATCCCCTCAGGCCACCATTCTATTCGATGATAGGGTTTCAATGATTTGAATTATAGGCCTTTCTGAAAAATCACTTGGTCAAATACATTTAAGAGAGGAACACTGCTTTGTCAAACTTGGCAGTATCAAGCTATAGATAAAATTACTACAATGCTTTTATTATCCATGGTAGGAAAAAAAAAAAAAAACCTGTCCGTAGGAATCAGAAACTGGATGAGTAAGCACAAAGTGAGGCCGTAGCCTCCTTTCATTTGTTCCCCTCCACAATGGTTACAAGATGTATTGGAGGTAATTCCAGAAGATATATCAAGGGCTTTAGTATTGTATCAGAAATAATTTTCATTTTCCAGTCAATGCATATCTTATTTCTTCCACCATTAATTCTACAATGTGGTCTCAATTATATCAGTAACAAAAGTGGGAAAGAACCCATCCTGACCCCAAAATTTTGAATTAATAAATGTTCTTTATCAAACTATTATACAGATTAATGCACCACAACTTGTGGGATGATTAAAATGACCCTTTGTTATGGGAATGAGCAGCAGAGACCCACAGAATTTAATTGCAAGAAAGTTCAATGTCATATAGCTCTATACTTTAATCCATTAGAATTGCTGTACATTTCGGAGGTTAAAACCTGGCTATAAAAGAGAATCAGCCTGTTATTACTTACTATCAAATGGCTCTACTTCTAAGGAAAGCTTTTTTTTTTTAAGTATTTTATGTCATTTTTGGCTTGGAGCTTAACTCCTTGGAAACTTTTTTTCAATAGATAGAAAGAGTCAGATTTTATAAGTTGCCTTTCCATTTTAAATCCAATTCCATCTGAATTCTGTATTTCAGCTGAGAACTGATTAAAATAATAAAGAATATGTTAGGATTAACTGATCAGTTGCAAATAAACCATGACTTGTTTCAAACTGTTTACAGAACAGCTCATCAACTGGCATTTTCAGATAGACTCCTCTGACAGCATAAAAAGGATTTAGTTCCTTTAATATTAGCAGGAAAAAAAAGTAAAATATAAAGCCTAAATTACTTGACAACATTATAGAAATGTGCCTCATTTTACACTCCTTCAATGCTTATCTAATCACTACACATTGACACAAAACACAGTCCTAACCTTGAACTCATCTCCTATTCCAAACTTGATCAACCTGAAGTCAGATAAATGAAATGGGTGATGATGAACCACACTTCTAGGGATGACATATGTTTGCCAAAAGAAGTTAACAGTCCTTATCTCTCAAGATCATAGTCTCCTTAGTGCAGACATGAACAAAATAAACATCATCTCCCTGTAATGCAGTTAGGGAATTTCTGCTTTTCTTTGCTTTGTATGAACTAATTTGATGGAGAGAAAATATCTAAGAAAACAGGTTGAGTTGTAAGATGTACAACATGCTGTAAATAAATTCAGTACATTAAAATATCATATTTCCCCAAATAGGGGCTTTTGACTTTTTATTTGACTTCTGAACTGATTCAGACTAGAATCATATTAAAATCATAAGGTCTCTCCTATATGGTATTTCAAAATGTGAACCCCCGCCATTAATTTGTGTGGCCCTCTGAGGGTCTGGCTTAACCCTTCCAATCACACTTTTCTCATCTAAATGGAAGTATGAAAAATTAACTCTTGTTCTATGCTGTATGTATTAACTTTCAAAAACAAGTTCTTTTTGCAAAAACAATACCAATGTACTTACTGTTATTATTATGATTTTAGAAATTAAAATCATACTACTTTATGTTTCCTTTGTCTTTTGTACCATATTTCTTGCTCAGCTCAAAATTCTGTGATTTGTTTTGTTTGTTCCTAAAGTTATATGCATTTTTGATTCTGAAATCCTATAAAATATAGAAGGAAGTTAAAATGTGCTAATCAGCACAATTCTGTCAGTAATTGGTCAAAAATACATAGTAGGTCAAGTGTTGAACTCTGGTGCAAACTGTAACTTAGCATTTTTAACAACCTCAACTACTACTGCACTAATGAAGTGGACCTTGGAATTCCTAACGGTGGTGATTAAGTCTTTGCTGACAATTCACTTCTCCTTCCACACTTCTGCATTACGTTTTACAAGGAGCAAGGGGCAAAATATTAAAGCCAACAAAGATTAGATAGCAGCTTAATGTCTTTTAATTAAAGAAAAAGCTCTTTGCTGGGATCCCAAGAGGTTAACACGCCCATAGCACTGAACCATTCAAGTAGGCAGTCGACCAGCCAGCCATGTAGGAGCTGATCCACCCAGATCAGATGCTGAAAGGTCTCCATAGAGAGGAGAGATTTATTTTAAAAATTAAGTAACTAATGAAAGATACCACCCAAAACACAGTTACCTCATCTAATTCCATTTCATCTGGACTCTCCCATGGCTTGATAAATTTCCCACGAGATTTCTTCAAAGGCACAATTATTATGTAGTAACCTCTGCACAAGAACACAGATAAAAATAAGGTTAGTTCAGAGGGAAGAGAAGACGGATATATCCTTAAATCTTCCACAGACCAATGATTGAGCCTGAAAGCAAATTATGAATATGGAGCGACTTGTCCATCAATGACAAATAACCACCTGTTTGTTCAATTTTAAAAACAACAGGGTAGACATTTATGTGTAACTTCAATGATCTTGTAGGTAGTATTACCATGGTTGACTGCCCTTTATTAGGTATCATAAACAGAATAGAAATAGTTTGTTAGCACCCTGTTGCTGGACGCATGCAAGGCAGGTATATTGAAATCTACCACCACAGGCTGCTGAGCCAAGAATTTTCTATGACATTAATTTATAAGAGGGTTTTTTAAAAAGAAGATGTGTAATAAAAATTACTCTGTGCTATGCTTAGTCGCTCAGTCATGTCCGACTCTGCGATCCCATGGACTGTAGTCTGCCAGGCTCCTCTGTCCATGGAGATTCTCCTGGCAAGAATACTGGAGTGGGCTGCCACGCCTTCCTCAAAAATTACTCTAGGATCATTCAAATGCCTGTACAATGATGATGATTTTGTCTATACACCATATAAGTACTTTTTATTTGGAAAAAATAAAAGCATAAAAATTTCTTGTCACCTCACAATTATTAAATATATAAAGGCATAAAGTTTCTATTCACTTTCTACCCATCAAATTGCACATCTTAAGGTAGAACTGCAGAAATTTTGAGATAGTCACTATCTGAGGCTTTCAAAATAGATTTCAATATAATACACTTATAGGAAGAGACAAAAAGATTAATAAGCAAGTCTCACATTGAGAATGGTCAACTTCACTTTATGTATAACAGTACCTGTCCTCAATCAGATACAGGTTATTTGTAAAATTATTTTGTAACTTCTATATAGTATATACCCTGCTCTTGTATTCACAGGGACTCTGTTCATACTGATTTTTGGTAGTTACTATACAAAGACTTTGAACATAGATGTATAATAACAGCACATTAATCACTTCCTATTGTTCATGTATTATAGGAAATGCATAATTTCACTTTGCCTTGTTTAAAAAAAAAAAACAAAAACTTTAAGAACAGGTAACAGACCAAATAAATAAAATCCACGGAGATTGAATAATTGCTCAAGATAAAACAGTAAGGAGATACAAGTGAAAGTGAAAGTCACTCAGTCATGTCTGACTCTGCAACTCCATGGACTGTATAGTCCATGGAATTCTCCAGGCCAGAATACTGGAGTGGGTAGCCATTCCCTCCTCCATGGGATTGTCCCAACCCAGGGATCGAACCCAGTCTCCCACACTGCAGGCAGATTCTCTACCAGCTGAGCCACAAGGGAAGCCCACGGGGAAATAAAGTGTGTGTGTGTGTGTGTGTGTCTGTGCGCGCGCGCACACACACGCGCTATGATTAGTCACTCGTGTCTGACTCTTTCCAACCCCATGGGCTGTAGCCTGTCAGGCTCCTCTGTCTATGTGATTTCCCAGGCAAGAATGCTGTAGTGGGTTGTTATTTCCTTCTCCAGGGGATCTTCTCAACCCAAGGACTGAACCCGCATCTGCTGCGTTTTAGGCGGACTCTTTACCACTAAGCCACTGGGGAAGTCCACATGTAAGTATGTATGTGTGTGTGTGCGTGTATGTGTGCATGTATGTGTATGTATGTATGCATGTGTATATGTGTATGTATGTATGTGTGTGTGTGTATGTGTGTGTGTGTATAAACTATGGCAAGAGTCTGCTTTTGTTTCATTTACTTTGTGTCATAAAGCACTTCTTAGACTCTATAAATTTTGTGGAAACTTATTGTGGAAATGAACACACACCATTAGAAAAGAAGGCTGGCACTCAGGAAAGGCATGAGAGAAGGATGGGCTCCATCAAGCTTGTGTCACATTCTATTACAGAGATTAATCACACACACAGGAGCCTTCATTGTTCTTAAAGCAAAATCTGTAATAACCTCAGCAAATCCTGTGTGATTAAGAACTCCATTTCCATAAACAGAGTCTAGACCAACTCTGTCCAGTATGGTAGCCACTAGCCTCCAGTGGCTATCAAGCACTTGAAATGTGGCTAGTCTGAACTGACAGGTGCTCTATGAAAGACAACAGATTTCAAAAACAGTATGAAAAATAAATGTAAAATATCATAGCAATATTTCTTTAATGATGGTCACATGTTAAATGATAATATTCTGGATATATTGGGCTTCATAAAATATGTAATTAAAATTAGTTACATCTGTTTCTTTGTACTTTTCACCATACCTGCTAGAAAGTGTAATATTTCACATGTGGCTCTCATTACATTTGCTGGGCTGTGCAGATCTAGAGTGTCTTTAGTAAAGAATATGGCATCTAGAGACACATCTTGCCCAGAATGTAGGTTCTGCCACTAATGGGCCGTGTGATCCTGGGCTGATCATCTAACATCCCTGAATCTCAGCTGCACATTCTGAAAATGTGAGTAAATAATATCAGACTTATTGAGGGAAAATAAATGAACACAAAGTGCTCAGAACAGTGTGTATCATATAGCACTTAACAGAAGCCAGCTGCTACTGACCATCATGGTGGGAGAGATGGATGAGAACGCAGACACAGGAGGACACAGTGAAATTCCCTGAGATGCAGATTAAAGGACTTATCAAACTTTTTTTTTTTCTCCCTGACCTAGAAATTCAAGTCAAACCAGACAGCACTAGCTGCATTCTCTCCACAGTGCTCTGAACAACTCATCAGCAGGCTCATGGAATCACATCACTTAGCCATCCATTATCTTTCCTACAAACAATCTTGATGATCAAGGAGGGTAAGGAGAAGGAAGAGCAGAGTATATGAGCAAGGCCAATCTTTTATTTTATGATCCAGAGTAAGCTTCCTCCTCTTCCTGTCCTCCCACCACCTGAAGGATTTGCCAAACAAGTCCATCATGTTAAATCAGCATGGAGAGAATGACAGGGGCTGCAACCTAGCGTACAAAAGGACACTGCAGGTGGACCTGATAAACACACTTGTCAGGGAAACTCTTGCTTTTCACTACCAATTGCACAAAGTCAGAACAGATCCTCTTTGCCTAAAGCGATGATACTGCATGTGATCAGGGAGTTCCCATTGTTTTCCTTCAGAATCTTCTAAATCCAGGTTAAGCTGATGAATTCTATTAATTTTGCTTCTGCTTTCATACTCTGAGTTGCCATTCTTGTACATGAAAAAAGAATTCATTCTTTCTTCTGCTGCACTCCTCGACTACCCATGTCATTTGTGGCTCAGATAAGAATTGAACAGCCTCCCCCATAACAATTAATTAACAGTGTGGCCAGATATCCATAACCTTTTCTCTCCAAGATCTCTAAAGCATTCAACTAGGGCAGGCAAAGTGGAACCTGCTTCAAAGTAGCTCTCACCTCCTGAAGAAATGGGGAGGTGGGAATTTGGAACTCCTGGGTCTAAGTCTATGCACTTCAACTGTATTCTCAGCAATTACAATTTCGTAAACCACCACCCATTTGCCTTTCCTGAAGCTTAACTGTCCCCTCAGGATACTGCTTCCATTGCAGACTTCTCCAGCAGCGGCAGGTCAATTTACCCCGCCCTCTCGGCCGTGACCCTCACGTTTAGGGCTTGGGGTTTCTTTCCCTCCACCCTTTTGCTAAAAAATACAATGTGCATGCATGTGTGTGTGCATGCTCAGTCTTGTCTGACTTTTTGAAACAACACGGACTGTAGTAGCCCGCCAGGCTCCTCTGTCCATGGGATTTTCCAGGCAGAAATACTGGAGTGGGTTGCCATTTCCTACTCCAGGGGATCTTCCTGACCCAGGGACTGAACCTGTATCTCTTACATCTCCTGCATCGGCAGGTGGATTCTTTACCTCTGCACCACCTAGGAAGCCACCCCTCCCCCACACCCCCATAAAACATAGCCCCTTCTCTTGGAAGATTATATAATTCAGCTGTGTTGTGGTCTTCTCTTACAGATCTTTGCCATCTATCAACTTCTTCAGAATCTTCCTTATGTGGAAGTTTCTCCACCTACCCACCCTGGGTTGATGGTCTTTTTTTTTTTTCCTTCCCAAACTCTGCCATCATTTTGGGTGATTTAATCCTTCAGAGGGCTGGCCCATGAACCACCCAAGATTCAAAATTCCCTGAACTTTTTTGTTCCAAAACCCACATCCTCCACTCCACCTTGGCTGAAATCTATCATTGCCTTTCTCTGTACCTGAACACAAGGAGCGGAATACTGTTTGAAAAATAATGAACAGGGTAGAATGATGCTGCAAGTTCATATTCAGCAAACTCAAATAGAAGTTCAATGCTGCCTGTCAATAAGACCACCACTTACCCAGTTTCAATATTCACAGAAAGTTTTTCAAACTTTCTTTCCTGGCCTCAAATCCTAGATGCTCATGCCTCTCTGCTACAAGATGGCTTTATGTCTTATATACAGAGAAAATAAAAAAAAAATTTAGACAAGAATTCCCTCCCCCTCTGTCTCCTACAAGCCCACCTATATCTAGATGCAAACTGTAGTCTTTCTCCTTGGTACAGTTAGAAGGGCTGGCTTCACTTTTCAAGGTCAGTTACTTTTTCTTGAATTGGGTCCCACATATCACTCTTAGGATGCTGACCATACACCATACTCCTTGCTATTGTCGATTAGTCGCTAAGTTGTGCCTGATTCTTTGCAACCCCATGGACTGCAGCATGCCAGGCATCCCTGTCCTTCACTGTCTCCTGGAGTTTGCTCAAACTTATGTCCATTGAGTCAGTGAATGCCATCCAGCTATCTCCTCCTCTGTTGCTCCCTTCTGCTCCTTCCTTCAATCTTTCCCAGGATCGGGGTCTTTTCCAGTGAGTCGGCTCTTCACATTAGGTGGTCAAAGTATTGCAGCTTCAGCTTCAGCATCAGTCCTTCCAGTGATACTCAGGGTTGATTTCCTTTAGGATGGGCTGGTTCTAGTTTCCCATATATCTGAATATCTCCATCCTCACTGGATTCTATCCATTAGCTTTCAACCACTGGAAAGACCAGACAAACCACATCCTGCTCCAGTCATCAGTCTCTCCTACCTCTTGCTGCCCCAGGACTGAGAAGGGCTGTGTGTCCTTGCTGTTCTCCAGGACTTGACCTTCCACCCACTCCCCAGTCAACTGTGCACTAGCTTCTGCCACATCTGCCCCCTCACCACCTTCACCAGGGTCCTCGAGCTGGCATCAAAAGGAGAGTTCCGGACTCTCTTACTTGATCCGAGTATTCATAAGACCCTACAGGAAACATTTTCTGTTCTTCCTCTGTATCCAACTCTCCTAGTTTTCTACTAAGATCTCTCACCATGTTAACCTTATGTCTTTAGCAGGATTTATTATCTGCTACCCAGCTTTTCAATAAGGGTGGAGTTCCTCAAGGATCTGGCCATGGATTTCTCTTTCCTTCCTCATTTCTTGCCATGTGATCTCATTCCGGTTCAGGGAATCAGTTATCCCCTCAATGCAGATGATTTACAGATTCATATCTTCAGCCAAGACTGCTCCTCTGAACTCCACAAGTGTCTCCCATTCCAAGTTTATATTTCCATTTCTATGTCACAAAAGTACCTCAAATTTACTGTGGTTAAAATAAAACAACAAAAAATATGGCTCTAAAATAAATCCTCTTTCAATATGGCACCATGATCCATTTTAGTGCATACTGTAAACCTAGGTGTTGTCACTGACAATCCGTGTTAACTCTCACCCTCTCTCACACCCAAGTTACACCAAACCCTACTACTTCCCATCTATCTATAGTCCATTCACTTCTCCTCCTCACTACCCCCACTGCTTCAGCTTTATTCCTCTGTCTCATGCTTGGATTACTCCTAAATCTCTCTCTCCATTGAGTTTAACCTCCTTTAGTCCAATCTCTGAAATTTTCATTTTATAATAGAAAATTAACTGTAACATTTCCATTTTAAAGACCTTTTCAATGGATCCTGGAATTTATCTCTCTCTGTCCTGTGAGCTATACCCTACTGGACTTTTATGTTTCTTGAATTTACTTTGGTCCATTCCATCTTTTATCATTCTGTACCGTCTGCCTAGAACCTTCTGTCACTCCCAACAAATTCCAAGTTAACTCTTCTCTTTTCTCAAATAGCAACTCATTTGTTACTGCCAGATTGAAACCTTTCCTGACCTCTGATTAGATCAATGATCCCAACTATATGGTCTTTAAGGGACCATTTTTTTGTTGATAATTTTCTTCTATGTTTAAGACATATTTGCATTTTTCAAAATGCATTCCTAAAACAGATATACATATGTTTCCTTTTTGCCATCCATTTTATCACTGAATTCTTCAATGAAAAGTAGAAGTGGGTGAAGCAGGTAATTCTTGGGGATTTATGCCTCTCCTAGATCAGGGCAGTCAAAAACATTTTAGAACTCTTCTCTTGCACTAGAATTTTCCAACTTGAAACCTCTTCAAGCTGCTTCTTTCTCCAAACTAGCAACAACATACATGAACAGAATCTGTAAAATACATAACTCCTTACTGCAAAAGTTCTTTTTGATTCAGCAAAGTTATGACCCTACTTATAATCTCACAGGATATTAAGGAAAGTAAGATAACTGATAGGAAGAGTAAAATGAGGAACTAATATGTCCCTACAAGTTTGTAACAACCAAATCATATGAACTCAAAGAATCTGCTCTAAATTTAAAAAAAAATTGCTTTTGGACATAGATCAGCTTTATATTGGAGAAGGAAATGGCAACCTACTCCAGTACTCTTGCCTGGAGAATTCCATGGACAGAGGAGACTGGTGGGCTACAGTCCATTCGGTCGCAGAGTCAGACACAATTGAGTCACTAACACATCAACAATAATGAAAACACTTAAAATGGATTAAAGATCTAAATGTAAGACCAGAAACTATAAAACTCCTAGAGGAGAACATAGGCAAAACACTCTCCGACATAAATCACAGCAGGATCCTCTATGACTCACCTCCCAGAATATTGGAAATAAAAGCAAAAATAAATAAATGGGACCTAATGAAACTTAAAAGCTTTTGCACAACAAAGGAAACTATAAGCAAGGTAAAAAGACAGCCCTCAGATTGGGAGAAAATAATAGCAAATGAAGAAACAGACAAAAGATTAATCTCAAAAATATACAAGCAACTCCTGAAGCTCAATTCCAGAAAAATAAATGACCCAATCAAAAAATGGGCTAAAGAACTAAACAGACATTTCTCCAAAGAAGACATACAGATGGCTAACAAACACATGAAAAGATGCTCAACATCACTCATTATCAGAGAAATGCAAATCAAAACCACAATGAGGTACCATTACACGCCAGTCAGGATGGCTGCTATCCAAAAGTCTACAAGCAATAAATGCTGGAGAGGGTGTGGAGAAAAGGGAACCCTCTTACACTGTTTGGTGGGAATGCAAACTAGTACAGCCTCTATGGAGAACAGTGTGGAGATTCCTTAAAAAACTGGAATTAGAACTGCCATATGACCCAGCAATCCCACTCCTGGGCATACACACTGAGGAAACCAGATCTGAAAGAGACACGTGCACCCCAATGTTCATTGCAGCACTGTTTATAATAGCCAGGACATGGAAGCAACCTAGATGCCCATCAGCAGACGAATGGATAAGGAAGCTATGGTACATATACACCATGGAATATTACTCAGCCATTAAAAAGAATTCATTTGAATCAGTTCTAATGAGATGTATGAAACTGGAGCCCATCATACAGAGTGAAGTAAGCCAGAAAGATAAAGACCAATACAGTATACTAACACATATATATGGAATTTAGAAACATGGTAATGATACCCCTATATGCAAAACAGAAAAAGAGACACAGATGTACAGAACAGACTTTTGGACTCTGTGGGAGAAGGCGAGGGGGGGATGTTTCAAGAGAACAGTATCAAAACATGAATATTACCTAGGGTGAAACAGATCACCAGCACAGGTTAGATGCATGAGACAAGTGCTCAGGGCTGGTGCACTGGGAAGACCCAGAGGGATGGGATGGAGAGGGAGGTGGGAGGGGGGATCGGGATGGGGAATACGTGTAAATCCATGGCTGATTCATGTCAATGTATGACAAAAACCACTACAATACTGTAAAGTAATTAGCCTCCAATTAATAAAAATAAATGAAAAAAAAATAATGAAAACACTTCGCCTGTCTAACTCAAGCTTGGAGTTTAGCCTTCAAATACTCTTTCCAATATAGACCTTAACTATTAAGCAAATAGAAAAATAAATAACTTGAGAATCAATATATCTGAGAAAGCCCTGGACTACTTATAAAGCAAGCTGCGTTTTCCCAGTATATTAGATTTAATTAGGTAAGTTAAATCTAACCTTCAGAATTTTAATTATACTAAGTAAAGTTTTACTAATTTTATTTAATATGTTATCATCAAGGGGCCCAGCTCCATATAATTATATGGGAAGGTGAGCTCTGGTCTTTGTGGAAGTCCCACTTCAAATTGAGGAAAGCTTTTTGTATTAACAGTCCATATTAGCATTCTCGAACTCATTTAACTGGGAGGTCAAAATTTGTATCAGAGTTTAATGATGAATGTCATGCCTTGCAGAATTTTTTGATTTATATATATATATATATATATATATATATTTGCTATGGTCATTTGGGTATATATATATTGTTTAACTCAAATTAATTAACTACAAAAAAACAAAGCTGTCTGAATGATCTTTCCAGTTTCTGTGTTTAAATTAAGGTCTCTAATCTTTTAAGCTATGTGTTGTCAGACAAGTTATTAATTACCTTAGGTTCCATTTTCCTCAATTATAAAATGGCAGATGATAGTACTGACCTGTGGGTAGCTTCTTTATCTCTCCTCTAAATTCGCATGATAACCTACCAATTTTAGTGTTCCACATTTAACATATTCTTCTAAAATCTGTGGCCGAGCATGTAACTGATCCGTCTTGATTCTGAGATGTGTCTGGGGCCATACTATTGATGCTTAATTGTCATGGAGTTCTTACATGTTTATGATGGTCCTAGGAAAAAATGTCCTGTCTTGGTCCATACATTTTATGGTCACAGAGGCACAGTTATGGTTCAACATGTAGACTCTGGAGCCAGATTGCCTAGGCTCAAATCTTTCCTCTCTGCTATTGTGTTGCCAGGGCAAATCATTGGGTTGGCTAAAAAATTTGTTTGAGTTTTTCTGGAAGAGCTTACAGAAAAGCCTAAAAACTTCTTAGCCAGCTCAATAGTATACTACCTTATAGCTTCCTCAGCTATAAAATGAAGAGGGCCCTTGGTGTGAAGATTATAGCAGTCACTGTATGCAGTGTCCTTTGAAGAATACCGAAGACATTCTCTGTCCTTATTAACTATTAGCAGTAGCAACTCTGATCTTGCCTGGGCCACTTAGTGTCTCTGAGCCTCACCTTACTCACCTGTAAAAGGGGAGAACACCTACCTCATAGGTGGGAAACTTAAGTTGAATGATGTAATACGTTCAGTAAACTGTAAAGTGCTATACTATTTAAGCCTTTAGCATGTCAATAACAAAAATATGATTAATCAATTAAATACTAAATAGCTTGTAAATTAAAACACTGAGCTGCTACTAGTGGTGCCATGTGTCATGAATCGATTTTGCTTCTAAGAATGTCTACTTTTTATTTTTGAAAAGAAAGACAATCTGAAAGCCAAATCAGTAAGATCAAAGAAATTTGAAATTTTATAAAATGCTCTTATTCTTCATTTTTATTTGTCATAAACATGAAATTGTTGCTATGGAGTTAATTTACATTGAGTACCTTCTGGCAGCTTTTTCTCTGAGTACAATCTGTGTGGTGCTTTTTCTTTCTTTCTTTCTTTTTAACCAACCAGAGTAAAGTCCTGCTCCATACAGTCACAGAGGTCCCCTTTGTTACTACAACTTGCTACTGTAGGATGGTGGCATTGCTCAAGTTTCTGACCAGCATTCTGTCCCCTTAGTGTATTCAAGTAGAAGGCTGAAGTCCCACAAAATTCCTAATACTAGAACCTGCAGTACCCCCATGGCTGTTCCACAAGAAATCTGGCCTTTCCCTAAAGGAGTGCCCAGCTTCTCCACACAAAAAACCAAGTGTGAAATCCCAGAAGCACGGAGCTCTACTTGCATTATGTTCACAAGAGACAGATTTATGTTTAGATGGTGAGGAGTTCGGGTCTGGGGATTAAGATCTCTCAGTTTTCTTGGCCAGAAATAAGGAAAGCACAGTTTCTGTTGATAAAACAAAACAGCCTTTCAATAATCGAAATTGTATTTTGATAGAAAAACAAATTGGACTCATTTTTGTAGTTAGCTTTTACATAAATCCAAATTAGCAACCTGCTCCAGGGCTCTGGAGTCAATTCTGTTCTCCTCCCTCATTTTTCCTGTATAATATTTAACAGAAACCTCCATTCTAATTTCTGAATTTACCAATGACTGCAAGTGGCGCAGCCTGGCACACAGCTTTTTGTCATATCTGATGATGCCACATGAACCAACCTGAGGACTGGATGGGTAACTTTATGCCATTGCTCCTTTAGGAAATATAAGGAATAGGAATTATCTAAAGTTTTTTGCTAACATATTTGCTTTCCATTTCCCATGGTTCTTACACGTTTCCTCAGTTTTCTCTTTTCCTCTTGTTTTTTTCCCAGTGTTTAGAATATATTTATGGGAATTTCTAGAGCATATTTTTTTTTCCATAATGATCTGCTTTCTTTTTCTGATTTGTAAGAGTCTCTCATTTTTGTTATCAAAGGTTTTAATCCCTTTTCCTGAGTCCCATTTCAACTGTTACAAAGAGTAAGTACATAAATAAAACAAAAAGAAAAATTGAACTATCTAAAGAAAAATACTAAGAGAGAAACTCTATTTTGTAGTATAAATTTACTCAGAAATTGGAAAATGAAAGAGAAATCTGTTACCATGGACTAAAATGTCATTCCAGTGATGTCTAAGACATACTACCAAGTTAATCTGGCAAATAGGCATTGAGTTTTTTTAAATATATAAAGAAAAATTAGGTATTTAATAGTCAAAACCATACATTATATGATACTATTTTTACCCTGAATCAGTTCAGTTCAGTTCAGTCTCTCAGTCGTGTCCGACTCTTTGTGACCCCATGAATCGCAGCACGCCAGGCCTCCCTGTCCATCACCAACTCCCAGAGTCTACCCAAACCCTGTCCATCAAGTTGGTGATGCCATCCAGCCATCTCATCCTCTGTCGTCCCCTTCTCTTCCTGCCCCGAATCCCTCCCAGCATCAGGGTCTTTTCCAATGAGTCAACTCTTCCCATGAGGTAGCCAAAGTATTGGAGTTTCAGCTTCAGCATCAGTCCTTCCAATGAACACCCAGGACTGATCTCCTTTAGGATGGACTGGTTGGATCTCCTTGCAGTCCAAGGGACTCTCAAGCGTCTTCTCCAACACCACAGTTCAAAAGCATTAATTCTTCGGCACTCAGCTTTCTTCACTGTCCAAATCTCACATCCATACATGACCACTGGAAAAACCAGAGCCTTGACTAGATGACCCTCTGTTGGCAAAGTAATGTCTCAGCTTTTTAATATGCTATCTACATTGGTCATAACTTTCCTTCCAAGGAGTAAGCATCTTTTAATTTCATGGCTGCAATGACCATCTGCAGTGATTTTGGAGCCCCCAAAAATAAAGTCAGCCACTATTTCCACTGTTTCCCCATCTATTTCCCATGAACAGTACATATTTTTAATAGATTGAATTTATAGCCCATTGCTTATAGTTCTTTCATTGTTTGCAACTATTTTACCTTCTCTAAATCTTTCTCATTGTTCAAGACTCATTAGATATCAGCTCCTTCTGGATCTCTCTCTTGACATCCATGTTGGGCTAGAATTCTGTATTCCTGTTTCCACAGTACCTGGCAGTATTGCTCCACTATATTCTAATCATCTATTCCCTGTATCTGTTCTCCCACTATAAGGTTAGGGTTTTATCTCTATCATCTTCCTACTCTCAGACCTAGTGCTGGCAATACGGTATGTCTAGAATAATGTTTGTTGGATGTCAGCTGAAAAGTCTCATGGCTGGGTAGGATGCGGATATGTAACAAGTGCTAGTCTTCCTGTTGTTTGTGAAATATTACATGTACTATCCTCTGCTTGAAACAGTGTCTTCCCCGCTCTAACCTCCCAGACCACCTTCTTGTCATTTTTTAAGCCTCAGCTTAGATGTTGCTTTCTTTGGGACTTCTTCCCTGAACTACTAAGCTGGGTTTGGGAGCTCCTCCCGTGGCCTCCCTCATCTAATTTTTGGTATCATAGGGCTCCACTCCACTCGACTGTCTACTTGTCCAAATGCCCCAATTAACTGCCCTGTGTAAGAGCCACGAGAAAGCATCCTCTCCACTGAATCAGTGCAACGTGGTCTGTCTGTCACTAGGGTAAGAGATCAAGTAATATTCACAGACTACTTAAACACATAAATAATCTCATTTTCATATGAAATTTTGCCGGAATAAAAATCACACTAATAGTCCGTTCTTGTTTCTATTTTTATGAATGACAGAAAAAGAATTAATGGACAAAATGGAGACTGATCAAAATGGAGCCTGACTTCACTTTTACCTCATGTCAAATGTCCACAGACTTAAACTCATTAATTTTCTCCTGATCTCTCATCCTTCAGGATGAATGGCAGCACCATTTATTTCATTATCCAAGCTCAAACCTCGGAGCCATCTATGACATTTTCCCCTCCCTTGATTGCTCCATGAAGACCTTTGGCATTTCCTACTCCCTCTGTCTGCCTCTACATCCCCTTTCTAGCATCACCATCTCATTTCAGAATCTTATTTGTCTAGAATTAACTAACTGCACGACAGAGGGGGCGGCACTTGATGAGATGGTTAGATGGCATCACTGACCCAATGGACATGAGTCTGAGCAAGCTCTGAGAGATGGTGAAGGACAGGGAAGCCTGGTGCACGGCCGTCCACAGAGTCACAAAGACTCGGACATGACTTAGCGACCAAACAGCAGCAACAATAGCAAATAACTGCACAGTGACTGCCCAGAACTTTTCTCTGTGGTGTCCAATCCTCTGACATGCCTTCAGGAGCCACCTTCCCTAAGAACCGTCCTAAATTATGTCACCAGATTGCTACTAAATATAAAGGCTCCAACCATCCATAAACTATGTATAAATGCCTCTGCTTGACCTTCAAACCTTTCACAGCAAGTTCCATCCAAACTTGATCATGTGGAATAGAAGAAATGACAAAGGGTTTAGTCTTATCCCAAGCTGGGAGCATAGTTTCTAACATGCAGCAGACACACAATAAATATTTCCTAAAATGGTAATAAAGGAAACTTGGGTTTTATTATACACAGACGATCTACTGTCACTCTGCTGTATAAAATCCTTTAATGGATTTTCACTGTCTACAGCAGTAGTCTCTAACCTTCTTGGCACCAGAGAATGGTTTTATGGAAGACACTTTTTCCATGAACCAGGGGTTGGGGGATACTTTCAGGATGATTCAAGCACATTACATGTATTGTGTACTTCATTTCTATTATTATTATATCAGCTCCATCTCATTTCATCAAGCCTTAGATTCTGGAGACTGGGGACCTCTGGTCTAGAGGATACCGTCCCCACTTCTGAGCATGACTTGGCTCTTGCACACCGACCTCTCTCACCCCTCTTGCCCTGGCTCTCTCAGCTCCTGCTTACAGAATCGCTTGCTTCCTGCACTCATGAGCCTCTGTGTACAATTTCCACCCTCTGACTTTTTGTACACCTCTTATTTGTCCATTAAGATTAAATTCAGAAACTTTCTTGACCCAGACTCTATCACTAGCATGCATTACATCTTTCTGTTTCTCTGTATCCTCTTTTGTTTTCCAGGGTTTACCACAACACTCATACTTAATACACTTTGGTGAAAACACATTTTCTTCTACTGGCTACCATCAACTAGCTATATAAAACCAACAAACTACTTAACTGACTGGATTTAATTTCCACTTCATAAAACACTTTCATTAATGCAACACTAATGAGAATCTGTGTCAAAATGAACTCTAGAAAATGCAACAGAACATGAATAACAAAACTGTGAGCCTATGTGAAAGCCTCTTTCATTCTATATACAGCAATATATCCTACACATTCTTTTATAACCACATAATACTAAGATTTAACCTTTTTTTTCTTGCTTACAGGCATTTCTATGGTTCAGCCCTAACCTTTAGTCAACTTACTTTATGTTCTCATTTGCAGGTACTTCGGGCAGTTGCACGGTAATCATGCCATCCAAGTTGGTCTTCCCAATGAAGGCAGGCTTGGTACGGAGAACATCGGGTGCAGTCTTAGCAGTTACCCTATGCTGCAGCCCCCCAGCACTGTTGCCACGATTTGTCAGCACAAATGAGTATGACTTCTCAGGCTTCAGGTTGACAATTAACTTCTGGGTAGCTCGGCCATCCACTTCTTCTACCATTTTCCCATCATCATAAAGAATCTAGAAAGAGACAACCAATCAGAAAGATTTGGTTATCGGTTAGGTAAGGAATATTTTCTAAAGTAATGTGTACCTGCTTACAGAAAATACATATGGGTCATTTCTAATTCGGGGCATTTCATAAGCCTATAAGTGCTCCCAAAATTCTAGAGGTGGCATTGATTTTCCTTTTTTTCCCTTATTGCATACTAGTATAAGGTTTATAAGTCTATCAAAAATACGCAAATGTGCAATAACCTCTCAATATTTGGTCTGTCAGTTGTCTGTGATCTCAAGGGAATATATGCAGAAATGCTCTTAAGTTTTCAATGCATCATGCACACCACTTTTTTCCAAACACTTCCATTCCTGTTCCCAAACATTTTTTTTTTACTTTTATAGATGCTTCTCTATTCTCTATTTCACAGACTTGTACTTCTTGCTAACACTTTTCAGTATCTCTCTATGGCAAACTAAAGTTTAAAATATGCAAAGAATTCAGGCCAATAAACAAATTACTTAAATCCCAGGATGCTGCATTATAAATAGGTAGAAACCATGTAAATTTCATTTTCTGATGAAAAATCAAAAGCACTGAAAGTTGAAAGTTAAGTCACTCAGTCATGTCCAACTCTTTGCGACCCTGTGGACTGTAGCCCACCAGGCTCCTCTATCCATGGGATTCTCCAGGCAAGAATACTGGAGTGAGTTGCCAAATCCCAGGATGCTGCATTATAAATAGGTAGAAACCATGTAAATTTCATTTTCTGATGAAAAAATCAAAAGCACTAGTTTAGATGTAAAAAGTTCAACTTGGAAGTGCTCGGTTACCCACAAGGAATGCAGGCCCTGGGTTTGAGCTTCTGCCTCCTCCCAAGAGGGCAAAGGTCACACTGGCCAAGAACCAGGCTTTGTCTGTGATATGAAAGCCACAAATGAGAACAGTTAAGTACGCGTGGCTGAATCAAAGCAGTCTGTGTGGTTTTTAAGTGATTTCCCTGGGTGACCTGCCCCCTCCACGTTTACCCGTGATACCTTACACATTAGGAAACAACTTACTTTGAAAGGCATGGCAGAATTATAATTCTCTGGAATCTCCCAAGACAGCAGCACCGAAGTCTTCATTACTGCTTTGACATGAAAATTTTTTGCAAACACTGCTGGAAAAGGAAAAACAGTGTATTTAAACTACTCCTAAAAACATTCAACCAGTCCTTCTGCACGGACAAGAAGGCTTAAGCTAGATACCATCTACTTTGATCAGAGAAGTGTGATTTGCCTACCTGTTAAAAGCATTCATTTTACTACCTCATTGTCACCAAGATCTCTCCTTTCTCTCCCATTCAGTCAACTCTATTGTGTTTTCCTTACCTGGGAACATTGGGGAACTGTCAGCCAGACTTGCTTGGCATTCTCTAACTGAAATCTAAGGCATCCAAAACACGTTAAGTTTTACATACCTTACCTTTTTGCTTTTGCTGAACCTATGAATATGAATGAGCCGATCAGTTATCTATAGCTTCAAAATACTGATTTCCAAAGACCGACATTCCTTTAAAGGAGAAAGGCCGTAAGCAGACAAATCCTACCTTGATTCACAGGCAGTGTCCTGAACTGGACACTGGGACTATACGGCCCGGGCCCTTTGCTCGTGTGAGCACGTACTTTTACATCATATGTGGTATCTGGTTTTAAGCCACTGAGTGTCAGAGTGGTGTCAGCTGGAACAATGAGCTGCTCCACTGGAAGAAGGGGGATGTTGATGTCCCTATACAGAAGGGTGTACTTGGTGATGACGCCGTTTCTCTCGGCCAGGACCGGTGGCTGCCAAGATAGCTGGGTGGACGTTGACGTGGTGCCTTCCGACTGGAGGTTTTGAGGGAATCCAGTTGGAACTTCTTCTGGAACAGAAATCTCCTTCACCATCTCCTCCCCAAAGCCCACTTTGTTTCTGGCCGAGAGCCTGAAGATGTACGATGCTCCTTTGTGGATATCTGTCGCCGTGAAGTGATCTTCCTTTTCAGAGAACTCAAGAGTAGTAAGCGGTTCCACATCCTTTCGGCCAAATTTTAGACGGTAGCCCTGGAGGGGTCCAAATGTGTCCACCGGGGGGTGCCACTGAATGAGGGCTGTATTCATCTGAGTGTGGTTAATCACGAGCCGGGGTCTCCCTGGAACTGGAGACACAGGATGGAGTGGTAAGACCAACCTACAGGGATGTTCATATTTCAACTGCTGTTGAATGGGAATCCCCTTGGAGTGGCATTCCCATTCTTACTCATAAAAATTACTTATTTCAAGCAATTCCACAGGCATTTCCATTTCTTCACTTATAAAAAGTCCAAGGCTTGGTCTATATACCTTTGTGGAAACATGCTCCTTCTCATACTCTTGAAGGCAGGGTGAATATTAGAATGTGATAATGGAGAGAAAATAGGCATTATTACTGAAATGATAACTTCAGGAGACTTTTTAAATATCATCACATTTCAACTCTTCATACATAGAGGTTCATGCCACACAGAAATGGAGCCAAGTAAGGATTAGCCAGTAGCATACAGCTAATAAGAATAACAATCAAAATATATTTAATCATTGAGCATATGCAGTGTATCAGGTACTGTACTAAGAGCGCTACCTGGAGTGTCTCACTCCAGTACACTCTTCGCTCCTGACTACGTGACTAGCTGTCATCTTCGCTCTGCCTCATAAGAAAATGAAACAGAAAACTGTGCAAAGTCAGATGTGTAATAAGTGAGAAATTTATGAGACAAACACAGGTGTATCTGAATCCATAGCCGAACAGTTAACTATTATATTGGTTATAAGTTAGGAAGAAAAAAGGTAATACAAAATGTTGCTTAGACTTTCTGTGAATCTAATCTGCAATTTTTATTTATACTATCCACACCAGCCATCCTCATCAAGTTTTGCATCTACCAGAATGGGAATTATATTAAGACCCACCCCATGTTGTGAGTATTAAATGAGAAAATGCATGTAAAAGCTTTAGAATAGTATTTTATATTTCATTAATAATAATCATAATTATTAACAATCAGAATATTAAGCTTTTTGCGGGAAGGGGCTCATTTCTCATAAGTACATCATTTCCTTTCATGTTAAGTAGGTTAGATATTATATTGCTTACCTAACTTAAGTAAGTTACTTTAAGTTAAATAAGTTAGTTAAGTTAACTAAGTTAAGTAGGTAACTTAAATAAGTTAGATATTGCTCCTTGGAAGAAAAGCTATGACCAACCTAGACAGCATATTAAAAAGCAGAGACATTATTTTGCCGACAAAAGTCCATCTAGTCAAAGCTATGCTTTTTCCAGTAGTCATGTATGGATGTGAGAGTTGGACTATAAAGAAAGCTGAGCACCAATGAATTGATGCTTTTGAACTGTGGTGTAGGAGAAGACTCTTGAGAGTCCCTTGGACTGCAAGGAGATCCAACCAGTCCATCCTAAAGGAAATTAGTCCTGAATATTCATTGGAAGTACTGATGCTGAGGCTGAAACTCCAGTACTTTGGCCACCTGATGCGAAGAACTGGCTCACTGGAAAAGACCCTGATGCTGGGAAAGACTGAAGGCGGGAGGAGAAGGGGATGAAGAGGATGAGATGGTTGGATGGCATCACTGACTTGATGGACGTGAGTCTGAGTAAGCTCCAGGAGCTGGTGATGGACAGCTCCGTAGAGGCTAGACACAAGAAGAGAATACCTGAAATCTCCCCAAATGTGTAAAAAGCAAACATAGTATAAATCAGCGAGGGTAATGATTGTGGGCAGTTATGGTATTTCATCCAGGGAGTAACAGGGAAAAAAAAGGAAAAGGAATGAGGAAAATTCTATAACAACGCATGTGCGATTAAAAAGAATTCTCCAAAACTGCACATATTGGCAATGGAACCCATTCCATTTCTTGCTTTCAGAAGTTCTATGTAGAAAACATTTAGCAACTACTCACTTTGTGGAAAGACTTATATACTGGCACACAGGCTTTGGGTGGGAAAATGAAACACAGGTAATGCAGGGACCTCGTCCTCTGAGCAGTGCATCCTCAAAGGAGAGAAATGAAGACAACCAGTAGGTGGTGCCGCGTGTGTGGAGTTGGGTTCAAGGTTTCTGATGCCTTGGGGTTACTGTCTGGACCACTTTTAAAGGCCATCCAGTGGCAGAGTCAGGGTTTCCCAGGCGGCAGTAGTGGTAAAGAGTCTGCCTACAGATGCTGGAGATGCAAGAGACACAGGTTCGATTCCTGAGTTGGGAAGATCCCCAGAAAGAGGAAAATGGCAACTCCCTCCAGTATTCTGGTCTGAAAAATTCCATGGACAAGAGGGGCATGGCGGTTATAGTCCATGGGTCACAAAAAGTCGTACATGACTGAGCACACAGTGGCAGGGTCAGAGGACCTGCTTGCTCCAATTTAGGAGCTGGAGGATTGGCAAAATGAAGGAGTCTTAAATACTTACTCTAGGGAGGCTGGAGGGCATTTTTAGCAGTGAGCATATTAGAATAAGCAGAGGGTCCTTCTGTAGAGTAAATAAGCTAATTCTTAAGTCACGATGTATAATCCATTCTCCCTTTTGCCTTTTCAGTTCTTATTTGCTTACTATATTCTTCCCTCTTTGTCAGGACTTCAGAAATGGTACACATGTGCTGCTGCCCTCTACTTCTTAGTAACAGCAATCATTGGAGATCCATCAAGGCACTCAGTCCCAACGGCTCTAAACTGAGCTTCAATTTAACTTAGCACCTAAGTAGCAACAATCATAATTGACTGACCTAAGCCTAGAATTACTTTCAAATCCTCCATATCATAGTCACTTTTCTCTCATCCTTAAACACAGCTGCTCAGTACAGTAGTGAAAATAATGTAAAAATACAGAGAAAATTTCAAACCAAAGAATTTGCCTAAAACTGCAAGATTTCAGGCAGTAGATATGATACAGAACACAGGAGTATTAACAAAGAAACTACCAAAATGTCATAATCACTCAAACATAAAATCCAACATTCTATTAAAAAGCAGCCCTCAGGTTACATGAATCCTATATGGATTGCTTAAGTTATGGCCTGTACTCTTTATTTCAAAGATATGATTGTTCGCAGATTCCAGGAACAATGTATTATACATAAACCTATCCAAAAAACCAGGAATTTTATGATTAAAGTAAAATTTAATGGGAATTTGTGAATTTTCAATGGAAGCTATAATTAAATACCTTTATAACTACAGTTATTAGGAGCTTACATCTGTGAGATCCACTGAGTAATTCTTCATAGTCATATAAATACAAGTTTTTTTTTAAATAGTATACAGAACAAAGCAAATTAATCTGTTCACTAATGACTAGGGAATACTTTTTTTTACTACAGGTTGGCAGCAAAAAGAAAAAAAAAAAAACTAGAGCTTTTCTTTTTGAACGATTATCGATCTTCTTCTGGATTTATAATCCAGAAGATTATAAATGGATTCTTCAGATGGATTCTCCCATCTCCAATCCAAGAACAGAGGAGATCGCAAGAAAATAAACATGCAGACATCTAAATTATAAGCATTTCCTCAATAACAAAGTCTCCATTGATTAAGAAAGATCTGAAATCACAAATGTAAACTGCAAAATAATTCTGTGTGTAAGACCCACAGTTCTAAATAATGTTCGGTACAGTGAGTAAAAAGTGACGAGCTAATCTCAGTGACGTTAAAGTAGGCAGTAGCATTCCTTGTTCTAGGATTCACATCCCTTGGAGATAAATCCTCTACTTTTTCATCCTCATTATAAGACATCCCTCCCTATTTCATGGGCAATAGGAAGTTGATGCTTCATGTAAGACACTTCAGTTTTCCTAAGACACAATTATAAATATGGGTGCAGGAAGTGTATTTTTCCATTTTGGGGTTCAGTTTTAGGGGTTCACTCTTAGTTGGCTACATTCCAGGAGAAGCTGGTTCCATAGCTAGACACTCAGCATGTCCCACTGAACATGGACTGTATCTCCTACGCAGGGTGCTGCGTTAACCTGAAACAAAGGTATTAAAAAAAAATAAGGCCCGGAAGATTTTGCCTTGAAGGAGCTTTGCCATCTGTAATCCTGCTGCTTGAGGCAGTTCCAGGTGGCGGGATATGAGTGAGGCAAATCTTATGACATTTAGACAAATTTGGAAGTGAGCACAGCACCCAGGAGGGCACTCAACATCACAGCTGTTCTTTGCTTTACGCCTTTACATAGAGGTGTGTTCCTAAAAAGTTATGCCAGAAGTGATTCAGGAGGAGTAAATCAAATCATAGTTTAAATGTTCCATGGGAGATTTCTATATAAAGGGATTGAAGGAGAATCCTTCTGTAATTATCTCTTAATTTATTGGTTTTACAACAACAGGTCTTCCTTCATGCTGACTCTTCCTAACGTGGCAGACCAATGTACAAGTCTAAACAGCGCTAAGAAGCTTCGGTCTTCAGAAACGAGCAATCTATATTAGTCCTTCTGCTTTCTTCATTCTCTTTTCTGTTTCCCATCTTTTGTGCAATTTGTTCTCTTTTGATACCCCAGAACAAGGGGTCAGGAGGAGAAAATGACAAAAAATAAAATATTAAGTCATCAACCCAGCTCCAGATGGCAGCTCTTCTAACAAGGTTTGTTTTTCTTTTTGGGGAGGTGTGTGGCATGCTGAGGCTGTCACATGATTTCCCTCCCTAGATGATCTGCCTTCCAGACCCTCATGGGATCCGCTCCCTCACACCAATCAAGTCTCAGCTCAAATATCCTGCCTCTAAAAGACATCACTGTTTCTAAAACTGCCCCTAGGGACTGCCTAAAGGCATGACTGCACATCTTTCTTTTCATAATTTATCACTTCCCAGCACTTTATTATTATAAAACTCATTTGTTCACTTGTTAATTATCCAATCTCGGTCAGAAAATAAATTTCAGGAGGCCAGATTCTTTCTGTTTTGTTGACTGTTCTTCAAAGTACCAGAAATAGTCCTTGATGCACAGTAGGTACTCAAATAATATTTGGTGAATGAGTGATTAAATAATTTGGGCAAAGCAGGTTCTTTAATTATTTTACCTAACTTAAGATATATCAAAAATCACAGAAGTTGACTACAGTCCATTCTCCCCTCTGATAGAAGCCATCCATACCATTGGGAAAATCATCATTGTTGCCTGAAACATATTGAAGACATATATATGCATAGACATGGTTACCTGCCCCTGTGGTGGACACCAGCTTGGGTTTGCTGCGAGCTCCGTCTCCTTTGGTGGTGTAAGCTGTGACAGTGAGGGAGTAGGAAGTTTCAGGCTGTAGCCCAGAAATAATCATGTCCTGAAATGATACAACAGAATAGCAATGATTCAAAACTACGCTACGGCTGCCCTGGGGGGAAACTAAGGCCTCGGCCTCCATGCTGTGCATGCATGAACATTCCCGGCAGCCATGCCAAGCACTGGATGTTTCATGCCTAGAGCTCATGCTGGGGAAGATCTGTCTTCATGCTGACACTGAAATGGGGTCTTCAGCCATCCTCAGAGGCAGCTCTAAGGGGTAATAATCGAAACCACAAAAACTGGAGTCAGACCTTCTGAATGCTTGGACTTAAACTTGCCTTTCCTTATTTACCAGTCTGGTGACCCAGGGCAAGTGATGAGTTCACCCCATCTGTGCCTCAGTTCTCCATGTGAAAGTTGGGAGGCTAGGACCCTCTAGGCTACTAAAGGATTAAAGTTATACTGGGTAAACACTTAAAAAACAATGTCTGGCTTGTAGTGAGCAGTTCACTCTAGCTGTTATGATATTCCAGCCACAATCCATGTGCTTCCATCGTAGCCTGGTCCTCAGACTGTTAGTGGCGCTGATGCCAAACAGTATGTTGAATCACGTAAATACTGATATTTTGCCAAGTGGCTGGTCTGTTGGACCTAGACAGCCACAGAAGTTTCTCAGGACTCAAATAATATATTACTGGTTAGTTGTATAGGTTAATAACAAAAATTACTATAAACTAAGGAGAACAATCTATAGATTTTGAGGCCTTGTCATAAAACCATGTAACGGGATCTTGTTCTATCACATCACTGATATGTGCTCAATCAATTTTGAAAATGTTAAATACCACAAACTATTCATCAAAACTATTAGTTTTCTCTTAGTAAGGACCCAAAGCTGTGATGGTTATAAGGGTAGACAGTCCAAGAATTATTCTTCCAAATTGGAAGTTATATGATTCTTTAAATAGAGTGCTGGCTATTAATGTTTTGGTATTTTCTTTGGAGCTACACACACGCACAACAATTTAAAAAATAACTTTTCAGATTTCTGGCACAGCTATGTTTTCAAATTCAATATGGATAAATATAAGAAAATACTGACTGTCATCTTTCGCATCTAAAGACAATGCATGTGAGAGTTTAGTGAATGGATTTGATTGTGTGAATGGAGAACAGTGGGACTTTTCTGTGCAAGGCTGTAATGGGCACCATAGAAATCAATGGTTGAATCTGAATCCAGGGATGACAGCTTTTGACAATGTGCTTTTCTCAAAAAAGTAGGAATCTCACCAGTGTGGAAATTCAAAAATTTCAGATACCATCCTGAAGAGCCACTGGAAAAATTATTCTATCAGATGAATAGACTAAATTTGAGAGAGAGATTTTTATCTTCAGGAATGGTTTCACCAACATCACAGAGAATATAAAAATTAAGTGAACCACTCCAGAGTGGCACTTAAAATTATGGTAGGCACACTGGCAATTCCAAAAATTAGGATGGGTAAATCTCAACATATTTCCAAGGTCTCTCTTATGTCACAGAACTACTGATGAAAACAGGCTAGGTTGGGAGGAAAAAGAAGCGAAGTTTGGTTCTATCACTAAATTGAGAGGCAAGCAATTTACAAATGCTGAGCCTTCTGTAAGTTTCTTATTTATAAACTTGGAGTTAGCCAATCACACATGACCTTCCTTCCACACAGGTTGGAACTGGATAATATAAGTAGTGCCAGTCCAAATGTTCAAGCCTTCAGTGGTCTAATCTCTAGCATTCCTCTCTTTGCCTGAATCACATTGTCTCTTGAGTTACATTTTCTTTCTTTAAGCTGTGGCTGTACTACCTTGGTGGTCTCTACACCCTCTCTGGCTGACATCATAACCACTATTCCTCTCTCTGTATCCTCCTATTCCATTCTGCATCCTAATTCTTGCCCCTGCTTGCTAATAGCTGTCATCCCCAAATGTCTTGACACAGTCATTTATCTGCTGCCTTTCTCTCTAGTCCTAAAAACAAAACAAAACAAAAAAAAACTAGTTTCATTTCTAAAACTTAGAGAATTTTTTTCTGCCTATATCCTAAATTCATCTCTAGCCTTGACTTTCCCCCAGGGCCCCAGCAGTAAGGCCCCAGCATTGTAAATATCTGCTGGACATTTTCCCTTAACTGTCAAGTGGTTATCTCAAATTCAATTTAACTAAAGTACACGTGACTCCCAGAAGCAGAGTCCCCTTCTTCCATAAAATATTTCCATATTTTAATGAATGATGAAGCATCTTCAAAACTTACGAGCAATCTTTGGTCCAATAGCCTCCTTCAAATTCTTAGCCAGTTAGTATGGTTCTGTTCATTCTTCCTTTAAAATATTGATCATAACTTTCCCTTTTTCATTTCTGATGCTCAACTTAAAAAAAAATCACTTCATGATTTAGCAAAAGAACTGGTCACTTCATGATTTAGGAAAAGAACTGTTTACTTGTTTCCTTATCAACTGTATTGTTTCTCTTAATCTATCCATGAAGTTATTGATTTTTAAGCTGAAGGTAATGACCCATTTAGTAGCTGATGAAATGAATTTAGCCATTCAAGACCAGTGTTTTTTAAACAAATGGATATACTCGAACATTAAAATGTGAATATATTTAAAAGTAAGGTATTATTTTGTGAAACCTTTATTTTAAACATATGCATGCATTGGTCATGGAGAATAATGCATTTTTTACTATGGGTTATGATCAAAAACGTTTATAAAACACTGTTACACTGTCGATTTCATGAGAAGTGATAGCTTGATCATCATATTTACCAAGAACCCCTATAAGAAACCTGTGTTTCGGCAAAAAAAATATTTACTAAATGAAAGAAAACCTCCTACCAGCCTTTATCTTATTGCTCTTTTTTTTTTTTTTAACAATTTAAAAAATCTCTCAGGTACTGAAGAGTTAGAGATCAGGTATTTTGCTTGAAACTTTAGATTTTTTCCCCTAGAGAAGGGAACAGCTAACCACTCTAGTATTCTGGCTTGGAGCATTCCATGGACAACAGGAGCCTAGCAGGCTACAGTCCTTGGGGTCACAAAGAGTCGGACCTGATTGAGCGACTTTCACTTTTTCACTTTAGATTTTTCCAACATTACACTAAAATATAATGTATTTAATAACTTGAACTCTTCAGTTCTGTCAAACTGCCAAGCTCATTGTCACCGGACTTTATCACACTCTCGTATCTATGTCTACCTCTGCTGAGTTCAGAGTGTACTTCAATACATTCTCACTTCCAACTCTGCAACATGCACAGACACACAGGGATTACCTCTTTAATCCCTACTCATTAGGGATGAGTTCTCACCTAAGTTTCAGGACTTCTACCAACCTGGTGCTCTGTCTGTAAACTCATAGCTCTAACTGATATTGTCATTTAAATACTAATTATTCATACATTGCTTGAGGGCATCACATTGGTTCTATTTATGGAACTTATCTGAACTTTACCTCCTTCCTAGCCACCTACACTGTAAGCATTTAGAAGGCAGTGCCATCCACAGTACTTTATACATAATAAACTCTCAATATAAAAACAGACTAATTCAGTCCACTCATTACAGTATTTTAAAAAAATTCTTCACTCTTAGTAAGATACCTTCTACTTCTTGGTGTTTCACTCAAGCAATTTCACTCAAATTTGTATGGGTTCAACAGAGAACTGTCATTTCTAGATAGAATTGATGGGTGCCAGATTTAGATCATATTATGCACTGAATATGCCACCCTGGAGCAGGATTTATGAGCAGCCCAGAACAAACTAGACATCTCCAGTCTGTGATACCTCCACTTAAAGCATGCCTCCTATAACTGCATCACAAGGCAGAGTTAGTAACAGCCATCAAACAATATGAACTCATGATATTTTTCATGTAATCAATAACACCACATCAATTTCACAAAACAATGACGGGAAAAACTTTTTTTAAAAAAAGTATACCATGTAGTGAAAACGCTTTAAAAAATAATTTGTTAGTTCATGCATCCAAGCAAACTGATGATATAGTACAAATAAATGAAAGGGGAGTATCAGTAAAAAAACAACCATTTATAATCTGTTTTGACTGAGCAGCCAAAAATTACTCACATGTTCAGTAGTATCATCAAATTCCCACTGATTGAGATTAAGAAGGTTGGGGAGGAGGGAAACAAAATAAAAAGAAATGAAGTTTGTAGCCTGATAAAGGCAATGGTGCCCTCCTTAGACTAAAAAAAAAGAGAAAAAATAAGCAACTGAAGAGGTGTGTACAATAAAATCCCAAACAGTATATGAGTGTTATGCTGCCACCTCAACTCATAATTGAGAAGTTAAAAGTAAATATACTCTATATTGTTATCACTAAATCCAACTAATTTTTTTAATATGTAATTCATTGGATCAAATCAATAAGGCATACAAAATGCTATGTATACTACATTGTGATGTTTATTTTGATTTCGATCTAGATTATGCAATTCAAGTTACTATTTAGATTAACATCTTTATTATATTGAAAATGTACATCAATGAAGTCCTGTAAGATGTAAAAAAATTTCAATGAATTATCAGAACATGATATGAGAAAAAACAAATCAACCAAAAACCCAGAACAACAACACAAGGAAAATTAGCAAAATAAGAAAGAAAAACCAAAGTAGAAGAGTAGGGAAAAAAAGATTGAATTGACACTTAAGGCATTTTGTATTATATAATTTCATTGACTACCAAATTCCCAATGAAAACAGCAAAAGAACTACTGTTCTCTAATGTAAGATTGTCTAAGAACTGATGAAGGACATCAAAACGTGATGGTCATATCACTTTATTTTTCAAAATTACAGATGCACCAAATAAAATGTAAGCATTTTGTATACTATATAAAAACTTTCTGTTTTATGGGTAGTACAAAATAAATATTTATTAAAAGCAAATCAATAGTCCTTTCTCCAGAATATTATGGGACACTATGAATCTCTGGCTAAATTTATAGAAATGTCCTTCAAACCAAAATCATACAGCTGGATTTTTGAGGTAAATAAGTCACTAAGTTAGACCCCTTTAGTTAGAATGCTTTATAGCTAAAGCAAATAAGTACCTTTGTGAGTTAAGACTGGGATAAACATGAAGCAAAGACTCTGGGGTAAAAAGCTGGGATATTTATTTCCCTGTTATTTTCACAGAGAAAAGAAAGCAAAATGTAGCAATTCGGTACAACAGTTTTCCACTTTGTTCATAATCTTCCCTACTTTCACACAAAAGAAGGAATTTTCAACTGAATTGGTTTCATATTTGCAATAATCCCATCTATTCCCAGGCCCAGCTACCAATTTGCTGAATAAGCAAAACACTCCATTCCCATACCCCATCACTACTAGAACAAGGTAATCTAGTCCACGGGATATGTATAATCCCCAGCAGGATGCTTATTAATTACAACCTTCCTCTCCCTTTCAGAAACATAGATACAGGTAGATTTGTTATGGTATTGTCTTTGATTCACTTCTAGTTTATTTAAAAAATTGAAAAAAATATAAAGTTCTTTTTTAAATAACTTATTACAAAACCAAGTTGTGACTACATGGTTATAAATCACTGCCTTCGGCTTGAAAGAATTTTTCACAAACTACACTTAATAATTTTAACTGGCTCAACATACAGGATCTCATTAATTCCCTGGGAAATTCTATAATTTTTATCATTATCTTCATTTTCTGGGAAATGAAATATTTATTTTAATTAAATATGTAATTTGGTAAATAAATGACAGATAAAAATACTGTCTGGATACATTTCCCCAAATTAAAATGTTTATTCTTCAGTGAAAGAAGGCATTCATTCAGAAATTATAGATTAACTTAGTTTCAAATACTTTTAGCACAGCAGAAAGTAGACTATCAGCAAAACTTCTGTTTAAAATTCTTCCCTTTGATTTAATTAAGTCAACTTATTTTTTTTTAAGGCAGAAAGGCAAACTGAGAAATAGCTGTAGACAGCCAAGTATCTGTATTTAAAAAAAAAATGTTCTGTGTTTTGAATCAGATGTGTCATTTCAATTCACTTCCTCACTTGAAGTCAACTCTGACTGAGAAGATAAATATGGATCGTGTGTTTTTAAAGCTAGAATGTTATGAACTTGTCTACAAAACAGAAACAGACTCCACAGGCATAGAGAACAGACTTCTAGTTGCTAAGTGGGATGCAGGGTCCAGGAAGGATACAGTGAGAGATTGGGATTAGCAGATGCAAACCATTGTATCTATGCCGATGTCTGGATCTATATCTATATCACTGAATCACTTTGCTGTACAGTAGAAATTAACACAACACTGAAAATCAACTATCCTTCAAGTTCCTTAAAAATCTAGAATTTTGTACAGACATTTTAAAATGTCAAAGAAAAAATGAACATGGGGTCCATTTTAAGACACAGGCTAAAACAGACGTATCCTATAAAAATATACCTATATGATTTCAGATGCTTACCTGCGCGTCAGCCAGCATGACGTCCTTCAGCATGGGCTGGCCCTTGGGCTCACCGTTTTCCATCCTCACATAATGCACCTGGTATCCTCTTATCTGGCCATGCTGTTTATTGGGCACGGGTGAGCGCCACGAGACTTTAACAGATGTTGAGTTGACAGCCTCTACCTCGACTTTGCGAGGAGGACCACTAGGAACTGGAACAACATCATTGGATAAAAGAAAATTATAGGCACTTGTCCCACCCAGTCAGAGCATTTTCTTTACTTAGGTTTAAAAAAAAAAAAAAAAATGGGCAGACCCACCATGTTTGTTTGTGGAATACAAACATTTTTAACCCATGAAAATGCTCAACCAATCTGCTCTATCTTTTAAGAAAAGATCAAAAAGCATGACCGATGCCAAAAAAAAGAAAAAAAAAAAATGGAAGAAAAAAAGAGTATCAGAGAAATAGAAAAACATGTAAAAAATGTACAAAAGCCAAGGAAGATGCTTTGAGGTTCAAAGCATTAAAGCACAAAGAAGTATAGCATTGAAATAATAACAAAAACTGGTTGTTGATTGCTGTGTGTGTTTTTTAGGTTTCTTTTTTAGCAGAATAAAAAGATTCTTGATTATATGGATTTTCTTCTTTTTTTTTTCTCATATCAAAGGTATTCCATACAACAGATGCCAAGAACTGAATGTTGAGCATCACTGTCTCTGAAATGTTCAAGACAAAAAGGCAACAAGAAGATAAGAAGGCGCTTTTGAAAAGTTAACATCAAAATGTAAAAGAAGCAACTACAAAAAGCCAAGAAAAACGCAGAAGATATTAGGTGGAGGTACAGAGAAGGGCCTGGATTGCAAAGTCACAGGAGCAAACTGTTCTTTAAAAAGGAAGCAAATGGCTGTGTTGAGATTTAAAAAATTAAAAAAAAAAAATTCCTAGGCCGTAGCAAAGATAGGTCTTTAGCAAAAATTGCTGAAGTTACAGTGACACTGGGTTAAAAAAAGATGAGCAGAAAAAAACACATTACTGTTAGCCTATCAAAAGACAGCAGAGCAAGATCGTGGTAGAAGGGTGCGGACTGATGGAGCAGAGGCAACATACCATCTTCATCGGTTCGAATCAACACGGACAAGCTCTCAGGGCCAGGGCCGACATCAGTGTGGGCTGTCACAGTGATCCGGTATTCAGTCCATTTTTCCAGCTGTTCCAAAAGGTATTTGGTAGTGTCCGAAGGGATTCCCAAAATCTCGTGAGGTTTGTCATCTTCTCCATCCACTGCAGTATACTTGATGGAGTATTCAGTAATAATGCCATTCTGTTTGTCCACTGGTGGAGGTTGCCAACTTACCAAAATACTAGTGGAACTTGGACTGGTGCAACTAATGTCTTGAGGAGGAGCTGACGGCTCTTATTTTGGTAGTGAGTTAAAGGAGGGTTTGAGTGAAAGGACAGGAGTGGTTGGAAAAAAAAAATGATAAAACAAAAGAAAAGGCGAAAATAAATAGACGAACAAGAAGGGCAACAAAATGAAAATAAGACTTTGAAACTTAAAATTTTAAAGATAAATTTATGAACCTTGGCTTAGTAATATGAATAAACCAAAAAATGAATCAATGACCAAAAAGAATTGTTAAATAATGGGTGGGGGGAGTATGTGAAAATGAAATCTTAAGATAACAGAGCCTCAAATAAAATTACCTACCTGCAATTTAAATTCTTCTTCTAAAACAATCCCTCAGTATTCCCCAGCCCTATTTTACAGACTATCGAACTTCATAAAAAGCTGCAAACAGTACAAGATTTGTTACATGAGAGTCTGATGATGCTTAAGAGATGCCATTTCAAGCTTTGGCTACCGAACTGCATTCTGATTCATATATAGTATTCATTTGCAAAAAGGTTCTTCAGTGTGAAAAGTGGCAATAACTGTTAGATGCCCTTCTGCCAATTAAAATTTTAAAAAGGGAAATAAATAAAAGCCCAACAAACATAAAAGGGTTCCCTCTGACTATCTGAAAATCAGTATTCTGACCAGTTCTAATGACAAGTGGTAGCCTAATACTGATCATAGCCCATATACAGTGAGCATGCATATCAATAAAGGATGAAAATGCAGTCCAAGGTTTACCTACCCGAGAATAAATGTCAGGCTGGTTGATTCTGACTGTAACTTGTACTTACCCTATGTCAGCTTCCAGCTTTTTTAAAAAAATTATAGCTCTTCTTGGGATATCATTGCTAGTGAAGAATTAGATCCCACCAGCAAATTTCGATAAAATCAATAAAAATCATCTATCCCTTACAAAATGTCAATAACACAGCCATTAAAAAGAAGTTTAAAAAAGTCCTGAGAACCATCTGGGAAAGCTATGACTTATCTTCCACTTTGTATGTAGCTCTTTCCATTTTGTATATTAACCATTCATATAAAGTAGAATTTACATGACAGTTAAAAGATAAACTTTCTTAATGCCCATTCTAATATAAACTAGTCACCTTCTGAGTAATTCTTTTCCATCAAATAAATCAAACATATCATTATTTGAAAAAAAGCAAGAAAGAACAATGTGACTACTATTATAAGTTATTTTTCAAGTTAGTAATATATATTCCTAAAGAAGCACAAAGAATTTGGATAAGATATATGTAAATACATATGCATATATAAGACAATATATATGATTGAAGAGTAAAACATTTCTATTTTTTTTTTTTTTTGTATTTGAACATGCAGTCTGAGTAGTTCTTTACATTCTGTGAACCTTAATAATATGTAGTGTCAGGTATATCTGATTATATAGACAATTATCAGTCTTTCTTAATTTACATGTCTTGTGTTCTTCATTATAGGCAATCAAAATGAAAAGATCTTTGTACAGACAAAAAGAAAATTATCATGAAACAGCCTTGTAAATCTGGTATAAGATTTGCAAAATCACAAGAACATCATTTTTATTGATTCTGACTATAGGTTCTTATATCTCAAATTATGAAACTATTTCATATGCACTATCATTCATAATAAATGGAGGTGTTCATGTAACAGCTAAGACTCATTTGCAATTCTTTTTAAAAAACTGATTTGGTTTTCACTGCATTCCTACCCTCAGACCTCCTATTCTGCAAGAGTATATGCAACACCACTTGAAACTCTAATAAAATAAAGCGCAGATAAGCTTCTGATGGGGTTATAAAAAGTGCATTCTGTCTGTATGGAAGTATCTATGTATGTATATGCTGTGTTGTGCTTAGTCACTCCGTCGTGTCCCACTCTTTGTGACCCCAGGGACTGTAGTCCGCCAGGCTCCTCTGTCCATGGACTTCTCCAGGCAAGAATACTGGAGTAGGTAGCCATGCCCCCCTCCAGGGGTTCTTCCCAACCCAGGGATCAAACCCAGGTCTTCTGCAATGCAGGCGATTCTTTATCATTTGAGCCACCAGAGAAGCATGTATGCAAAAAAAACTCAAGTTTGTAAAAAAAACATGCAAAATATAATTTTAAAGCGTGTCACCTTTCTGTTAATTAAATGTCTGATTTTAAGAGTTATCTTCTGCAATATTACTTATTAGCCTGCCTGGAACTCAAAGGAGACATACAATACTGCACTGATTTACATGTTTGAGTTTTAGAAGAAAGGGAATGTTACAGGAATAAGCTATAATCAGTAAGGGATTAAGCAACAGAATACTAATACTTTTCATATGAATGATCATATGTTGAGGAAAACTATGAATTTTATCATCAAAAACTGAAAGATTTATCTATAGAAAATGAAATTCTGGAAGACTTGCTTATATGAAAGGAAACTCAGTTTCTAAATTCTATAAATTTCATGTTCTCTGATAGGTCTAAAATTTAGGTCAACAGAACATCCTCTTTATGAAATTCCATATATTCATTTGTACATATCTATGTCACTATATCACAAATCACATATAAAATATAAAATATTTTTAAAATCTAAGGAAACGCCAAAATACTGTTCAAGAAACATAGTTGTTTAATAAATTGTAGAAACTTATTAATAAAGAGCGAACAGTAGTAGTATATAAGCCACCAGACTTTCCATCAAAAACAACCTGGCATATAATACATTATACAGAGCAGTCCTCCTTAGACACAATGAATTCCATTGTGATATACACAACTATGCTTTAGAGTAATAGTCTCCAAATGAAAAGAAACCTGAGGAAACAACATACAATTTAGGATTGCCAGTATACTTGTGATTATTCCATTGTTCCTAAATTTGTCCAAATACAGATTTTCTGTGAATGTTTCAAATTTTCACATGAACTACTTGCAAAGTTAACAACAAACTAGGAACAAATATGTGACATGAAGACTTGGTCATTAGCAAAGTTAAAATCTGTGTCCTTAAAAAAGGTGCAAGTTCGGTCTTTTGCTATCTTTACTAAGCCCTCCTCTGATTATTTTGCAGTGTTCTCAACTTGAATTTTGCTTTACAACTTTATAATTCATTAACTGGGGCCTGATCCAACGCTTTTACCCATTTTTCTCAAGGAGGTTTCCTAACTTCTCTAAATGATTTCCGATTCCAGGAGTGAGAGAATGGGATCTGTCATTTGGATCCAGTATGAAAACCAAGGTCTTGATACCCTAATCTCTAAAACTGGACACTTGCTGATACAGAGACTACCAACTATTAAAAGAATATGAATTCGCAAGTCTGTTGGTGAGGATAAAAGCTGGCAACATTTCCTAGTGAAAAAAAAGGGCAGAAAATAAGCAAAGAGAGACACCTACTTGACTGCATGGTTCTGGCTGATATTTCAGCTGTGGAAGCACCCAGGCCTTGGGGAGAGCGTGCTGCCAGACGGAAGTAGTACAAGCTGTTTGGTCTCAGCCCTTGCAGTCTGTAAGATGTCCCTGGCTCAATGGTGATCCGCTGCTGTGGATATGTAACAAGGGAACTTGATCATCTTCATTAAAATCTGTGCATATATTTTTATCACACTGCCCAGAATATCAGATTTCTGTCATCAGGGTTATAATGTTATCAAAATATCACAAACAGAATCAACAGTGAGTATCAAGGACCCCACTAAGGGAATCACATATTGAAGATTGTTGTTTTTTAGTTGCTAAACTGTGTCCAAGCTTCTGCGACCCCATGGACTGTAGCCAAGAAGGCTCCTCTGTCCACGGGATTTCCCAGGCAAGAATAGTGGAGTGGTAAGTTTCTACAAGTAAGACAGCTAGAAAAAAGGACGTCAAGGATCTATTTAATGATGACACAGTGTTTCAAATACATCAGATAAGGGCAGTGACAGGCCACCACCCGTGAAGGCATTTAAACTTCAAGGCATGTGTGTGGTTGTGACACAGTCCAGAATAGAAAGTGACACCCACTCCCGACAGCGACTGTGCCCAACAGTCCATCTGAAGAGATGTCCAGCTCATTCCCCATGACAGTCTGAAACCCAAGTATGGGCAAAGAAAACGTGGCCAGAAGTAACATAACAATGGAAACTGGCATACAGTTTACATGACAGTGTCATAAAAGAGATCTGAAATTGCCACGGTCGGCAGGGATAAAAATCAGCTGGTAGTTACTGAAGAAAGCTGGATAATGTATATGAAACCAAATCATTATTCTAGGTTGATTTCAAATTAATTTTTAAGTTATTTTTAATTGGAGGATAATTGCTTTGCAATATTGTGTTGGCTTCTGCCTTACATCAACATGAGTCAGCCATAGGTATGATATATGTCCCCTCCGTCTTGAACCTCCCACCCTCCTCCCACCCCATCCCACTCCTCTAGGTTGTCACAGAGCATCAGATTTGAGATCCCTGCATCATAGTGCCTACAGGTAGGAAAAAGAAACCACAAACTCTTCTATAACCTGACACCATAAACGGCTTCTGAAATAAGTTTTTTTTTTTTTAATTGAATGTTGTAACTCTTATTTTCATGCTTGAAATCTGCCTTTGCTATTTTAGCAAAAATACAGCTATCTATGGGTAATCAATCTCAGATTGAACATGAGTCTGTAGCATATCTTAAAAAACACACTAATATGTAATCTTGTAATGGCATCAATAATCTTATAAGGCTTTTTATTAAACAGTGTTTGGCATTCACACAAACCAGAAATCAGTGAAGGGGAATTCAAATATAAAACTAAAGAAAACATCCTTAGGGTTTTCTAGCTTGCAAATAAAAAAGCATTCACAAATTTTAGACTTACCAAATAATAAGGAAAAAAAGGAATTTCCTAAATAAACATTTGTAAAGCAGAGTAGGGATGCCAACAATCAAGTATCCATACCATTGCCAAAAGACCAGCTCTCTCATAACTGATTTTAGTTTTAATTGGGTATGCAGGTCAGGAAGCACCAGTTAGAACTGGACATGGAACAACAGACTTGTTCCAAATAGGAAAGGGAGTATGTCAAGGCTGTATATTGTCACCCTGCTTGTTTAACATATATGCAGAATACATCATGAGAAATGCTGAGCTGGAGGAAGCACAAGCTGGAGTTAAGATTGCCGGGAGAAATATCAATAACCTCAGATATGCAGATGACACCACCCTTATGGCAGAAAGTGAAGAAAAACTAAAGAGCCTCTTGATGAAAGTGAAAGAGGACAGTGAAAAAGTCGGCTTAAAGCTCAACATTCAGAAACCTAAGATCATGGCATCCAGTCCCATCACTTCATGGCAAATAGATGGGGAAACAGTGGAAACAGCGGATTACTTTATTTTGGGGGGCTCTAAAATCACTGCAGATGGTGATTGCAGCCATGAAATTAAAAGACACTTACTCCTTGAAAGGAAAGTTATGACCAACCTAGATAGCATATTAAAAAGCAGAGACATTACTTTGTCCACAAAGGTCTGTCTAGTCAAGGCTATGGTTTTTCCAGTGGTCATGTATGGATATGACACTTGGGCTATAAAGAAAGCTGAGTGCCAAAGAATTGATGCTTTTGAACTGTGCTGTTGGAGAAGACTCTTGAGAGTCCCTTGGACTGCAAGGAGATCCAACCAGTCCATCCTAAAGGAAATCAGCCCTGGGTGTTCACTGGAAGGACTGATGATTGCAACTGAAGCTGCAATACTTTGGCCACCTGATGCGAAGAGCTGACTCATTTGAAAAGACTCTGATGCTAGGAAAGATTGAGGGCAGGAGGGGAAGGGGACGACAGAGGATGAGATGGTTGGACGGCATCACCGATCCAATGGACCTGGGTTTGGGTAGACTCCAGGAGTTGGTGATGGACAGGGAGCCGTGGCGTGCTGCGGTTCATGGGTTCAGAAAGAGTCGGACACAGCTGACTGACTGAACTGAAGGACTTTAAATAATTTAATGCTATTTTATGTTGTACTACAACATTTGTAACATGAGTACTTATACCAATGCTTTGGTTCTATAATGTTTTGAGTTATTAACTGGAATTGGCTTTGATAGCTAAACCTAAAAGCACTGCTCTTAGAACCTGCTCACTTCAGAGATGTAATAAAGCAGGTTTATTAACATTAACTTAGTATAGCATTCAAAATGATGAGCTACCAGTCAATTGGTAATAGTTCCCTAAGTATGTGAGTCTTTTAAGAAAGTACTGTTTGTTAGAAATCAGGGCTGTTATGCTTTGTGAGGTTGGCTTTTTTTAAGACAAAGACTGCTAAGAGATATAATAAAATGGCTTGGTGAATTGAGTTTTCACATACAGTTTTATACACTTTTTTGTCCTGATGTTCCCTAATGAGTTTCATGATAACAAACAAAATATATATTATTATCATATATTCCCATTCTGAAAATATTAGATGTATCTTAATAGTGATTTATAGAATCTGTCCAAAGTATACCCACGGGCCAGTGTATCATGAAGTCAAGAGAACAGATTCTAGAAATTGTCTAGTATGAGGCTTTGGGCAAATACTTCAACTTTTTTCTGTGTATCCATTTTGTTAATACGTGAAATAGATTAATAATAGAGGCTGACTGAGTTAATATATGTGAAACCCTTATTATAGTACCTCTAAATGTATGTTATTCTGATTTTTATTTCTCTTTAGTAACTATTAACAATTTCTAGCCTTCTATACTTTATTTCCATAACATAATCAAATTATATGTGTGTGCATATATGTGTGTGTGTGTGTGTGTGCACGCACGCGTGCACGCGCACCAAGTTGATTCGCATCTGATTCTTTGCAATCCTACAGACTGTAGCCCTCCAGGCTCCTCTGTCCACGGGGATTCTCTGGTAGAGAATTCTGGAGTGGGTTGCCATCGCTTCCTCCAGAAGATCTTCCCGACCTAGGGTTTGGACCCACATCTCTTGTGTCTCCTGCATTGGCAGGTGCGTTCTTTACCACTAGTCCCACCTGGGAAGCCTATAGGTGCCGATACAGCTATAGCTATAGATATATAGATAGATAGATACACACTCATATCAAACAATCAATGGCATACAAATGAACATTTACTCTGGGGCATTTTTCTCTGAAACCAGTTGGGACAAATTCATCTACCCAAAGCCTTGGCGCTCACTTAAGTTAAGTGTTAACTGTGACTTAAGTACTCTAATGCAGAAGACAAAGAAAGGAAATCTCCAAATCTCAAGGCGTATATTCTTTTACAACCCGATACTTCCGTAAGTATCTTGGAAACCCGAATTAAAAAAAAAAAAATTCATTAGAGACAAAAGCTGATTTTTTTTGTCTCTTCTGTCCTACCCCCATCAAGTCTCCAAATACTCCTTTTTTTTTTTTTTTGTCAATTTTCTCTTTTTATAAATAAATCTTTTCCACCAAGGTCCTCAGTAGATATCTGACCTTTTAATGGAACTTGGGTAAGTACACAGAATGAGAATCGTGTCTCGATGCCATGAATGGTGACAAGGTGAGAAGCACAGTCTTACCTCCTCCCCATGCTCCCCATCTTTGTAGACCAGTTCATAGCTGGCGATGGTGTCTGAACGTGGAGGCGTCCAAGAGAGCAAAATACTTGTTTCGGATTCAGGTTCTGCCTTGAAATTTAGTGGCTGCCCTGGGACTAAAAACAAGAAAGTGAAGGATTAAGCTCACCATTACCAGAAATAATCAGAAATTCTTGCATTAATTGTTTAACCTTTCAGTGTTCACATGTATTAGTTTAGTGGAGAGCAAGGTTTCCTACACTGTGCAGGTTAACCTATGAATGCAAAGCCCACTTTTTCTCCTTTAAGGGGTATGGACAATGTTATGAATATTGTCCTTATCCTTGAGTGGTTTTATATATATGTAAGATGTGAAATTAGCAAATGTAAATATATCAGTTTCTGAATTCAACTTTAAGCTTAATATTTACTATAATATTGTTTTCAGCAGTAAATGTGATGATATTGTTGTAAGCAATAAACATGATTTATATAAAGCACTTGGAATGAATATTGCCTAAATCACATCAAATGTTAAATACATAAAAGCTCTTGCTATTTTACAACTGAGGAGGAACTTACTTTTTTAGTACTATAGTTTACTTTCAAAACAATTTCCAATTAGGTTTATAAAATCTCACCTTCACTCCATTAGCAAAATCTATAGTCAAGCATAATCATTAGTATTTTTTGTTACCAACCCATTTTTAAACAGATGAAAATAAAGAGAATTTAAAAACCTAACACTAACAATTCTTTCTAACCTCTAAATGAGTTTACATGAGTTAATACACTAGACCCAATGTAAATTTAATTTTGTCCCAAGTGAGAAAGAGCTAAATTACTACACCAGTTAAAAAGTGTATAGACTACACTTAAAATCACAACTATATGAATTTAATACAGGTTTCCCTGGTGGCTCAGACAGTAAAGAATCTGCTAGCAATACGGGAGACCAGGGTTTGATCCCTGGGTTGAGCTGTTCCCCTGGAGAAGAGAATGGCAACCCACTTCAATATTCTTGCCTAGAGAACTCCATGGACATAGAAACGTGGTAAGCTACAGTCCATGGGCTCACAAAGAATCGGACATGACTGAGTGACTAACACTTTCACTTTCATAGGAATTTAATAGAGGTCATCTATAATTTGTACCTTGGTCATGTAATCCATGCAATAGACAATTTGGAACAGCTATATATAAGATGAAATCAAGAACTGGATCTAGTTGAAAACACCTTGCCCAAATGTTGAATTAGAATAAATTTTACTAACACCAACCTCCTAGTTAGCACCTAATCCCACGAGGTCCTCTACCCCTTATATACAAGGCTAATGCACTTCAGAGCATCAGTGGCACAATTACCCTTACTTACGTTGTTCTTGCCCAATGTCTACTCTGGCTGGTGCACATTTCTTGGTGGCCATTAAATATTTTGATCATTACTCCTGATATTATGGTATGTTTCAAAGTGCCATACCTGAATATATGTCCGTATGCCCACAAGTTCACATGAGAATTGTGTGTATATTTAAATTAAAAAAAAAAAAAAGACTAGAATAATACTCCACACCAGAGGAGAAAAGAACACCTCAAGTATTTTTGGCAAATGAGCATAAGCATTCAAAAATATGTACAAACAACGTAACTTGTAGCTGATGTATGACATCAATTTCTTAAACAATAATTAAAGCATCATTTTCAGAAAGAAAGTCGTTGGAAATATAAAATGTAATGCTTCCTTTTCTTTCTGTAGTCATCTCTCTGCAGTATGACTAAAAAACTGCCTTTTGTTTGAAAGAGAGATTCAAGTTTAAAAGGACCTACAATGGTTTCTGGGATCCCTAATTATCATTTTATTCCTCATCTGGTCTGTTAACCTGTGAGTGTGTGTGTGAACAAGTGCACACATTCATGTCTGGACTGATGTGTAGGGCCACCAATAATCAGTGATTCATATTTCTAATTAATCTTTTCTCCCCTGTTGCACCACAGGCTTTGAGATACTCATTAATTTGATGCCTCCAGGAATGTACTTTCTGAACTGGATATCTATTTTTTTAAAGTACCTGCCCAACAGGTGACCTAATACAATCATTCACACTGAGAGGTGAGAGGTAGAGACAAAAGAAGATAGAGAGATCAAGAGCAAGAGAAGGTAGAAGAGAGGGAAAAAAGAAAACAATAAGGCAAATAGCAAATCAAAGAGAAAATGTATTATTTTTAAAAGGAAAATACCAATGTCACAGGCAGGAGCAACAATGGAAACCAAGAATGATCAGACAGATGGGGGAAATGATGTTTGAATTCTAATATTCAGACGATGAAAGGTTTTCTCAATCTAAAAATACACACGCCTATGCATATGTATGCAGTCAATTCTTTTACTCTAGTTTTATTCCAACTTCGACAAGTCTGGGGAAGAACACCTTGTGATAACTTCTGACATAATCCAAACCGAATAAAGTCCTGTCAAGAATTAACAACATAGACAGTACTGAAAGGCTGCTCTCAGGATAATAAATGCTGGTTATATATTTCCTCCCTGCTAATGCTAATAATAAATTGAGTGACAGTGACTGCAAACATTGTGGGAATCTAATTAACTTTTTCTTACTTAAACTGTTTACTTTTTTGCTTTTAATTTGTCTCAAACAAATTCCTGGTAGGTCCCGATGTTTCATCCTTGTTTAGTGCCATACACTTCCTTTAATCCCCCTAATTCTGTTTGGTTCTATTCAAAGCCTTCTCTTTCTAAATAATGAAATAGCTACATCAAAGTCTCAGAGGGTGCAAATGTTCATTTTATCCTTGTACAAAGTAAGTAAGTAGTGATCACGCGACTGGATAGTGAGACTTTTTAAATAATACAATGGGGTTGTCCTCCTCTGCTGCATAATACAATGAGGTTCTCCTCCTCTGCTTTCACCATCTTCTTTTGAAGTGGGCTGGCAGACAATTTATTAGATTGCAAACTTGTAGTAGAAACACCAGTGCCTAGAAATGCCAGGCAGATGAGGAGGCCATAATCGACCTGGGGTCACGGGAGAATGCCTGGGCCACCAGAAGGAGTCAGTGATGCTCTGAGCCAGTAGACTGCTGCCTTGTGGGATGTGGGTTCAGCCTTGCCCAAGCTTCTGATATTTCAACAGAAGTTGATAATCAATCTTCTAGGTAAAATCTTTCAATTTCTTTATAATCTTAAATAAACAAACAGCTGAAATGAAATGAAAAACACTGTATTGGGCAAAAGATGTCCACAGGCAAAATCTAGCATATGGACCAGGGCTTAAAAGATCTTCTTGTTATATCAGGCTCTGTGCCCACATGTGTCTTATGGATGAGACTACTCAGACTTTCTTGGGAATGGAGCAAGTGAAAGTCGCTCAATCCTATCTGACTCTTTGCAAACCTATGGACTGCAGCCTTCCAAGCTCCTCTCTCTCTGGAATTCTCTAGGCAAGAACACTGGAGTGGGTTGCCATGCCCTCTTCCAGGGGATCTTCCCAACCCAGGGATTGAACACAGGTCTCCTGCATTGCACACAGACAGGGAAGCCCAAGAATACTGGAGTGGGGAGCCTATCCCTTCTCCAGGGAATCTTCCCAACTCAGGAATTGAATCCAGGTCTCCTGCACTGCAGGCAGATTCTTCACTGTCTGAGCCACCAGGGAACTGTGGTTCACCTAAAGATATTGCTTCCTCAGTAGCATTTAGTCAGTGCCGAAACATCCATACTGAAGCTGAGGCTTCAAAGGAAAAAAAAAAAAAGCTATGTTATTAATGTATTTATTTATATATTCCCCAAACAAATTAGTCCTAACGATTATAATATATGTTTAGAAGAAAACACTTTAGTGGACTCCCAACTGTCATATTTATTTTGTCTGTGCCACTTGGACACACAGGGGAAATTTCATCATCTGTCAGAATTTTACACCAAATACGATGCTACAAAGGCTCCATTAACATTTACATTTGTCTTCTTCCATACCCCTTTCCCTCTTTCTCTCTTTCCCTTACTGTCTCCCTCCCTCTCCCCTTTCCCCGCCCCCTCTCTCTCTATATATATATATTTAATACTCTCACAATGTTTACACCTCAAACTTACCGACATTCTTTTATCTCACTTACTTCATGTTAGACTATGTACATTTAGTTTTTATTCTGTTAAGAACTTTCCTATTTTGTACCATTTCTCTCACTAACAAACCTAAGATTCATTTTATGGAAAAATCTAAGATTCTGGAATATGTATGGAAGAAGAAGAACAATAACAACAACAACAAAATTCACCCAGAAATGTAAGTGCAGTAACTGTGACCAGAAACCAAAAAAATATACATGTGGAAAAAGAAAAAGAATGTAGAAATAGTTTTTCTTTAAAATTCTATTTAAGAAATCATTATATTTGGTGAAGTGGTGCTGTTCTATCCTTCTTCTTAATTGCTTATTTAATGTCCACAAAGAAATATAAATATGAGTTATCAATTTCCTAAAATAAGATCATAACCCATTGAGAAATGTAAAATATTTGCATAGTAATACAATTATACTCCATACAAATATCTGAAGGCAACTCAAAGAGAATGGAGAACGAATAAGAAGTGAAAAGGAAATCTGCATGACATTTAAACTTTGATAATTAGAAGGAATCAAATTTCAGCAGATTTTAGAAGAGAAACAGGTTAGCACACATATAAGCTGGCTAAAAAACAATTTTACCTCACCATAGTGTAAATATGAAATGTACCAAAGAGACCAAAAAAAAGAAAAAAACCCAAATACCTTATTGTTAAAATAGCTAGTGTTCTAATAAGGTACATATTTTTAAATGTGGGTATCTAGCATATTGACAAATGGTAACAAAAACAATAAAAACAACAGCCAAAATTATAGTGGTAGTAAAACAAAACCAAATTCAAACAAGCAGTCTGATTTGTAAGTGCTACAGATATATTATTGACAAAAGTAGTACTTAATACACAAGCACCTGTATAAATCTTGCTCTCAACTGTCATTAAACATCAATAAGAAAAAGTTAAATTTTATTACAGTTGTATTTACAGCCAAAGCTCCTTTACTCACTGCTAAAACAACCTAGAAAAAGCATTTAAATTTTTGTTATTGGAAATCAGCCTTTTCTAATTTCCCTATATTGACATGTTTTTTTTAAAAATATTGACTTGTTGATATACATTTAATAGTAATAAAAGATTCAAAAATTCTGGAAATCTAAAGCACAATGTCTCTAAAATGTCATAGTTCTATAACAATTTTGCTTCTTCAAAATGTTTAAAGTTGATACCACTCATTAATATTTACTTAGTAAATGCATATAATTATTTTCCTTTCAAAGACCTATACTATTAAGGTCTGCACATAAAAATCAGTACTTTCTTCAAGAATCTATTGAATGCATAGAAGAATTAGAGGTCAGATGTGTTTTCTAAAGAAAGTTCAGAAAAAAGACATGCATTAGGATTTAACAGTTTTAGGACTGTCCCATTAGCATGAACAACATACAATAGTTATTTCAGTGCACAGGTTTAAGATGTTAATTTATTACATTTCTTTAGAAGAGTTTTATTTGTACTTCTTTTGTAAAATATAGTTATCCTACATTCTTATATAATTACATACATGAGAAAACTATAACAGACATTGTTTCCAAAGGTGTTTTTCCATAGCAGAGAGTTTTTTTCTAACATAACGTAAATACTTCCCTTGTCAATGACCATGCGGTCCATGTATTTCCAAGATGAACTAGTAATTATAATGCCAGAAGTTAAAGCTATGGAAACTCTGGATGATTAATCCATACATTTAGAAAATAATCATTTTAACCAAAACTTTTAAATATTTAAAATCATTTAAAGATTATGTGATAGTTTCATCTGCACTAATATTCTTAATTAAGGGACTATATTACTGACTATAAATAGATACCCAAGAAAAAGATACACAAAAAGGCAAAGGTTGTCTGAGGAACTTACAAATAGCTGAGAAAAGAAAAGAAGCAAAAGGCAAATGAGAAAAAGAAAGATATACCTATCTGAATTCAGAATTTGAAAGAAGAGCACGGAGAGATAAGAAAGCCTTCCTAAGTGAACAATGCAAAGACAGGAAAACAATAGAATTGAAAAAGACAAGAGAACTTTGCAAGAAAATTAGAGATACCAAGGGAACATTTCATGAAAAATGAGCACAATAAAGGAAAGAAAAGGTATGGTCTTAACAGAAGAAGATATTAAGAGGAGGTGGCAAGAATTCACAGAAAAACTAAACGAAAAAGATCTTAATGACCTGGATAACCACGATGATGTGACCACACACCTAGAGTCAGACATCCTGGAGTGTAAAGGCAAGTGGGCCATAGGAAGCATCACTACAAACAAAGCAAGTGGTGGTGATGGGATTCCAGCTGAGCTATTTCAAATCCTAAAAGATGATGCTGTGAAAGTGCTGTACTTAAAATGCGAGCAAATCTGGAAGACTCAGCAGTGGCCACAGGACCGGAAAAGGTCAGTTTTCATTCCAATCCCCAAGAAAGACAATGCCAAAGAATGTTCAAACTACCACACTATTGCACTCATTTCACAGGCTAGCAAACTAATGCTCAAAATCCTCCAAGCGAGACTTCAACAGTACGTGAATCAAGAACTTCCAGATGTTCAAGATGGATTTAGAAAGGCAGAGAAAACAGAGGTCAAATTGCCAACATATGCTGAATCATAGAAAAAGCAACAGAATTAGAGGAAAAAAAAAAAACAAAAAACACTTCTACTTCATTGAAACACTAAAGCCTTTGACTTTGTGAATCAAAACAAACTGTGGAAAATTCTTAAAGAGATGGGAATACCAGACTACTTTATACTTTACCTGCCTCCTGAGAAACTTGTATACAGGCCAAAAAGCAACAGTTAGAACCAGACATGGAACAAGGAACTGGTTCTAAATTGGGAAAGGAGTACGTCAAGGCTGTATATTGTCACCCTGCTTATTTAACTTATATGCAGAGTACATCATGCAAAATGCTGGGCTGGATGAAGCACAAGCTGGGATCAAGATTTCTGGGAGACATATCAACTACCTCAGATTTGCAATGACACCACCCTGATGGCAGAAAGCAAAGAGGAACTAAAAAGCCTCTTGATGAAAGTGAAAGAGGAGAGTGAAACAGCTGTCTTAAAACTCAACATTCAAAAAACTAAGATGATGGCATTTGGTCCCATCACTTCATGGCCAAATAGAGGGGGAAACAATGGAAACAGTGACAGATTTTATTTTCTTGGGCTTGAAAATCACTGTAGATGGTGACTAGAGCCATGAAATTAAAATATGCTTGCTCCTTGGGAGAAAAGCTATGATAAACCTGGACAGCTTATTAAGAAGCAGAGACATTACTTTGCCGACAAAGGTCCGTGTAGTTACAGTCAAAGCTATGGTTTTGACAGCAGTCATGTACAGATGTGAGAGCTGGCCATAAAGAAGGTTGAGCATGGAATAATTGATGCTTTTGACCTGTGGTGTTAAAGAAGACTATTGAAAGTCCCCTGGACTAAAAGGAGGTCAAACCAGTCAATCCTAAAGGAAATCAACCCAGAATATTTATTGGAAAGACTGATGCTGAAGTTCAAGCTCCAACAGTTTGGCCACCTGATACAAAGAGCTGACTTATTATAAAAGACCCTGATGCTGGGCAAGATTGAAGGCAGGAGGAGATGGGGATGACAGAGGATGAGATGGTTGGATGGCATCACCAACTCAATGGACATGAGTTTGAGCAAGCTCTGGGAGATGGTGAAGAACAGGGAAGCCTGGTGTGGTGCAGCCCATGCGGTCGCAAAGAGTCGGACATGACTAAGTGACTGAACAACAACAATAGATATTTTGATTGTCTATATCACCAGAAGTTATGAATTTATATCAACTCCATTTATATCAATATGTATGACAGTAATCTTAGAAAAAATCAAAAGTAATAATGTCCCTCTTAAGCTCACTTTATTTCTAAATACCGTTTCTGCAGAGTCTGATTTTAAACAAAAAAAGGAATATTACTGTCAGGCAATTATAGGTAACATAATGAATGTACCTTTCAGATTAAGTAGACATACAATATATATCTCTCTGGATACAAAACTAAAATATATTTGAGAAGTTCATATAGATATATTACTGACCCATTAATTTTTGTAGGTTCGGAAAAGACAAAATATTAGTGAGAATAATCATAAACTTAAATTTTATATAACCTAACTAAAATAATATTTTATAATGGTTTTATGTTTTGCTGAGCAGTGGTTCTATGAATTAGCTAATCAAGAGCATCTCAGCATTAATTATATCAGAGCTAACATCACTGTATTTGGCAGGTGTCCACTAACATCAAATGGCCTTTGTTAATTAAGTCTGGAGAACAGATCAAATCATTGTGCCATTTTGGAAGGTTTTCTTAGCCTATTGATCTTGGCAGGCACAAGTCATCATGTCATTATATATCTTCTCAATCAATGGGTATTAAAATTACAACTATTATGGAAGGTTCTTGGAAATACCTTAATGTAAAAAAAAAGTTAAACAGAAATTGATAACAGCTACTCTAATGCACCTGTGACCCACTCATCTAGATTTTTTTTAAGGTACAGAGTCCCTGGATCACATTAACTCAATTGCTCCTGTCACAATATTACCTTCACTCAGTAATGATTTATGTTACATTATGTCCCCTGGTAATACAGAAAATCAAAATACGGTCTATTGAAACATCAGTTCTATATCTTTCATTAAATTGTGACTGAAAGCATTACCGTCTGCCATTCCATGCTCTTAAGATAAGGATACTCATGATTCTCAAAGATACTTATGTTTTGGTTGAATTTAGTTTCAGAAATTATTTGGTTTCTTAGCTAAATCTTCCTGTCATAAGAAAAATGAAACACTTTGATATTCACACTAAAATTTGTCATTAGAAAATTAAGAACCAGATTTAGTGATCAAGTATAATAACCTTTTATTAAAAAGGTATTCCTTTTACTTCTTTTAGATAAATATATATTTTTTCCTATCTAAATTGTTTAGTGTACCTCTGTACTGGGATAATCGAATAGCTATGGCAAGTATTTCAGAAGTAAATCATACTTAATTCTTGGATACAATATTTGAAACCCTGTATTTCCTGCCTCTGTTCAAAAACCTAGTAGGAACCAAAAAAATAAAGACATTTGTAAATTACTAATTTAAAAGACAATGGTGCTTCAGCAAAGGAAACAAAAAAGAAAACAAAAGACAACCCACCAGTTAGTATTAGGATAAGAAATAAGGAACTAGTCTCTAAAACTGACAAATAGTTCATGACGCTTAACAGTATCAAAACAACCCACTCAAAATGGGCAGAAGACCTAAATAAACATTTCTTCAAAGAAGAATACAGATGGCCAACAGGCACATGAGAAGGTGTTCCATGTTGCTAATTATTAGAGAAATGCAAGCCAGAACCACAATGAGATATCACCTCACAGCAGCCAGAATGGCTACCATGAAAAAATCCACAAAGAATAAATGCCGGGGGAAGGTGTGGAGAAAAGGGAATGCTCCCACACTGTTGGTAGAATATACATTGGTACAGCAATGGTATGGAGTTTTCTTAAAAAATTAAAAAGAGAGCTGCCATATGACCCTGCAATCCCACTCCTGGGCCTACAACTGAAGAAAAACAAGATCCAAACAGATACATGTACACCAGTGTTCATTGCAGCACTGTTTACAATACCCAATATCCAAGACATGGAAGCAACCTAAAGTCCATTGACAGAGGAATGGATAAAGAGACATGGTACATATATACAATGGGATATAACCAGCCAATAAAAAGAATGAAATAATTCCATGTATAGCAACATGCATGAACCTAGAGAAGGTCCTACTACGTGAAGTAAGTGAGATAAAGAAGGAGAAATATCATAAGACATCCCTTAAACATGGAACCTAAAAAGAATGAATGAAAATGAATTGACAAAACAGAAACAGACTCATAGAGTTGGAGAACAAGCCTACGGCTGATAGGGGTAAGGAAGCGGGGCGGGGACAGTTAGGGAGTTTGGGATGGACAAGGACTCACTGCTGTATTTAAAATGGGTAACCGACAAGCACACACTGCATAGCACATGAAACTGCTCAATGCTATGTGGCAGCCTGGATGGGAGGGGAGTTTGGCGGAGAATGGATCCATGTGTAGGTATGGCTGAGTTCCTTCACCACTCACCTAAAACTATCACAACATTGTTTCTCAATCAGCTATACCCCAAGACCAAATAAAAATTTTGAAAAGTAACAGAAAAGATAATGGTGCTTAAAAGAATCTAGAGTGTCCAGTTAATAACGTATGATCCAAAGGAAGTTACTGAATCTTTTTACCTTTACTGATCCTCAATTTACTTGAGATAATTCCACATCTATCTAAATGAGTAGGAAGAATTAATACACCCAGAAGCAGACTGCCCAGCATGCTAGTTATGGTGATGATGATGATTATATACAACTGAAGTTATAAAATATTTCTGTCCATTATCTAATTGACAGTCTTGTTACGGGTTGAAGAGTCTCCCACAAAAATTCATATGTTGAATTCCTAATACCAAGAACCTTATTAAGTGACCTTATTTGGAAATAAAATTACTGCAGATATAATTAGTCAGTATATTAGATGTAATTAGTCATTACCAGGGTTAGATGGCATCATTAGGTTGGGCCCTAATCCATTATGACTGATGCCTTATCAAAAAGGGAAATTTGGACAGAGAAACATGCACCCAGGGAGAAGGCCATGAACAATGTAGGCAGAAATCACAGTGATGCTTCTACAAGCTGAGGAACAGCCAAGATTACCAGCAAACCAGCAAAAGCTAGGAGTGAGCCCCAGGGCCTCCCTCACAGCTCTCAAAGAGAGCCAAGCCTGCTGACACTTGGTTCTCAAACTTCTAGTCACTACAACAAAAGATGATCCAATTTTGTTCTTTCAACCACCCAGGAAGTGGCATTTTGTATAGCCTTAGGAAAATTAAGAAAAAATAACAAAAATTACTACCCCTAAACTCTATAAGGGGGTTATTACTTTAGATGAGAAAACTGAAGTTCAGAGAGATGAAGTAACTTCTCAAAGGTTATAGAGCTAAAAATGGAACTTATGGATTCAAACCTTGGTTCCATTACTCTAAGATCAGATTTTCTTACAGTATAAAAGCTGAAAAATCTAAAAATCTAGAACTGGAGTATAGGTATATACTCTTTCTATATACTTTCTTATATCTTTAATGGTTATTTAGCTGCTAGAATAGTATAATAAAAAATAATCCCAACAGTTGACTATTTTCAGTCAAGAAAAAGAATGAGATTCACTGATTTCTACATTTTTCAATGAGAAACTTATGAAAAACTTACTCTATAATACTTTCATGCATATTAACATAACAAACACAGAAGAACTGTGAATACAGAAAAAGTCAAATCGAGACGATATATGGATGATTTTTAGCATAATTATGATAAAACACTTCTGCAGTTATCTTTTTGATATTTAAGTGATAAATCCATGAACAAACCAATAAGAACCAAATAACAGTATGAAAATAAAGGTAGGAGAGCTATAAACATACTAGATTTCTAGTAGTCAAGGTGAATATCAGCCACAAGATTCAGAAAGTCCACAGCATAAAAACAAGTCAATGGTTAAACCTAAGTTTATCGAGTTTTGACAGCTGAGAAAATGTATTAATTCATTCTCAGGATAACCCATGAGCTATGACTACAGATTATAGACACGATCTCCAATTATATGGTTCATATGTGGATTCTCAGAAACCAATGGCATGCCGCTAAGACAATCACAGATTAATGCAGGTTTGAAAGCGTCAGTCACTCAGTCGTGTCCAACTCTCTGCGATCCCATGGATTGTAGCCCATCAGGTGCCTTTGTCCATGGGGTTCTCCAGGCAAGAATACTGGAGTGGGTTGCCATTTCCTTCTCCAGGAGATCTTCCTGACCCAGGGATTGAACCTGGATCTCCTGCACTGCAGGCAGATTCTTTACCATCTGAGCCACCAGGAAGCCCCAATACATGTTTAAGAGACTCCAACACAATAAATAGCCACATGAACAGCTCTCAGATATTTAAGAATAAAATTAAAATGAAACCCACTGTGGTTTATTCCCGTGTATGTGTGTGCATGCTTAGTCAGGTCCAACCATTGGAACTGTAGCCCACCAGGCTCCTCTGCCCTTGGGATGTCCCAGGCAAAACTCATCCCATGACGAACTGATCAATTTGAATCTAAGACCACAGAAATCTGATATCCTCTTATAAAAATAAAAGTACTAGAAGGACCAAGTTTTTCTTCATAAAATCATTGGTGTCTGCTCTAACATCCAGTAAAATGGGTGAGTAAGGCCCCAAAGTTTGATCTCAGACATTGGTAACTGTCTTTACCTGTGAGCCCATACAAAGAAACAAAATGAAAAACATTAACAGAATGTTAATTTTTAAGCAAGCTGTTTCCTGGCAAATATAAGCCATTTAAATATCCAAGGCCTCCTGACAAATGGTTTTAGTTTTAACTTTATCTTGAATTATCCACTCCTCCACAGATTAAATGAAAGGATCAATCCAAGAAGAAGATATAACAATTATAAATATATATGCACACAACATAGGAGCACCGCAATATGTAAGGCAAATGCTAACAAGAATGAAAGGGGAAATTAACAATAACACAATAATAGTGGGAGACTTTAATACCCCACTCACACCTATGGATAGATCAACTAAACAGAAAATTAACAAGGAAACACAAACTTTAAATGACCCAACGGGCCAGCTAGACCTAATTGATATCTATAGGACATTTCACCCCAAAACAATCAATTTCACCTTTTTCTCAAGTGCACATGGAACCGTCTCCAGAATAGATCACATCCTGGGCCATAAATCGAGCCTTGGTAAAGTCAAAAAAATTGAAATCATTCCAGTCATCTTTTCTGACCACAATGCAGTAAGATTAGATCTCAATTACAGGAAAAAAAAAACTTTTAAAAATTCCAACATATGGAGGCTAAATAACACGCTTCTGAATAACCAACAAATCATAGAAAAAAATCAAAAAAGAAATCAAAATATGCATAGAAACGAATGAAAATGAAAACACAACAACCCAAACCTATGGGACACTGTAAAAGCAGTGCTAAGGGGAAGGTTCATAGCAATACAGGCTTACCTCAAGAAACAAGAAAAAAGTCAAATAAATAACCTAACTCTACACCTAAAGCAACTAGAGAAGGAAGAAATGAAGAACCCCAGGGTTAGTAGAAGGAACGAAATCTTAAAAATTAGGGCAGAAATAAATGCAAAAGAAACTAAAGAGACCATAGCAAAAATCAACAAAGCTAAACTTTGGTACTATTCTATCAGAGTTGCTAATATAAAGAGGCACGGTTCTTCTATTCTCTAAATGCTGCATGGTGGATGCATTTATCCATCTCTTGTAGAAAGTCTTCAAGTCATTTGGATACAAAAAGAAAGGATGCTACATATAGGGGTAGAAGAGTAAGAGTTACAGACTATTAGGTATAAGCTATAAAGATACATTGCACAACATGGGGAATATTTAGCCACTATTTTATAATAACCATAAATGCAGCATTACCTTTAAAAATTGTGAATCACTATATGGTACACTTGAAACCTATGTAATATTGTACAGCCACCGTATTTCAATTAAAAAAAAAGATGTTAAATACATCCTCTTTTCAAAGGACTGTATTATTTATAGTCTTTCAGTATCCATGCCTGTTCCTTTCCACATGCCTGAACTCCTTACTTAGAAACTCCAAATCTCAAAAACTAAAACTTCTACTATCTTTAATCTTTGTTTTTGCCCCTGCCATTTCTGAGCGCCATCTCGTCTCCTCCACCCCACTCCCCATTCAGAACCAGACCTACCTCCTGTCTGAGTAATGACTTGAATGTCACTTGAAAGAGGACCATCTCCAATTGAGGTAAAAGCCAGGACTTTGACAGAGTACGTTTTCTGGGGCACTAAGTTGCCTATAGTAGTGATCTGGCTGTCAGCTACATTGTGTTTCATCCAGTTGTTGACATGCTGAGTGGGATCCATCGTATAATAAACTCTGTATCCTTGGATCTGTCCGTTTGGCTCTTCAGGCTCCTTCCACTGAACCAGAATGGTGGTGGAACTCAGCATCCGCGCCTGGACGTCCCGCGGGGCGCTGGACGGGGCTTGCTCTGAGGTCTGCGTCAGCACGGGTTCACTGGGAGGCCCCCGCCCAATGTTGTTGACAGCAACCACCCTGAACTCATAATCCGAGTAGGGGCTCAGTCCGGCGACACTGTAGCGTGTCGTTGCCACTCCGTCAATTTCTTTGTAAGGTTCCTCAGAATTTTTAGGTTTATGCTGAATGATGTAGTAAGAGACAGGCTCAGGGTTCCCGGAGTCCCATGTCAGGGTGATGCTTGTAGCTGTGCTCTCAGTCACGACAGGAGTTCCTGGAGGTTTGGGTAAGGCTTGAGGGAGAAAAGAAGGCCGTCAACACCCATCCTCTTTAAGGTATCACAAGATTCCATAACTCTAGTATTAGAATGATGGGACTATGTATCTAGCGAAGATTTAATTAGGTGAAGTCATAGCAAAGTACAGTTTTCTAAGTGGTCAGGATGTACAGTAAGACATGCGTAGGTGACAAACCCCAGATGACTAGAAGTGGATTATATAGCACTGCATTTTTGGGCCGATAATGAAATTCACCACTTATTATCTATGAGATTCTGGATACATTGCTTAATTTCAGTTTGCTTTCGCTTTCTCATGTGAAAAATAGGAAAAAATGTATTACTGGAATTGTACAGTTGGGTAACTGTATTTCATGAGTTTGTGGTAAAGATTAATGAGCTAATCCAGTAATGCTCTTAGAATGTATCTGTCACCTTGAGAAAACAGTGGTTCCAATTATTACAATTATTATAACCAAAAGCTTGGCCAATGAGACTCTTGCTTCAAAAAAATGATACAACTAAATACTAATAAACACTGAAAAGAGCAAAATTTTAAATATAATGAAATGGTATTCAATTGCTATAAAAGTATTCATTTTGTTTTCAAGATGTATGACATAAACAGTATTATAATTTTTTAAATAAATTATCTAACCAATAATTTTAAGGTAACAAAGAATAATAATTTCAAATTAATCAATTTCAAATTCATGCTTTTTTACTTAATATTCAAAATATGTTGAAGGAACTAAATTAAAGCCTATCCACAAGTCTCTTTTTAAAATATTTTATTGTCACAATATGTATTCTATATCCAATATCAGTAATATCATATTACAGTTACATGAAAAACATTTCAATTAAATCCATATTTTAGAAATCTTGTTCATTTTTTAAGAAGAAAAGCACAACTCAAAATGCTACTAACTAAGAATAAAAGCCATCTGCGCTGGTGGTCTCATAGTCAAGCACCTCACCTGGACAGTGATTCAGAAAGGTAGTGGTATTAGGGAAGACAGGAGAATTTCACAAGCTGATTTTTTAGAGAGAACTCAGAAAGTAACACTCCTATAAACAGTTCTTTAGTACTCTTCTTTCCTTTTCAACTTAAAGAAAATACAACACTCCTTACAATGGTAACTCTTCAAGAATAACAAACTTGTACTTAATCACTGTTACACCAACAATACCTAGAACACTGTCGAGACCTGAGTAGGTTTTTAACAAGCATTGAGAAATGACCACCTGAATAAATGAGTCCTTTCTCTCTTTAAGGTGCTTTTAGTTTCGATTCACTTTTTGCCATCAAGTTTCACCCTCATGTTTTATTATTTATGTTGGAGGAGGAGGGGGTAGGGGAGTAGCGAGAGTCAGGAAAACAAAGAAAAGAAATTGAACAAGATATTAGTTTAATGTGACTCCTGCTTTTGCATTCTTGAAGGTCTTTAGTAAATCTTCAAATATTTAAAGCTGACATGGTTAGTATGGGAAAGGTGATTCAATATTTGCATACGACTCTAAGAACCATGGAATGATAATATTTGGCCAAGGGATTTTATGGAAAATAATAATAAAAAGACATTTGTTTAAATATTCTGGTCTGGCATTTTGCAAGAAAGCGGATAATCTGAATTTTCCCTAGATGCTTTTCTATATTCTTGAGGCAAGTAAAAATATTGCTAATTAAAGGTGTGTGTTTACTGATATTTAACAGATACTCTCAGTTACACTAAGTGACGCTGATTATACAGTACAGGTTTTGTGTCTATAATAGTATGCTTAGTACAGTAATTATATGTAATGAAACATTACTATTAATATTTTAAATGATGAATTATTGAAAACAGTGTGTACCTTGTTCTTATGTCACATTATTGATTTTATATGGTATATAGTAAGTATGTATATTTGGTCAAAGGTATGACACTGATTACAATATGTGTGGTCCATTTTTTTTTTTTTGGGGGGGGTCACAATTCCTAGAAGGGGAAGATGATTTGTGTTCATTTTGCAATAGTTCCAGACATTTGCAGAATCTAAAGTTACTCTCATACTGACTCATTTTAGGAAAGTTTTCTAAAATTATATAAATACTGTGTAAAAAGAGTTGGTTCCCTCACATATTCATTTCCCCTACTTTGATTCAAAAGTAACCAAGGCATATATTTCTTTGGTTAGAGTCAGTACCCTTATTTCAAGAAAAAAAAAATTGTTGAGCACTTCAACTACACAAGGTGAGAGATGAAGCTAAAACAGAATATAATCACACTTGCATTTTGCATTTTAATGGCAGGGTCTATCAAAAATTTAAAGCATCTATTATTAGACCATGTTGATTTCAACTCTTTTTTTTTTTTTTTCTTCTGGGATTTTGAGCATTTATTAACACTTACTTGGATTTTTCTGTTATGTACCTCTTCTCAAGGTTCTGGATGAATATAAAACCTGTACACATCATCCCGACCATTACAGCTGAGCATGTTAAGCATTCCTCATCCTGCCCTGTTAGTGCCTGAGCCTGGCTACCACTTAAATATTTTGATAATTATCATGACTTAGGTTGTCAATACTTTTAAGAGAGAATCTGCCTACCTAGAAGATATGTGTATCTAACGTGATACCACAAATAAGATTGGGCCATGATATGTGAAACACTGACCAATGAACTGATTCATTTTAGGATTCCAAGAACAGACTTTGTAGAGGCATTAGTCAGTTGATGTGAGAGTACCCAGATCCTCCAAGCATGAACTACTGAGCATACCTTTGACAGTGATCTGTGCTATTGCTTCAATGACACCCAGTGTCGACATAGCTACACAGGTGTAATTTGCTGACTGTCTTACATCATTCAGTTCTAGGACATTTCTTCCTATTGGCATATCATCTTCAGGTGTCAGATCTTCTGCCC